>NC_051229.1:11977488-12332488 GCF_015220715.1 Pygocentrus nattereri | reverse complement strand
GTGTGGACAGTGAGTTATGGTCTGTTTGAAGTGCCAAAATGATAATATAAATAATAAATATTAAACGTTGGTATTGGCATTTTAATGATATCCTCTCACTATTACTGACTTTAGTGTGTACAGAAAACTGACCAAGAACTGTTAACAAACACAGCCTTAACACAAATAAAAAAAACTATTGTTGCAATATTTGCTTTTTCCATCCAGAGTCAGTGCTTGTGATTTGTTCTCTTCACTCAAACAAAAGCAAAATATACATACATAATTTCATAATGTGTATACAGCTGGATAGAATTATACAAAAAAAAATATCCCAACTAAAGAAACTATACATTTTATTTACAAATGCTAATTACGGCCTTGTGGATATGATTATAGGAGTAAATGTTGTAAAATGAAAAACTACATACAGGAAAACCTAGGAACCCACAAATGAGCACAAATCACAGATGTACCAGCAATCAGGCCCTCAGTGTTTACATGACATTGTAGTTATGTTGTTAAATGCATATATTCTCTATACAATAGAAAGGCTGGAAGAGGCCAGTTGTTCTACCAGAATGGACAGAATAGGACGAAATAAGAGGTATTTCAGAGAACAGGTGGAGAAACTGAACTTTACTGTGTCGCGTTGTAATATTGCCAATGATGCACAGTGGTATGGTTCAAACGAACATTTATTTATGCTTTATTGAAAACGATATATGTTGAACCTGTGGCTGCTACCAGTTTTGCGGTGTAACCAAGTCGGTGTGTCCTTCGGTGCGACTCTTACTCAATGCCATGAAGAGAAACAGGCCATTTTAAAGGCATCTGTAGCACAGAACAATAGGATGGGTTACTAAGCGGCACTCTGAGCTTTACATCACTGCAGTGGAAAGGAAGTCGGAGCATGTCCATTGAGATCCAGGCACACTAAGAGCGACATATACGAGGCCGATCAGGGAATACTGCCACTTCGTAGAGCTTTTCTTACTTATAAAAGCTTAGGCCTAGTTGCAGGTGTGTCCGTTTACAATATAAATACATATACACATTCAGTGGATTACTGTATGTCCTCTATTAGCTATACATTTTTTTACAATCATGGCATTGCAATTGAACCACTGTGTTGGACTGTTTGCACTAAAGTCAACAGTGTACACCGGGTTACACCAGGGACATAATAAAGCAAGTTCAAAAACAACAGAGCAAAATTCCACTCCACCATCGGACCACGAGGTGCGGCTATGGTCCTATGCATATTCAGGCCAAAACTAGAGCATCACTTAAATCTAAAGGTAAGACTTACAGTTGCTTGGATTTCACGGTGACATGAGAAGGCATCATACAGTCTAATACACATGCTTAAAATTGCATCAGATGGGGAAAATTTTGAAGATGGACCAAGGCAGTAAGACATTATTTATTAGGTAAATTATACTGCTTGATAAATTTACCTAATAAATGCATATAAATAATATATAGCTTCAGTGCATTTATCTGTCCCCTCAAGCACCCCTAGTCATGCAACACACAATAAAGGCAACCGGCAGAAAGTGAAACGGCCATTTAGACTTTGAGGTTGCTGAGCAGACGCAAAGTTGTGAAATAAATAGAGTATGTGAGTAATTGCATGGAGTGCATGAAGAGGACTGAAGAGGCTTGAGTCGACTCCTTCTTCTGACGGAAAATGCTATCAAACGTGATGACACAAGCAAAAGGAAGAAAGAGGGAATGAAAACGATAGAATGAAAAAAAGGAGCAGAAGGAAGGGGGAGTTAACATACAGGAAGACACTCATACCCCCAGGAGATTTTTTTTCTTTTTCTAAGAGCTAAAAATGGCCAGAAAACAATCCAATGAATGTCAAATAGCCTGCCAGACTCTGCTTTTGAAATTCCTAGTTTGGAAGAGTATCAAGAAAATAGAGAAGGTGTAAAAGGAAATGAAGTAGCATCCGCCTCCCGGCCTCCTCACACACTCCCTGTTCGAGTGGCAGCATGAGACAGATCTGCCTAGAAGAAACTCTGGAGTCACTGAAGAAAGACTGAAAGCGAAGGGCCTTCCTAAAGAAAGAAGGCCAGAAAGCAAACAGCGTAAGCAAGGGCTGTGTCCAGCAGAGGGCACTGTGGAGCTTCAGTTACATTCCTCAGGCCACTGCAAAGGAGCTGGAGGCAAGCGTGCAGCACAGCAGCCTGACAACAGGCAGACTCCACCGACAGGCCACGCTAGTCCCCTTCAGTCTCTGTAAGTAGAAATGGAAATGAACTGTTCAGTACATTAAAGGGTAAAACATACAGTAATATAAGACTGGTGTAACTGTTGCTATAAACCTCGTAACAAATTTTTTCTTAATTTTTTAACCTCATTTGAAAATGTCAGCTGCAGTTTAGATCATGGGAACATTAGAATATGAAGAATAGACCAATAAAAATTGACCAAAGCTCTCTACATTGACAGACATTAAACTAAGACTTTTTTCCTCACTTAATTTTTGGCTTTAAGGTAAAGTGAGAATGTCATGACAACCCAATGTTACAAAACAAGTGTCACAGGACATTTAAGTTACATAAAAATGTATGTTTATGTAAGCTGTCATTTAAAGTCTTATCAATACTTTATAGCTCTTTTTTCTCTCACCATCCACTTCATTACAAAACCCACGTACAGCCACACTGTAAAAAATTCAGTCTAAAATTACAGTAGTTTACCGGCAGCAGTTTTTACAGTAGCTTACTGTGTATTCGCAGCACTTAAACTGTATTTTAAGTGCAATTTCTGTTTTTAATTCAAATTATTACTGTATTTGTACATGTTTTCCCCTGTACTTCTAATGTACAGATCATTTACACTCTAATGTGCACCCATAGCTGTCAACCCTCAGTTTTGCTGCATTATACAGGAGAACATATACAGACTTAGCCAAACACCACAAATCCAGCTAGCTAAGTTCTCGAAGGAAATGCCTTAATACTGTATCTTCAGTGGTTTGTGGAGTTTGGAAAAGCATGTATGCTGCATTACCTTTGAGTGCTTTCTCCCCTCCTTCATCACTCCCTGGTGAGCCCAGCTCCTCTGAAACGTCCCCTGTGTTTACAGACAAAAGTCCAACAAAAACAATGTCAATATAAACAGCCTGAGCTTTTTTTTTCTTGTGCTGTAGTTTCATTTGTTTCTTGTGTCCATTTTATTTTGCTGGTTGTATGGTTTTCCTTTTTATTTACTGCTGTTATTACTGTGCTTCACCTACAGGCATAACATTATTTTTATTATTGTAAAGTTTCTGCTATGACTAGATATTAAAAATGTTCAGTTATTTGATTAATCATGAAATTTTAAAAATCAAATAGTGAATTAAGATTTTTTTCTCAAGCAAATTATCTTTACATGTTAAAGAACCATGAGATGTCCGGTATATGTCTGCCACCAGAGGGCAGTGAAGAGCCACTGTCTGTGTTTCTTATCTGTTTTCTCCAAAAAGGAAACAGATTACTGTAGCCAGCTAAAGGCTCCTGCACACTGGAGGAGAAGATCCATGCGTTTATCCCTGTCTGTTTATCTTAAACACTTTTCAAGCAACATGTCACATACTATTGATCTGTGGTCTCAGTCAATAGTGGCACAGTTAAAGTAAAATGCTGATTGGCATCTGCCCAATATGTCTGGCATATGGTAGCCTGTAGCCTTAGAAGACCTATGGGGGAATAAGTATTTGAACATTTTTAGAACAATTTTAGAGTAATTACAATTTCATTCATTCATTCATTCATTTTCCAAGCTGCTTCTCCGTCAGGGTCGCGGGAGTAATTACAATTTGAATATATATTTAACTGAAACACCCATTCCTAGCCAGCATATGAATACACACTGTCCTCACTGTACTTCCAATGATAACCACTGGATCAACATCATCATATCATATGTGTCAGTCCTAATTATTGTGACCATTTACATGAAGGTAGCATACCATTGTGCAGTTGCTTGTTGCCCTCCTTGTTCTGTTTGTTCTCAGCATGGGGGCTTTCCTCTGGTGGTCCACTCACCCCCCCAGGCTCTGGGTCATCCTGACCTGACCTTGTACTCTTTGGTTCTGGCTGATGTGTCTCTGGCTCAATTGGTCCCTCCTGGCTTGCAGCAGCTCCCTCCAGCTGAGCCTTCTCTTCAGCCTCACGCTTGGCCTTCTCTTCCATCTCTGTGGCCATTCATTAAGGGGAAGAGAGAAATTTAGTTCACCTTGTAAATCATGTTTAAATCCTAAGCTTTTATGTAGTTATGAGGCTGAAGTGTTGACATACACAGACCCATGCAGTTTAAAGAAATAATATAGGACTATAATATGTTTTTGCTAGTATTTGCATCGATAGCATTTTTTCCACACAGAGTATGTTTTTTTATTAAATTGTTAAAAATCTAGCTGATTTTAAACAAAGTGCAGTAGCTAGCTACAATACGTTACTCTGGATTGAGTAGTGAAGAAGAGTGGGTTTTGTTCCCGTCAGAAAAGTGCTTTTGTGAAGCTTTAAGTATGTTTCATAGTTTTGATCCCATGCTTCTCCCCTGTCTCTTTCAACAGCAGTCTCAGCAGAACAGTGACAGCAGGAGTTACATCTGAAGCTAGAGAGCTCTCGTTACGTTTTATGTCTTGATAGAGTCTTTTGGTTGATAGACTTTTAATAATCTGAGGTCAAATGTCCTCTAAAGCCAGACATACACTGTGCCGTTTTAAAAATCTTGTTCTTTGGTGACTTGCACTGCACATTTTAATACACCACATGTAAATGTCCGACTGCCATGGCACTGTGTGAGCAGACTCTCGTCCACTGTCAGCTTCAGTCAAATGTTCATTAGCATGGCAGTGTACACTAGTCTTACGTCACATGGAATCAAGTGGTATTGGATATCGGGTTTAGTGTTGATCCCTATTTTTTGCATTCGTCAGTTAGTAAAACCTGGAAAATCTACACAGTAAATAAATAAATAAATAAAAACAATAAACTCCAATCAATTTCTTTAAAGCTTGTCCTGGGCTGGGCTGGAGAGTGCGAAAGTACGTCCTCCATTATTGTACTTGAATATTTTTGCCCTACAAACTCTGACTTGTTGGTGTCTTCCCTTCCTCACTTTGATAAAGGCATGAGTGATTTCACAAGTGGGATGCCATTTGTGGAATGCCAGTACAAATATGTATATAAATTTATTGTAAAAGACACCTTAAACATGGGTAAAGTGCCCTTAACAAAAACCTGTGTAGGTGTTTTAAATAAAAAAAACCAGCACTTAGAAAACAGCTTTTCTTTGTCCCAGCCCACTATAACTGCACTTTAAGATTAAATACAGCAAATGAAATACTTCAACAGCATTTTAGCATTAATGTGTGAATCCATTCAACATCACACAAGTGAAACATCTTTTTTTCATGCGTTATTTACAGATTAAGAAAATGGATGTTTTTGTTGTGCCCCAAACTTTCACTCAACTCGTTCATTCCGGGTTTGCATTACAAGGATTTTATATATAATACAGGCTGTTATTTTTGATACTTTGTTATATATTTGAGGAAAAACTTGTGGCTTTTTGAACGTTGTACTTAAGCCATTGCAAAATACACAATATACGCAACTCTGTATTACTGCACCACAAAAAAAACCTCATCCTGTTAATGGATTAAACTTTGACTCTAAATCTGCTTGCATGGAACACTGAGTGTACTGATGAAGTAAGAGCCCTTTTTTTTTTCAAACTAAGGGGCTGCCTACTTATTTTCTTAACTAGAACTAGGCTGGTCAGCTACCTAACAGGCTAAAAGATAGCCTGAACAACTCCATCATTAATATCACAGGCTTTAATTAAAGTACTTACAATATGATTCACTGTAAAACTGCAATATAAATGTCTAAGGAATGTCACATCAATGGCTTACACACTTCAAATTTCCACGTTTCAGTCAGAAGTAGCATCCATACTTCCTAAATAGTGAACTATCTAAGTTTTAAAATTCTAGCTTCTACAGCCAAATAGTCCAGTATTCGTCAACTATGGATGTGGCTAAATCCCAAATGACTACCACCAGTTTGCCTACCGGGCAAACAGATCTACTGAGGACGCAGTCTCTCTGGCAATGCACACTGCACTCAACCACCTGGAAGGAACTAACACCTATGTTAGAATGCTGTTCATTGATTTCAGCTCCGCCTTTAACACCATCACCCCCTCCAGACTCGTCCCCAAGCTCAACCCACTTGGAATAAGTCACACCCTGTGCAGCTGGATTAGGGACTTCCTCACCTGCAGACCCCAGTGTGTTAGGATGGGTGAACACACCTCCCCCTCCCTCACACTCAGCACAAGTTGTCCACAAGGCTGTGTCCTCTCACCGATGCTCTACACACTGTACACCTACGACTGCACTCCAAAACACAGCTCCAATACTTTCATTAAATTTGTGGATGACACCACAATTACAGGCAATATCACCAACAATGATGAAGGACCATACAGAGAGGAAGTCAAGCTCCTCACAGAGTGGTGTGCCGCTAACAGCCTCTCCCTCAATGTCAGCAAATTGTTTGTTGACTTCAGGAGGGGAAGTAGAGAGCATGCACCACTGAGCATCGAGGGGGCAATGGTGGAAAGGGTGAACAGCTTCAAGTTTCTTTGTGTCTACATATCGTCATACATATGGTCGCTCAACACATCCCACATCATCAGGAAAAGCCAACAATGCCTTCACTTCCTCAGAAGGTTAAAAAAAGTCAACCTGCCACAACAGCTCCTCTGCAACTTCTACAGAGCCACAGTAGAGAGCATCTTGACCAGCTTCACCATCTGGTACGGCAGCACCACTGCTGCTGAACGCAAGGCCCTGCAGAGGATGGTCAAAACTGCTCAACACATCACCGCAGCTGTCCTCCCACCCATAGAGGACATATATGACAACCGATGTGAGAGGAAAGCCACCAACATATCCTCAGACCCCACACATCCCAGCCACCCCTTGTTCCATCCTCTGCCATCCAGAAAGAGGTACCGGAACATCCGAGCCAGAACCACCAGGTTCAAGAACAGTTTCTGTCCCTGAGCTGTCAAACTGGTCACACCGGCAGCACCAACCTGAGCTTAACAACAACACTACAGTCTGTTACTGATCAGCCTGACCACCCAGCACACTACACACTGAGCTCCACCAGCTCAGAGGACTGTATGCTGTGCACTTCATCTCTGATGAAGCCTTATTTCTAGTATATTTATATATTTATACTGTAACTGTTTATTTAAGATGTTACCTGAACATTATGCTGCTACTCTGTACCTGCACTGTACACTTTATATACAGATCACTCTTTACACCACTAGTACTTTTACTAGTGCATTTACTGTACTGTACTGCAATTCACCAGCACATTTCTGCCTATAGGGTGGCACAGTGGCGTGGTGGGTAGCACTGTCGCCTCACAGCAAGGAAGGCCTGGGTTTGATTCCCCTGCCGGGTGACTGGGGTCCTCTCTGTGTGGAGTTTGCATGTTCTCCCCGTGTCTGCGTAGGTTTCCTCTGGGTTCTCCAGTTTCCTCCAACAGTCCAAAGACGTGCAGTCAGGCCAATTGGACATGCTAAATTGCCCCTGGGTGTGACTGTCTGTGTCTGTCTGTCTGCCCTGCGATGGACTGGTGACCTGTCCAGGGTGTATCCTGCCTTTCGCCCAAAGACTGCTGGGATAGGCTCCAGCACCCCCTGACAGAGAAGCGGCTTAGAAAATGGATGGATGGATGAATTTCTGCCTATATACCTGATACATTTGAATAACAGTCTATACGTCCAATACATCTATAACACATCTATAACAAGTCTACGTTCGACACCTGTACCTACTGACTATGCACATTTTGTCTTGTCTTATACTGTCTTTTGTCTTTGCACTGTTTACTATGCATCTTTTATTACTGCACTGGAAAAGTAGCCCGATAGTGTTTCGGTATACTGTACTACCCTGTATTGTATAATGACAATACATTTGAATTGAATTGAATTGAATTTAATTTAATTATTTTTAGTTATATTAAGCACGGTTGAGGTGCAGGAGTCAATATTAAAATTCCTACATAGTGCACTATGTAGGGAGCAGGGAACTATCTGAGATTCAGCCTGAACATGGCAAGTGGGTTGCCCCTGAACTGGTGCTATATAAGACTCGCAGTGGTAATTTGATTAAGTTAAAAAAGATCATGAAATGACCACAATATACAGTGATTCAGCAGTCCATGATTGCTTGCCAATGATAGCATTCTCTAAAAGAATAGGATATTTTATGTCAGCTATCATTTTATACAAGCAATAATCAACTCGAGGCTGTGTGTTACTGCGACTTTATTATGGGGGGAATAGGAACACCCTTCCGCTTGATAAAATTACAGTCATGCACAGCCCCTTGTGGTTTATTGCTTTAACCTATTCAAGTGAAGGTTTCATGCATTTCTTTAAATGCAGTGTTTAGCCCACCTTTGTCTGCACGAGCCTTCCATCTTTCTCGGTTCTGGTAGACCTGCTCGTTCCAGAGGGCCTTGAAGTGCTTGAGGTCAACAGCCAGCAGGGAGCAGTTGTGGGCCGCGCTGCTCTCCGATACTGCGCTGTTCACACTGCCCCGCTTCCCTTCTGCAGAAATGTTGCTCAGACTGAAGGGACAAAACAAGAGCTTATAGTGTTATAGCCTCTATTTGAGCAAGTATTGTTAAGAGGATGTGCTATTAATATTACTGAGGTGATGTCTACAACACAAGCGTGCAGTCCTGCATTGTGGCTTTACTTGTAGAAAATGCATATTATATACGGAACTAACTGAACACTGTACAAATAACATCTACAAAGAAACCTGAAAGGACTGCACATTGAAAAATAGCCACTTTTCACTCCCCACCCAGCCGTATCACACGCCAACACACTTATGCTTCAGAAAAACACTATAATTAACTGGAAAATATGAGGTCATTTTGTATGAGTAATTCTTCATAGCACTGCGATGTGCCTTGATATTTCCATCCTTAATGAGAAGCCACTGAAACACAATGAACACTCTTCAAGTGTGGTGCATTAAAGTGATTTCAGTATGGTTTATGGATTAAAATATGGTTTCTGACAAGACTCCAGCTTTAAGATGGTTTCTACAGGTGTTTTTTGCTACACAGCATCCTTTTTTCTCACTTTTATAGATAGTAGTATGTTATATAGCATCAGAAAATACAAAAGAGGCTATTTAACATCATGACACTGTTTGAGGCAAGTGTGTGATAATTTAGGTATGCAGTTTGAGAGTTTAAGCTTCCTTTGCTTGCAAGTGGAAGGACTCCGTTGAAATTGGGGTGCTTGTGATACGCTACCTGAACATCTTGCAAAATGCTACACATATACACACTTCAAATATAAAAAATGCAGAAGCTGACTGCAGATGTTCAAGATGAGCACTGCAATGGTCAGGCCAGTGTGTTTCTCTGATGTCTGAGCTGAGAGACAACAGTGTTGCATAAGAGCATCATCTGCAACCTTAGCACCAAATACAGAGTATAAACCAACAAATTCAGGAACCGGTCACATGCCATGGATACTGAAGAGTGTCCATATTCCTGAGGTCAGTAGTATGGAATTTCTGAACCAGTTACCACATGTGAAATATTGAGTATACGCCATGGTATATAAGTCTGTGTATTAGTTTAGCCTTAGACAGCAGCTGATGGCACATTGATTGGATGGTTTGTATTGCCCACACCAGGTACTGTGTCAAATTGCTGCCCACTTACATTTTATTGCTGTATGTTGTGTATTTCATAACTGATCAAGATAACTGATTAGACTGGAGATCGATATTTCTTCACATATCAGCCATAATTGCAAAAGTAAAGAAGCAAACTTCTGGCCAGTCTATTGGTCTCAGTGCCTTTGAGGCCAATGACTTGTGCATGTCTGAAATTTTTAGTTCACTTGTATCGAATTTTAAATACATGCTCTGAAAGTACTGTAGTGACACTATTATTTTTTGTGTTTAAGGTCCAAGTTAAACCTTCCCCAGTGGAAAACTGATCAGTATTCTTTTTTCTCTGTAGCATCTAAGTAGTGAGCTCTCCCACTGTTTAAGACTTCAGGAGCTGAACTGAAGGCCCTAATGTGTCAAATTAACTTAATTAGGCACTGACAGAGAAATCAACCAATCGCAATACTTAGAGGAGTACTAGATACATAACTGACTGTGAATATAAGGCAGTTTTTCGAAATGAAAAAACAGCAGCGTCCCTATGCCATATCTTAAATGAAGCATGTTCGACAGGGCTCTGACCTAAAGGTCTAGCTCTAATAGTCACGGCTTTGGAATAAGGGAAAAATTATGTAAATTAGATTTTCCACCAAATTACCATTGTGAAGCACATTCAGCCCCTGTCTGAATTAGGAGAGTGATTATGCATGCTAGCCCTATTGTTTAATCAGCAAAAAGCTGGATCGGAACTCCATCAGGCACTACAGAAAATCAGCAAGCAGTCACTTCCTCTCCACGTCTGGCTGTGCTACTCTTTTGTGATTGGCCCCCTGGTCTGCATATCTGGATTGCTGTGATTGTATCGGGGTGCTAGCTGAAAGAGAAAGTGCTTTACAGTGAAATGTGCATTAGCCACAACGCATTAATGATGTTAGATCGGAAGCTGCCTCACTGATGGCTGAACAGATTCAATTAACCGCTGAGCTGTTCTATCTGATGACCTGTAATATAAACCAGTCAAAAACGCACTCCTAGTAAAGCTTCTGACCTGGACCTGCGAAAGCCGGCCAGGCCAGAGTGGGCCGCCTCGTCGATCAGAGGAGTCACGATCTTCTCCGTCATGTCCGTAAGTACGGTGAACGTGGGAAGGACGATAAAGTCGATGAAGCCTGCAAGAAGACATTACACAAATGCTCAGTGCTGACCGCTGCTCTGGTAACGTTTGCTGTACAAACATTAATACAATACAGCTTCAGTTAGAGACTTTCACAGAAGAGCATTTACACATTTTAACCCTTAAAGGTATGGATGTTTCTCCAACTATTCGTAAATACCTGCTAATTAAAACTATTATTATTTATAAAAGTGATTCCAAACCTTTGAATGGTTTTGAAAAGTGATTCCAAATGATGATTTTAAATGGCAATGCACATCTAAGACAAACTTTTAAAACACTTACAATGCCAAAATAAAAGGTAAAATATATCTACTACTATTTTGACATTTTGTTTGTCAAGTGCCTGAAAAAAGTATGAGAGAGGTGGGGGATGAATTCATGGGTCACTAGTGACCACAGTTGAATTTATAGGTTAACTGAAGCAGAAGCAGATTTTGTTAGTGTTTGTGCTACTCACCGATCTGGGACTGGGCCACCATGGTAGACTTTCGGTCACACAGTGGTGAGAAGGGCAGTCCAAGCTCTGACTCCTTGTCACCCTGGATAAACAGATAAGTAGATTAAAACTAAACTAAGAATCACTTCTACATTATATAATAACACTGTTTACAGATCATATCATAATAGGGCCTCATAGCTTCACTGTATCATATAGAACCATAGCCATATCATGGCTTACTGAATCACGGTATGGCACATATAGGAAATTGCTTTATTATGTTTGAGTTGGGAAAATTAATTGATGTCACATTTATGCCAGCTTTTGTTGGATTGTTTATTTAGAGATATTTGGGTAGCACTTTCATTTACGGTCCTTTAAGCTCTAGGAATTAACCAAGTAAGTGTGAGATACAAACCACAAAGTATTATTTTATTTATTCTGGGTAAAATTTTGGCAAGATAGTCTAGCTAAATTACACTAAAACGCTCAATGGGTTCTGAGTATTAACTGTGTAAGTACATGGTAAAACTCCACAGTACTGTGCCGTTTTTTTTTAGTAAAAATCACCAGGTAGTTGTATGGCATAAAAAGACTGTACAAAGTACAAAGATTCTTGGTATGTACTTGTTTATTACCCAGAAACAACAATGCAAAAGAAGGCACTGATTCTTTTTCTATGGTTTTACTGGGTCTTGTACATTGTGCCATGTGTTTACACTATATAACTCACTGGTACTCGGAGATGTATTAAACATGTGACATTACATTGAGATTACATGCGGATATGTTTGTACTACCACCTCGCTACACCAAACACATAATGAGATATTTTACTATGCCCTTTATTAGCTTAATAGCTAGAACCTGTTTGGCATTTCAGTGTAATTTGGTCAGACTGTCTTGGCACTTAGCATCATTTTAAGCTAGATCACGTCTTTACATATCAAAAAAAGCACTTAGAGATCCTGTTACTAAAGGAAAAGAGGAGATTGAAGGCAGAAATAGCTTTGCTTCAGCATTAAAGGGTTAAATCTCTCTTAGGCCTGTGAAAGCCACCAGTACTCATTAACCTCCTGCCCTGCAAATCTCTCAATGCCACCAAGCCTGCAGTGAAACTGACACACACAACACGTTTCATTCTCTCTCACACATACATGAATGTATCACTTTTTCTCCCCTCTAACAGTCCCACTCATACAATGATCTTTTTTTCCCTCTCTCTCTCTCACTCTCGCTGTCTCCGTCTCTCACTTTCTCTATTTCTCTAAGACACACCAGGGATAGTATTGTTAACAAAAACCACTGCAAAAACACAAAACCTAGCAATGAGAAAATTTACTTGTTAAATGTAACAAAAATTAGATCCCCCCTGCACGTAAACCTATAACATGAAAGAAAACTTAACAATAAAACAGAGTTTGTTTTATGCCCTCCCTGCAGCAGGCTGGGGTTGTTCCACCACCTCAGCAAGTACACCATATTAAACCAATAGGAGTCCTTGGGCAAGACTCTAAACGCTGCACTCACCTACACCTGTAACATCAAATACTAAGTAGCTCTAGACAGAAGCACCTGCTCAGTAATGCTGGGTGATTAATCCAATATTATTTTCAATTACAATTTTGGCTTTCAACTACTACAAGATAATCAAGTTAAAGTGATTATTGTGTCACATTCCACTTCACAATGATACTCTGATTTTGTCATAAATCCAGCACAATCCTTTCCTTTACAGCAGTGCACTTCAGCCCTTAGTGTCTTTTGAGACTCCAAAGCAAATTTGTGCCACATGTTGTTCAAAGTTTGGCAAATGAAGAGGAAAGTGTCATCAACCATACATGTAGTATCTCCACCCACTCTTTACGTGATCCTCCTTATTTCAGACTACCCTCCTTCAAATGCATTTTTCCATGCACACAGTCCATAAATTGCCAGTTTTGTACATAACGCTCAGGCAGAATGTCATGATTTGACACGCATACACAAACAAGCAATGTACACAACCATTTATTTACAGTTAAAAAGTATGAACACCCCTGGTCAAATAATGATGATTTGTTGATTTGTTGATTTTTTAAAAGTGATACATCTTCTACAGAGAACACCTTTCAATACATCATTTACTGGAAATTTCAGTGCATATTAAATGTGCCATAACTTTTACACAGGCCATGTTTTGCATATTTTTTCTCAATATGGTAAATACTACAAATATACAGTAATTGTGCAGCAACATATGCAGAAATGCTCTTTGTAGAGGACATGATAACTTATTTTCACTTCAAGAAAACCAACTTCACCAATTTCACACTTGTGAAGACACATACAGACACACACACACACACACACACACATGCATACACTCACAGTTTGTTGCGTCACAAAAATAAAAAGTGCTGAGTCACTTATTGCACACTTAAAGACAGTTGGAGGGACAGGACAAGCAGAGAGAGTTTCAGTTTTAGACAGTGGTAAAAAGCCTCAAACCCTAAAGGCTGTTGGCGAGACAGTGAGAAGCAGCAGTCGGGTTACTGATATGACTGTTAAAGTTTCTCCAGTGCTTAGGACATTTCCTGAAACAGCTAAAACCCTGAAACAGCTAAAACACACACCAACACATTTTTCACAACTACTCTTTTTTAAAGATTAGTGCTACTGAATTAGGAGAAAAAAACATGCTAAAATATAGTCCATATGCTGCTGCAAGTCATCCTATAAACCCGGAAAAGGCTCGATTTAGGTCTCAAATGCAAAAACAACATTATACTCATGAAGATATTATGATAAATAAAGTATATAATTCAATCACACCCTTCACAAGTTTTGAAACTTTGATTACTCTTTCAATGCACTTTCAATCATCACATTCATCCACTCAGGGAACGGGTCTGAACCAGCATTACAAACGCTTTTCATCATCCATTTTTAGGGGCTGCTATCACTAAAGCAAACAAGGCTCAACAGTGCAGAAAAATGACTTGAACAACATTTAAACTGTACTTAGGGGGCAGTCATGGGCTGGAGGTTAGGGAACCAGCCTTGTAACCGGAAGGTCGCCGGTTCGATCCCCGTAGCCGACAGCACATGACTGAGGTGTCCTTGAGCAAGACACCTAACCCCCAACTGCTCTCCGGGCGCTGCGGATTGGACTGCCCACCGCTCTGGGGAAGTGTACTCACTGCCCCCTAGTGTGTGTGTGCTCAGTAGATTGTATGTGGTGTTTCACTTCACGGATGGGTTAAATGCAGAGGTGAAATTTCCCCATTGTGGGACTAATAAGGGTCACTTAATCTTAATATGCTACAGGTATTTAGTGCCCTCTCTGGTGGAACTGTGTAATGGCAATCTGCTGTGCTTTGGAGCCCTTCCCAGAGGGCATTCAAAGAGAACTTGGTCAAAACTCGATGAACAACGTGTCAACCGAGGATGAGAATGAATATCCAGCTATGCCTTCATGTCTTTATCAGTATAAGGATTATTTTGTATTTGAGGCCAAAACATCGGGCCTTCTTTTTGAGCCTGTGCATGTGGCGTTAACACACAAAGATGTATGCCATGATCTGAAAAACTTCTGTTAAATCCAACCTGACTCCTATGACTTAAGTTGTTAGTAACTAGGTAGTTAAATGCAAGGTCATCAGTCAAGTGTTGTGTTTTTTTTCTTCCTTGTTATAGAAGCTTCAATTAACTAGGCCAGCTGGCGGTTGTCACCCTCACTATAATGATTACAGTGATGCCTCTGGGACATAAAGCTTCCTCCTCATCCTGTAACCAGGCCATCCCTAAAAAAGACAATTTTTGGGTATGCCACTGCTCAGAAAGACAGCAGACACTCTTACAATTTGATTGGGCCTCTAGACCCTTTACGCCCCTCATTCCTTAGGCCTCTGATTCCTGAATGCAAATCACAAGAGAAAAGACCAACTCTATAAAAGTCCATAAAGTTCAACTCTTCATCTTTTTCTCCAGAGAGCCTGTAAGTGTGTCTGCTATCTACAAGAAAATGTGTGTTTATAGCGTTGGGGTGAGCCGTGTACATCTTAGCAGCAGCTAACTGTGCCAGCAAAGAGCGCTGCAAGAAAATCTGCTAGAACTCAGATGCCATCTGCAAAAATTGGCAGTTTTTTTCTCACTTGCTTGAGCACACAAATGTTGAAAATCAAAATTCTTCATCTTGTTACTCCATATTCCTCCATTTGTGCCGAAACTAATCCTTGTGCAGGTGTAGCGCTGATTGGAGGAGGAGCGGACAGAGCACTGAGAGAGGATATGTGGGATTAAACACGGAGAAATGGATTATCTCCTCATTTTCCCTCTTCCTTGCATTAACACATGCACGCATACACATGTACTCCAACTTACATTTACCTCATACACTGCACTTACATATACAGCTTAAATACACAGCCATAGTGCACACACATACACATATATACATACATCGTTTGGCCTGTTCAAACTGGTACACTTGAAATCCTGCAGTCCTCATTTGCACATACACACGAGGACTACAAGACCATACAGTGTCCCATTTCTAATTCTGCCATTCAAATGGGAACTCATGAGAACCCTCTATGCATACAAGGTACAAGCTAGGACCAAACAAAGTATATGGCAGAGATGTACACAAGTCTTGAGTATTTGGGGTGTGAGTTTGGGTTGAATCTTTGGGGTGCAAGTCTATGTCAAATTTCTGGGGTCTAAGTCCAAGAGCGGTATTAAATCTTTGGGTTGCAGGTCCATGTCGAGACTTGAGTCTTGGAGGAGCAAGTCCGAGTCAAGTCTCTGGGGTGCAAGTCCAAGCCGAGTCTTGAGTGTCTGAGATCTGAGTCCGAATCAAGTCTCTGGGGTGCAAACCCACATCAAGTCCCACTTGAGTCTCAAGTCTCTGAGGTGTGAGTCCGAGTCAAGTCTTTAGGGTGCAAGTCGAGTGGACTTCTAAGTTTTGGGGTCTGAGTCCAAGCTAAGTGTTTGGGGTGCAAGTCTGAGTCAAGTCTTAGGGGTGTGAGTCCGAGCTGAGTCTTGAGCCTCAGCAGAGACTGAAAGTTTTTCTATGATGAAGACTTATTATTTATAATAATGAAGTTACTTTCAATGCATTAAGGTTTTTGGTCCTAACACCATTGTCAGGATTAACATGGTGGTGAAGAAGATAATTCAGAACTAAAATTACATTTTTACTAACTGTTTATTAACGTGTCATTCAGATGCACTGGGCTTGTAATTGCAACTGAGCCACAACAGACAAGCAAATTAGCTCATTTAACAAAACGATAACCTATTCTTGCCAGGCTCGGCACATGTAGGCCCTGCATCTCACAGCTTTTCAATGGCAAAAGCCCATTATTGTGTTAATAATATTACAGCAATACTGACTGAACTAGTGAAAGTGAACAAAAAACACCATCATGGTTATAAAATTTTTTTTAAAACATGTAAAAAGCATTTAAATACATCTAAGTGTAACTTAGCGTGAGAGGAATATGTTACAGAACACAAAATACTTGTTCTATGAAGATGGTTGGATATTCAGAAAAATAAGAGGTAATTAACAGAAACTGAAACTGTAAAGAACGTTGTGTATCTATACAATATTTCTATTATTTAAGATGCTGTTTGTTTGTTATTTGTTGAATTTATGGCATTTGAGTTTGTGAAAATTGATAACTGACAGTCATATAAAGCAGTAAAAGAATAAAGCAGTAAATTAAACTGATGTACAAAATTAAAACAATCAATTTAAATATAAACGTTTTAGCCCCATAAAATCAGCCCCATACACACACATTTACACAGACAGGCACGCAAGCATGTACACACACACACACACACACACACACACACACACACACACACACACACACACCTGTCTGAAGAACTCCTCCAGCAGTGAGGTGGTCCAGCGGTGATGAAGATCCCAGTTCTTTGCCGGGTGGCTGATATCTGCTGTGTGCAGCAGCAGAGAGAGCGCTTTGGACTTGTCAATTCTGTGAATGTAACACAAACACCGTTGGGGTTCAAATAAATCGATTCACGTCTTCCTTCTCGTTTGTATGTTCTTGTGATCAAATAATCCTTAGAAATCACAATCCCGTATCTACCATTTGTTATGTCTCTCAGTGTTATGGCCCCTGGCTTTCTCATTTTACTCCTGTCTCCCTTTATTTGCTGCTCTTAAAACAGAACTGACTCCCAGAATTGGAAATATCAATATGTAATTTTACTACTTATTTTTCTTTCCATTTAATATTTTATGGTTTGTGCCTGTGAAAGAGGTTTGCTAGCTGGAAGAGTTAAGACATAGAATCAGTGGAAATATCATTCTGATTATACCAGAAAAAAACATTACAGAGATAATGACAAAAAAAGAGAATATTAAGGAAAAAGAGGATAAACGTAGAAAGGAAAGAAGAGAACAGAACAGAGAAAGTATAGAAGACAAGAGAATAGAAGAGAATAGAAGAGAAATAGATAAGATAAGCAAAGAAGAGAAGAGAAACATAGAAGACAAAAGAAAGAAGAGAAACAGAAGAGAAGAGAAGAGAAGAGAAGAGAAGAGAAGAGAAGAGAAGAGAAGAGAAGATGAACATGTAGCTCTCCTCACCCCTCTGGTTGCTGTAGGAAGTTCTTCATGGCTTTGACCTGCTGAAAATGGCAGGACATGTCTGTGGCCAACACCATCTCCACCACCAGCGCCCTGAACTCCCTGACAACAACAGAAGAAACATTCAAAGCAGTTATTAAACTGGAAATTTATTGGAAATTTGGAAATGAAAAGAAAACAGTTTTCTGGTTTACCTGCAGCCAGATTGCACTGAACTGTTAATGACATTCACTACTGCAACACCACAGAAAATAAGGGCCAACCATATTTCACAGGACAAATTGAGGGGGCAAATATGTTGAAGTCAAACATTATAATGTCCAAATTTATCAAATTACATGTGAAATGAGCTAACCAGCTAGCTAGCTGTTTTGATATATGAAAAAAATGTTTTAGTGAATGTAAAACTTTAAGTAAAAATACTTTATCTAATATAAAATTTGTTTCACCACCTTCCAAATTCCTATTTAACTGCAAAAAACGGAAATCTAGCCAATAAATCTAATATTCCTCATATTGCTGTGTTCTTACAAGTGTATTTCACTTATTTCTATACATTATTTAACTTATTTAGTTAAATTATCTCTTTATATATTAGCAGAAAAAATATTTCTTCTAAAAATATGCTTAAAACAAGCAAAATTATCTGCTGATATAATGAGATGATTTGACTTTCCAAAATCACCTAAAACAAGTACAAAATCTGTAAACAAGTCAAATGATCTCCTAATAAGGTTACAACTCAAAATGCAGAATATTATATAAACTAGACTTAAGATCACTTGCCAAGACATCATTTTTTGCAGTGTAGTTCAAAGACCCTTAAACAAACATGTTCAAAAGCCCAGAGATCACATTCAGGCTCTCTCTAGCCTCCTGTAACATCTATAACACACAAAACACCCTATTGAAAGCCAGCACACACAGGAACAAGAGCTGTACTGGTGATGAATTAGGTTTGGTTAAGTTTGTTCTACTGAGCTTTTGTTCCTTCCTCTCCTTTGAAAGATGCTGCTTTTCCTCATATTACAGTTTGATCCAACATCCGTTCCCTTACGACAGCAGCAGGCAGAGAAGGATGGGGTAAAGAATTAAATAAATGATCTACGAAGATCCACGTCTTTAAAGAGAATGATAACGTAGAGGTTCCATACCTCCAGTCATCTTTGGAGAGGTTGTAGAGGATGTTCATCTCATCGTCGTCTTGTAGAAGGCGATACGCCGCACTCACGTGGTGGCTCTCCAGCACTGAGCGGTCATTGTACAGGATAGCCGTGTCTGACCTGGCCAGCAGAGACATGCAGTATTGCAGTATTGCAGTATTGCAGTGTAGTTATAGTTAAACCTGTGCTGAAGTGGTGTTCTGAGCTATATATTAAAATGTTTTTTGGAGAATATTACACATTTTTACATGTATGTAAGATGAGTTTATCACTTGTGATTATCTTCCTGACTGGCAGAAAACGAAACATTTAATGAAGCAATTTAACTACCTGTGCAACAAGATGACTGTGGTGGAAAATAAGAAAGTAGTAACTTAAAAATCGTTTAGAAATTGGTTGAATTTTGCCAAGATGTCATTGTCTGCAGGTGAAAATGATTTTGTAATGAACTTTCAAAGCAGTTTGTGTCAAAGTCCTAATAGGAAAGTCTGCTCAGCTTGGCAGCTATTTCCAGCCATGAGTAGAGACCAAAGACGGAAGAGAGACAGAAGGTCAAATTACATACAGGTTTACATTTTATAGCAGTTCTTTAGATTAAACAGAGTCATTTTTAAGGCCCATAACTAACATTTAACTAACATATTCCTTACAGTTTGGCTGTTTATTCCTTCAGTCAAGATTTAAAGTCAAAGGCTCCCTCTGAATATTACCGCAACCCTATCTGGACTAAGCGGTTAACAATGATGATCATGATGATCATGATGATGATGATGTCAGCTTAGCTATACGCTAAAGTTTCTTTAGTGAGGACAGAATGTGCTCAAATTGTCCCACCGATGTTCAGAAGAGATGTCTGTTCTGAATCAAGCAGTAAATCTTATCCAGTCTGTAGAACAGAATGTTTTTTGTTAAAGGGAAATTTGCCTCTTGTCACTGGGGTGGTACACTCAATGTTACATCTCAGTACCTTTAGTCAAGAAACGTAATCGTACCATAAACCATTGAAATTATGCTTTTTAAATTGTATTGACTCCACACAACCCGTCTCATCTCCATGCTTTTCATTTTATTGTCCTGTTTTAAAACATTCGCTTATGAAAACGTGCAAATACGTCCTTTCCACTGGGAAAAACTTATTTAAGGTACAAAATTGGACCTTAAAACCACCCCTGTACCTTTGAGACCATGAGAGATCTACAAAAACACTTCATTGTTTCTATGGGCTTTTTTTTTTTTAGCTTTTTGCTATTTCTCAGCTGGTGGATAAGTAACATATATGTAAACAGCAGTTCTGTTTACTATGTTTTCTTCCATGCATTTACTTTTTTAGGAGTGCAACAAAATCTCTTCTTATGCTCCAGTTTTTGTGTTTATCTGACTGCTATTAAATTCCACTTTAGTGTGACTTTCCAATCTGTGCATTTGACAAAAACATCCAGCAAGAACATTAGCTATTAGAAATTAGCAGATAAGCGAAGGCAAAAGACTAAACTAAGTTAAACTTTCTCTCACTCTTTCTATTCAGACCCCTCTGTGCTATTAATTCTACGCTGCCTCTGGTCAGTTCATTACTGAAACGTCAACAGTTTTTTTTCGCCCTTTGCTTTCCCTGCCAGTTCAGCTGACTTTCATTAATTCTGCTCTCAGTGCTCTGTACTGACTGCAGGCCTGAATGGGAGCTGATGGATGACTCATGCCTTCATGGCCCACAGCAGCGGGGCCTTTACCTGGTTTGGATGTGAAAGTTGTTTGTAGTTCCCGTATGTTCATAATCGTGCACAGCAGCAGCGAAGATCATGGCGAAAATCTCCAACTCGGTTAGCCAGTGCTGTGAAGAGATTAAGGAACAGAAAAACAAAAAAGAGACAGAAGAAAATGACACTAAAGCCAGTGGCGAGTGTTTTTAGAGCACTCAGAAATACCCTGATTGGTTGTGCAACCTGTATCGTGATTCGTCTGATAAGTAAGGTACCAGGCCTGTGCATCCTGCTAGAGTTTCATGTTAAAAGTTAATAACCCAGTGAAGTGGCTTTGTGAGCCATTCTGCACCAATCTGACATTTTAAAATTGCAGCCTATAGGCACATCTATCCTGAGTCATGATTACAGCATCCACCATGTTGCTACACGTGAGACCATTCTCCATTATTTGAAGGCTAACCAAAACATTAGCAAAATTCTCAGGCCTCCTGCATTTGTGCTGCAGGCTAAGTACTCTACAGGCCAAAAGTAAAGAAGCTAGCCGTGATATTTTTTTTTCAGAAATACATTAAATCAATTTGCCAAAAGTTGACCTTTACTAACAATTATCTTAACTCTTAATTTTCTCAGAAAATATTCCATTGGCTTCATGTGATCTACTCTAACATATGGGATAGGTCTTGTTGATTCTAGCAGTCCCTTACATCAACCAGTTTCTAGCGATTTACGAAGTCCAATTATAAAACAATTAATTCCATTTCTAAGATCTAATTGGCTGAGATGCACTTAAAGTCTCTGTAAGACACTCAATAGACTTATGTCCACAAAAATTAACATAATAGTGCATTAATGCCACAGTTTAAAACATTATGCTTTTCATGAAATATCTACTACTGTTTAGGAACTACTTTGCTTGGCATGATTTCACCTAATCAACTGTCATGTTAAAGCACACAGACATTCACTGGTAATACCATATATTTGATACATTATCACTTCTTCATTCCAATAGACACAGCCCACACTGCTGTCCACATATTTAGTTCCTCTATTGCCCCCCTTGAGCAATGAATTGTCAAACCATTGCAGTGATGTAAGACCACATTTTTAGTTGGACCAAGGATGTGTTGGCAATGCCCGGCCAACGTATTGCCTTTTTACATTGTCCATTGTAGCCTAACTATGACATGTGGCTAAAAATTCTAGTCATTTTTGTTGAGAAATCTCAACATGAGCAGGACTCCAACCGGTCAGGTTTGACTCTTGGCTAATGACTCTGATAGTCAAAAAAACATGGTTTTGGTAAGGACCTCCAGTTGAATTAAAAACAGCTAACTAATCAAACAGCGAGAAGAAAAATAAAGTAGGCCGGTAATAGAGAAAGTGTATTCTCAGAGTGTTTTTAAAAAAATGCAAAGGACTTAATGTGAAGGTTGCACTGTGTTAAAAATTGCACGCACTTTATTTCATCCAAAAATTATGTTTGGCGTGAAAAGGCCTTTCCAGTGATTTTACTGTATCAACAGCCCTTACCGTTGGTGAAACCACTGTAAAGTACAACATCTAATGGATTATTGCTTTAAAGTAAAGGTGGATCTGATTAGCTGCAATAAAACTCTGCAATTTCTTATCACTAGGAGTTAAACTCATTAAATGGACAGTATTTTTTCAGACATTCAGAAATGAATGCTTATGTTAATATTATCATTCCCATTTCCTCTTTAACGCTTGGCCTGTAGTTATATTTGTGCCAGCATCTGTACTGTCATGCAAACATGAAAGTATAGCAGAAGGTAAGCATATAGGGAATTGACCAACAGGCTGGACATACTAATAAGAATCAGTAGGGCCAATTTTTTAAAAAGTCAAATCCTCTCTACAGCTTTATGAATAACTTGTTGACTGTTGACTCCAAACAGGCTAGAGGCAGGTGAGTGTGACTGAGTGAGATGGATGACCATGCTGCCGGGTCTCTGTGTAATGCAGTTACACAGAAAGCCCTGCCCGCAGAACGTGCCCTGTTGACAAGCTGTCAGGGTAAAATGATTAAAGTTGATTGAGTGCACTGAGAAGGGGGGCGGTGCTCCAACACACCGTCCTATAATTTCCCTGGAGCCCAGAGGGTGCAGGCTGATAATGGGCACTCATAATTATAACGGGTCATTAGCTAAGAGTAATAAATATTGCAGAGTGTTTAGAAATGATTACTGGAATCAAAGCTCTAATAAGAGTGTAGAATATGACCACAATAACATCTGTCAGACTATTACGTATCTAATGACATTTTCAGAAAAAATTCATATGAACTTAAGCATTTGCTTACAGTAATTACTGTAAAACCTTTCTTGCCGAACTTATTAAAGGACATAAAAGCTCTCCTCAACAAGAAGAAGAGGGCCTTCACAGCTGGAGACAGAGTGGAGGTGAGAATGGTCCAGAGGGAACTGAAGACAGCTATCAAGGAGGCGAAGAACAAATATAGGAGGAAGCTGGAGTGGAAACTCCAGCAGAACAACATGAGGGAGGTTTGGAATGGAATGAGGACCATCACCAGCTTCAGGTCCAGTAACAACAGAGGAGTAGAGGGCAGCGTGGACGGGGCCAACAAGCTAAATTTGTTCTTTAACAGATTTGACACTGCAGGCTCTGTCCTCCCCCATCCTGACTCCTCTGCTGCCAGTCCACAGCAGCCCATCCCCCTCACCCCACCCTCCTCCTCCTGATAGCCTGCCCCCCTCCTGTGACAGCCCATCTCACACCTCCACCCTTTGCCCACCTAGTCACCTCTAAAGTGAGTCTCACTGCTGACCAGGTGAGAAGACAACTGAAGAGACTCCTCACAAACAAGGCTGCAGGCCCTGATGGGGTTCCCCCCAGGGTGCTTAATGCCTGTGCCTCCCAGCTTTGTGGAGTACTGCAACATGTCTTCAGCATGAGCCTGAGTCTCCAGAGGGTCCCTATGATGTGGAAGACGTCCTGCATTGTTCCTGTTCCAAAGACGCCACGACCCAGTGACGCCAAGGACTACAGGCCAGTGGCACTGACGTACCATGTCATGAAGACCATGGAGAGACTTGTCTTGGATCAGCTCCGACCCATAGTCCAGCCTTTTCTAGACCCCCTCCAGTTTGCCTATCAGCCCCGCCTGGGAGTTGAAGACGCCATCATTTACCTGCTCAACAGAGTATACGCTCACCTGGTGAGGGTCATGTTTTTTGAATTCTCCAGTGCATTTAACACCATCTGGCCTGCTCTTCTGGGTGATAAGCTAACAGTGATGCAAGTAGATGCCCCCCTCGTGTCCTGGATTGTTGACAACCTGACTGGCAGACCACAGTATATTTGCCTGCAGCACTGTGTGTCGGACAGAGTGGTCAGCAACACTGGAGTTCCACAAGGAACTGTCCTCTCTCCCTTCCTCTTCACCCTCTACACCACAGACTTCAGCTACTGCACAGAGACTTGCCACCTTCAGAAATTTTCTGATGACTCTGCAATAGTTGGATGTATCAGCAGGGGTGATGAGGATGAGTACAGGGCAACGGTGAAGGACTTTGTCGCATGGTTCGAGCGGAACCACCTGCAGCTCAATGTGACAAAGACTATGGAACAGGTGGTGGACCTGAGCAGGGAAAAGGCACCGGTGATCCTTGTGTCCATCAGGGATGGTCAGTGTGGACACTGTGGAGGATTACAGATATCCGGGTGTGTATATTGACAATAAACTGGACTGAGCTAAGAACACTGACGCCCTCTACAGGAAGGGCCAAAGTCATCTCTATTTTCTGAGGCGCCTGAGGTCCTTCAACATCTGCTGGACTATGCTCAGGATCTTCTATGAGTCTGTGGTGGAGAGTGCTATCCTCTATGCTGTTGCATGTTGGGGAAGCAGGCTGAGGGTGGCAGATCCCAACAGACTCAACAAACTGATCCGCAAGGCCGGTGATGTTGTGGGTGTGGAGCTGGACTCGTTGATGGCAGTGTCAGAGAGGAGGACGCTGTCTAAGCTGCAGGCCATTATGGACAATGGCTCCCACCCACTCTACGACACGGTAATGAGACACAGGAGCTCATTCAGTGCAAGACTCATTCTACTGAAATGCACCACAGAGCGCCACAGGAAGTCATTCTTACCTGTGGCCATTAAACTCTATAACTCCTCCGTCAGTGTGTGATTCATGAAGTGTGGTTCATCTGTGCAAAACTCAATACCTAACTGTTCATATGTGTAATAATAATAATTATTGGGTGCAATAACTTAGAGGTAAAATAATTTGAACTGCTTTATACAAGATGTTTAATATTTATTATCACAGTCACTGCCACTTTACTGTATTCATAAGGACTTAAATCTCATGTACATATTGCAAATTTGTCCTTATCTTTGTTTTAAATTATTGAAGTGTTTATTCTTTTACATAAATGGCTGCAACTGTAACAATAAGTGGCATCAATAAAGGATTCTGATTCTGATTCTTATTACTGCACATTATTTGTGGTTGTTTAACCCACATAGGCTCCCCATGGGGTGTACTCTGTTAACCTCTCCGTATATTTTGTTAAATTATTTCTTACTTGTAGTTCATTGGAAAAGGAGTAAAAACTGTGTGGGAAGTGCAGATTCTAAACGTTGTGCTCTTAAGTGGAAGAGGAGGTATTATATTATGATATGAATTTATTAAAGCTATTGCTGTGCATACAGTCTTGTTTCATGGAACGAAAAGAACATCTTTTGCCATGTTTTCAAAAGTGCTTGAGTGCAAAATCGAACTTCTTGATACAGAATGCAAATCAAATGTAAATATATGTTATCATTTACTTAATTACATATAAATATATAGAGCAAAATGCATGAGAAAACAATAGGAATAACTATAGACCTCTGAGGTTCAAACCCATTTTTCAAACTGTCTGCAAAACAAAATGGTGAAGATGTAAACAAAGTCATCGAGAGTGGTTGGATGTGAAATGTTCCATTCTACAGAACCTTACTAAGTCAGAATTGTTCACAGTGGTGGTTATAGGAAGCAGATGTATGAAGAGTTTAATGCCTGAAATGCCGCCTGATGTCTGAGACACTGTTTTATGATAATTTTGAGATGATTTTGGCCTAAAATAAGTTTTTACACCGAATCATGGCAGAGATGCGCATACAGAGTGTTTCTAAGGGAAAATAATCACCAAAGAAAACTTTCATATCTGTCACGTTAGCATTGCCAACATTACAGATGACATACAGGCAGTTGTGAACAGTAAAAAATGGCTGTAGACATTGTGACACCTGGTTCGTATCACCATCACAAAATCTGAGTTGGTAAGTTTCTCTGAAACAAAGCATTTCACATCAAACCATTCTGAATGACTTTACATCTTAACCACTGAATTATGCAGAATTTCTCAGTCAGTCAAGTTTCCCTGTAAGGAAATAACAACCTACTCTTATTATCTTACTCTTATGAAAGGAGACACATAATTCACAGTCCAGCTTAACCAGACACAGATGGCTCACAGAAAGTTTGTCCTTGAAGGACCCTCACAACATCTGTCTTAAAGCCCTACACTGTACATAAACACTTTCCAAAATCATAATCTGAAACAGATTCACTTTAACCTTCTCTGGCCTTTCAGTCATTTTGTGAGCGTGTTTGTGTGTGTGTGTGTGTGTGTGTGTGTGTGTGTGTGTGTGTGTATGCATTGTTTGCATTGTTGCATTGTTTCTATTGGGTTAGATTTTTAATGCATAATGGAAACAGCGAAATAGACAAATTAGTTAAAAAAAACCATTCACACTCTTTTTTGAGTATTTTATGTTTTCCCTTGTACTCTTCTTATATTGTCATATGCCACAGTCTGAACACCCCTGGTCAAATTCCACATTCAGTTAATTTTCTATGTGAAAACATTTACAGAGGACCAACATAAGCGCAACATTTTCTGGCCCTCTCTACTTATTTGCTGAGTTAAAACTAAGCATAAAATATAAAATGTGCCATATGCTTTACACATATTATTGTGCATTTAAAAAATTTAGAAAATCAACATATCATGATTTGACCTGGTGTGCCCAAACTTTCACATACACCTTTATGTTCATTGACTTGCACCTAATATATATGATAAATGCAAGTGCATATATGACATTATGTTGCTGTCATATCCGTCATGTTAGGCTGTGTTTTTTGTTTTCCTAAGAAAAATTTGACCAGGGGCACCCAAACTTTTGTATAAAGTTTGTGTGATTTTAAGCAAATTTATTTGCATGACCATTTTTCATCCTCCCCTTTTAGCCAGTATATTTAAACAGGTTGTTTTTGTTACTGTGCCTGACTGATATATGTAAATGACCTCAGTTCTGACTGGCTGTTGTCCAAAAAGCTTTCTGGGCTGAAGCATTGTTTGTCATTGGCCATGTTAAACTGCTGTAGGCTGAATAGGTCATCATAAGTAAATGTGTTAAGGGGTTTGACTTGATAATCATGATGAATTTAAAACAAATCATATATGAACTGTAAGAACTGGAGAGTGAATGGTGGGAGTTGGGCATGGAGGGTGGAGCAGTACAACAAATGAAATAATGAAATAAATAAATAAATAAGGACAGATGTACGGTAGATCTGCATAGTTCTACTAACTTAAGAAATCTGCCAGTTTATCAATGTTAATCGATGTAATCTCTTTTCCAGCAGGTATGTCCAGCAGCAGCATGCATGAAGTTAGCTTCACTTTGCTTTTGTCGCTTGCCACTAAAGACGCATGTATAAAGTCTGTATAAGGTTTAGTGTGGCATGAAGGTTGGATAGTGGGGAATGATGGCCTGATGCCGGGCCAGCCAGCAAAGGGCCAATTTAGCTATGGTAATACACAATTGTGTAGAAAATCCCCATAAAGTTAGTAATAGACAACCGTGTGTGTGTCTACAAACGTACCACCATGCCAGTCTTGAGCAGCAGGTAATGGACCGTTTGGGTGACATCAGCGGCGTGGATGAGATTGTGGTAGGGGTTTTTGTGTTTGCTGTAGCCCACCTCCAGCGCCTCCACGAAGGACACTAAAGCTGAGATGGGAATCTGCCACAGATAGAAACCAAAATCATATCACTATTGCGTTCACTCCCACACATAACCTGGACCCTGGAGAGAGAGTAATACACCTCACACCATGGGCGCTTCAGCCTAGAGGGGGAAATATATGAGGAAAAGATGGAGAGACAGTGAGTGTGTATGTGTTTAAGAGAGAGAGTTGTTCACCTTGAATCGGCTGATGAGGTCATATCTGGTCAGGAGCTCGTAGAAGATGAATTTAAGTGCATGGTCCCCACTCGCTTCATTCAAAGCAAATACGTCAAAAGTCCACTTGTCTATATGCTGCAAGGAAAAACACAGAAAACTGCAAAATGAAGTCATAGATACAATGATTACGTGAGATGGGAAACCTAAAGTGTGTTATTACTTGTAAATAAAAAGTGGTATAGTGCAGACGGGGACCTTAGGTGTTGATTTCTGGGCACTAAAGATGCATGTCTATAATTATCCAATCAGGATTTTTTTCTCTACAGTATCCAGGCAGATACAGCAAAGCAAGTCCTCCCATTGGTTAGGCTTCCAGGAGGTGAACTGAAGGCCTAATGCATTAGACTACCCACTAACAAAATTAGGAAATGACAGCAGACTAGTCATGTTTTTCATTTTCAATAAGTGGGACCAATTTTGTGAGAAATGTCACTCTACACCTTATGGAAGTTTCAGGCACATCAATGACTGAATACGAACCAGACTGTCAGAAATGGAAAGTGCAGCAGCTCTTTGCTAGGAGTGACTGTAAAACTGCTGTAGTCAAAATAAAATGTATGTTAATATTTCTGTTAAGAGATAACACAGAATGTCTCTTACAAGCTTCAGACATCCATGTTCCAGAATGACAGAAAAACATTAACGTGCACCACTGCTAGTTTGCGCTAACATTACTAGAATCTCATATGGTTGCTAATGGAAATTAACATTATTATACATTTTTTTTCAACATATCTGACCTCCATTTGGCAAACTGGAGTTCACTTCCCCACCCTGGAAACAATATTCTATACAAGTAAGAGTCCTTGGGCAAGACACCTAACATTACATTCACCTGTAGTATGCTCTGTACAAAAGTGTCTGCCCATGTAAGTGAAAGTAGGAGAGAAAACAACTTTAGTAGGAGCCTTGAATAATGGTTTACCTATAGACCTGCAGTGCTTCCACTAAAGTACTAAAGTTTGTTAGCTATTCTTCTCTTTTTAGACTCCTATAATGAAATACTAAAGCACCAACGTGAGAGATGTGATATTAAACCCAAAAGGCTTAAAAAGGACCTGAATGGCCATGTCAGGTCCAGTCAGGTTTGGACATTGTTTGCCAAACATTGGTGGGCTTGAGTTGGGTTTAAATTTATAATCAGGTTCTCACAGTTCCCCATCCTACTTTTAACAGGCTTTACCCTTCATTTTCCCTCTTAGTTTTACTCCTTACTTTATTCTTCCTCTCTACTTTCATGGAGTCACCCACTTGTGATGTTGGCAGAATTTAGCACCAAGGTCCTTTAGGTTCCTCATGCTCATGAGAAAATAAATCAGTAAATCGATTGAGTAGAACAGTTTGCTATATCAGCACCACACAGCGTACAGAAATATTATCCACGCTAAACTTTAAAGAAGTTTGGGATGTTGCTCAGAAGAATACATTTGAACGGCTGATTATTTTACATTTTATATCACATGGTACTGTGCAAAACTGTTCTTAAAAATATATTTATTTGTGCACAGAGCATTTATTTGTTCAGAAAAATAGTAATATTCGAATAAATAAAAATAAGAGTAATACAGTAATTATGCTAATCCTAGTGCTTTATTATGTTAAATCAAGTGTGCTGCTGACCAGGTGAAATAAATCAGTGTGATGGCTGGGGACCATGAAGATCTGGAACCTGGAATCTGGAACCAAATGTTTGTTCTTCTGCACAGTTCACAAGATCTACAACTACTACTCAACTACTATAAATAAGAGACTCATTATTTTTTACTGCATTAATGTTTCTTTATATTATGGTTATTTTATTGGCAAAATAATTCTATATGTATTGTTTTTTAACTATTTGCTTTGGGGTGTATAGCTTTTGCACAGTACTGTATATGTTTTTATTTTATTTATTTGTGATAATGACTGCTATATACTACTAACGACTTCTATACTCACTACATGGTAATTTAACCAGCAGTGTCATTAGTGATATCAGACTTTATTTGGCACGTTGAGAGATGACAGACCTGTTCAGGTCAGTTTTGGGCAGAATTTTGTTGGGCTTGGGTCAGATTCAGATTCAAATTTACTATGTCTGTATGTGGGTTTAGGCCACACTTTCAGCCCTGGAAAAAAGGAACGCCTTTCCAAGCAAATATACTTCAAAGTAAGTGACGTAAAAGTATAATTTGAAAATACTCAGAAAAAACTAATCTACCAAAATTTGACATATGCAAAAGTTCAGGCAGTCTTTGTCAAACCACGTTTCCTTGATTTTATACGTGAGAACACACTTTAATCTGCAATTACTGTCTATTTGCTTCATTTAACATATTGGGAGAAAAAATTAAACAAAATGTAGTCTGTGCAGAATTTATGGCACATTGTACATTTTGTGTTGTATTTTTTTTTCCCAAATTTGTTAAATTGTGCACAACAATTTGCAGAAATATTAAAGACATATTTATACTTCTTTTCTGTGGAGGATGTGCTTCCCTCTATCACAAAACATGAACGTTTGCTAACGACTGTGGAACTGGTTTATATCCACCTCTGAACATCAGTTAGCAGGAGGGTTTGTTCTCGATTGTGTGCATTTCTCACCTTAAGCACAGTTATGACGGATGGAGGGTAGCTCAGTCCCACCATGTTGGACGTCCGGCGGTACATTCTGTTTGGAGGAGATAAAAACATCAAAAGAGCATCATGCGGTGAGTCTGAAAAGTAACTGCGCCTAAAAAGCTAACGTACACCCATATCCCCCTCCAGAGGCCTGAAGACACCCCACTGGAATATTGATCTCACACATGAGGGATGAGTGTCTTTCTCTTTGCTTCAAGCATCAGTCCAGTTTTGCTGCATGTGGCAGGCCAGTTAACAGTAAGGCACCAACAAAGGTTTTTATAATCACTGCACTGTTTTATGATTGCGTTACTAAAATGCACATTATGCACATTTTTCACGCTCTCTTTTATTAAACTAAGCATGGAGACTTGGCACGGTTTGATTCCTGTTACAGGCTCTTAAGTGCTTCTGCTCTGTCCTTCGTCATTGTAATTCAGTTATGTAGTGCAGTATAAAATATATTACAACACAGTTAAATGATGCTGTCTAATATAATCATATCCACAGAAAGGGGGAGAGAGAGAGAGAGAGAGAGAGAGAGAGAGAGAGAGAGAGAGAGAGAATGAGAGGGAAGACAAATTTATCTTGTAGTCATTTAGTATTTCTTCACACTCTTCATCCTGAGGCACAATTACATGTTATATTTTAAGGGTATCCTAATTAGTAAGGTGCACCTATTGTTGACACAGGTGTTATTATGCAGTTATTATGCAAACAATAAAAGCAACGGTCAATATAATGGGACACTCTGGATCAGGTGCACATGAATCCAATGCCAAGCATCAGCTAGAGGGGTATAAAGCCCCCCAGCACTGGGCTGAGGAACAGTGGAACTGTGTTCTCTGGAGAGTTAATCAATAAACAATTAAACAATCCAATACCTATGAGATGAGTTGGATTGGCATTTGGGATCCAGAGCTAATCATCCAACATCAGTTCCTGAGCTCACTAATGCTCCAGTGGCTACAATTAAATCCTCACAGCAATGTTTCAACATCTAGTGTAAAGTCTTCCCAGAAGAGTGGAGGCTGTTACTACAGCAAAGGGAGACAAACTCTATTAACACTTTTGATTTCAGAAGACACTTTGGGTGATGAACAAACTTTTGGACAGTGTAGCTTTGAAAGGTGAAACAAATCTAAGGGAACTCTGCAGTGCATGTTTTAGGCTTCACTCAAAGATTTATAATGGGATTTGGACAGTGGAGTTTATGACCACCAGGAGACAGAGTGCATCATTCAACAAGCAACTGTGAGTGTTTGGTAAGTAAACCGGGGAAATCCATAACTTCTCCCTGTACTCCCTGCCTGCTGGTGCTTCATCACTGTGTGTGTATATACTGAGAAACGGATATGCTGAATTCCCACAATCCAAATAAGGACTTCATTTCCATGTGAATGAAACATATTACATGAACATAATTTTGTCTTTCAGTTTACTTAGTTTTGTCAATAACTGAGGTGATGTAATATAGTTTATTCATGTGGAAATTATATACATCTTTTAAACCAACTAAATTTAATGCATCCACAAAACATGCAACAGCTGACACTTCACGCATCGTTTGGTCTTCTAAGCTTGAAGTGACAACATGAACGCACTGAGCTGCAGATAAATTGGACTTTGAAATTGAATGTTTTAATCCAAGAGCATTTATTTTTCCAATAAAATAGAAAATAAATAGTCTAAAGACTGCTGAGTTTGTATTTTTTGCTCTTTCAATGAAATTACTAATTCATGAAATATTTAGATTTTTTTCAGCCCTATTTGTATACAAGATTTTTTCTAAAGTTCAGTTTGAGAGGGCAACAAATATATTTTTTATTTACTACCCTAGTTGAGAAACTACAATTATTATCATATGTCTCATGGTGTTGTGGTGACCCCACCTCTCCACAAATATCCCAGCCTGCACTGCATGCACGATGCTGCGGAAGCGCGGCTTCTCCTCAGTCCGTCTCAGCATCAGCCCCATCTGCCGGGTGAAAGTGGAGGCCAGCCAGTCCCGAACCTCCGAGGGCACAGAGTCCGACTGGATATCACTGAGCTCATCCTCTGTGTCCACCAACCTCCTGAGAGAGAGAGGGAGAGAGAGAGAGAGAGAGAGAGAGAGAGAGAGAGAGAGAGAGAGAGAGAGAGAGAGAGAGAGAGAGAGAGAGAGAGAGAGAGAGAGAGAGAGAGAGAGAGAGAGAGAGAGAGAGAGAGAGAGAGAGAGAGAGAGAGAGAGAGAGAGAGCGAGAGAGCACAAAAACTGTCACCAATATTAAATCCTGCCATGAAATTTGGTTGTACACAATTACAACTGTGTCTAACACCAACTGAGCCCAGGCCGAGGCCACGTTGAGCTCTCTTAACCTACTCTGTCCTTTGCATCAGAGTAATTATGTTAATGCCTTCATTTATTTTTTTCAAACAGACATTATAAACCATCTTGAAAACTTTGAATAGTTAAATAAAAAATTGAATAGTAACTGTAAATAATCTTTAAAAAAACATGGAATGGACTGGCAGATATTTTGTTTTACATTTTACATTTTCTGTAAAGCCAGACAGCCTGACAATTCCTTCACTTTTAATTGAAAATTCAAATAACCTAAATGCATATACACCTGTGGTTTTGTATTAATATTACATATACATTAATATTTCTGAGAAATGGTAACACTTGTTGGCAAAGAAGTCTGTCATCACCAAATTAACACCATGTCACTATAAAAAGTGAAAGCCAAAGACAAAAAAATACACCAAGATAGCAAAATTATGCTAGCTTGTTGGCTAATGTTAACACAGTTCTGACTGTAGTTCATGTTTCAGGGTATTCTATGTTGTAGCTATATGTCTAAATCAATGAAGCACATATTATATAGCTGCATCTTCAACAACAACGATTTGAATTTACTACAGAGATGCAAACGTAGAGGAGTCCCCTCTCATGAAAACCTGCGTTCAAGTCAGGAGTTCTCAAACTTTTGACTGGAACTGTGCATGATGTGTTCTTTTAGCGGTTTCGCTGACACCGTATTCATAGACAGCAGAATGTAGCGTGCTTCTATTTTCTTCCCACTAAATCATAAACCACTGGAATGTAAATCATCATCAGAACTGACTAGCAATCTCTGCAGCTTTGCATGTGACAGGGTTAGTGTCCTAATCTGAGAGTGACCAAATGACGCCATGGTTACATAATTCCATAAGTGTTCTGGAAGCGGCACCCATGCTCAGGCGAGTGTTACACCTCTGCCTGTTTTCCCTGATTATTGGATAAATGTGTATTAGAAACAGCTCCACAATTAGCTCTACATGCAATGAGCTGAGCGAGGAAAGGCTTGGGTGGCTACACACATATGAAAACATATCTATTTAAGATTTAAGCAACATGTCCATTAAAAAGAGTTGTTCAGACATGTTTGGTATCTGCAGTTTATTTCTTTAGTTTTGTCCTGAAGATACAAGGCTAACGCAGCTAACCAGCGATGTCAATTTTCAAGAAGCAAAATACACTTTTGGCCATTTTTTACTACAATCAGCTTGACCGTTCGGTTTACTGTTGTAGCAATTTTATACTGTGCAAAAGTCCGGGACCACCCTTCTTTTATTTACTTACCACTTATTAACTTTTTTTAGGACAAATCTCTGTGGCAATTACGTAGAAGAGAATTCACTTGGAACAAGGAGGGGAAAGTCAAAAAAAAAGAAAAGAAAAAAAAGAAAAGTGTTTCCAAAACTGGACTTCAAAAAACAATTTAAAGATGTTAAAGAAAATGCAGCTTCTGACGAAGAGACTGCTGGTGTTCTTAGAACAATGGACTAACCAGATCTCAACATCACTGAATGTTTCGGGATTGTTTGTCCATTTTGTGAGAAGCAGAACAGGCAACCAATTTCTAAAACTATATGCCGTTGTGGAGGGTTCTGTGTAATTTTCTGTTCAATATATGTTGTCTGCTTTTTTTCTGACACTGGAAAACGAATAACCTGTACTTAGTGGCCATTTTGACAGGAAATTAACTAAATGAAGAGGAGTCTCTGACTTTTGCACTTTACTGTAACTCTATCAAGACAATGTCCAACACTGACTTTTGAAAAGTTGCTTTAAAAACTAAAAGAGCTATAGTCAAAAATGCTCGTTGCTTCTTGATTCTAAGGATTCCAACTGTTTTAGAATGGCACCATAATGCTTTTAGGAATGTTGAGGTTTCTTCTTATTTCTTCGGCTGTAGATTTGTAGTGAGGGCCGTGCAACCTCTATTAGTGTAAGTGAATATGTGTTGGTAGAAGTTTTCTTTGCGTGCTGAACTGATTTGGCCATTTCTCAGAAACAGGGACAGTCCTGGTTGGGTCATTCATCATCATCTCTCCAGTGTGTATGGGCTCCAGTTCAGGCAAGCAGAGAGTAAATATGAGGTGGGACCTGACACCCAAAAACAGCACATAAATAATGTCCTGATGAAAGAGTGGCCTGTCTGAGAACACTGAGGATGTGTTTGAGTTATCAAACGACTGCAGGCTCTTCCTTTTTGTTAGTTTTCCTAAACCTTGTGTTGAAAGCAGTGCAGAACTCTCCGCATTCCAATATTTCTGCTCATTCAGCTTAACTCCACTGCCAACAACCCTTGAGTCAGAATGTTATTCATAAGTGTAGGAGGCCAATAAATTATGGGATGTAAATTTCACCTTGCTACTGACAGATGTTTCCTAAATAAAGGGCTTTTCAACAGCTCTCAAAACAGCTGCCACTTAAAAGCTCCCGAATTGCTTAGTGCATTAAGTATCCTTCTTGCTTAGTTTATGCTTCTATCTGAGGACACTCTGACACTTGACTGTCTTGCAATACATTGAGGAGCTTGCCCAAAACTAGAGCTTTAAAGTGAAACACTTTCAATAATATAGTAGGTGAAAGCTTGGCTTGATACTTTACCTTGTTTCTTCGATGTAGACAGATTCAAGCACCGAGGCTGCATACTCAAGGTTCTTCTTCAAGTCAACCAGGGACGCCTCTCCCCTCTCGAGCTGTTTCACCAGACACCGCAATCTGAACACAAAATACGGAAATGGAGCTTTAACCACCAACAGGACTATTTACTTTTTACGCCAAAAACCAATCAGCAGCCTGGCCTACAGCTGTGGTCCCCAAATGTCCTCCTGGTGCTCAATCTTGTTCTTGCTATTCTGCACTTGATCCAAGGTTTGATAAGCTTAATCAGAAGTGCAATATTTGAGTTTCGTGCTTCTGATTGGAATGAAAACATGCAGCCAAAGCTGCCCTTAGCGGGTAAGACTGGTGACCCTGGTCTAGAAGAACAACTTACTGTTCCCTGAAGAGCCCCTCAGTTGAGTATGTAGAACATAATCTGGGATTGCAGATCACTGAGTGAAGTCTATGAATTTGAAACTTTTACACAGTGCTTCAACTATTGTAAATGTGTCCACCCGCCTCCTACAGTTGTGCCACAATATCTCTAGAGTGAGACTTTCCAGTTTGAAAACTAGGAAAGACTCTTCTGATTATGTATCTTGAAGATGTGAGGAACTTTTGAAGTGGGGCTGTTTGAAATGCTTTTCCTGCTAATTGGCTATGGCAGAAGGAAGTCAGATGGCCGAATGATTCTTCTAGGAGACTGAATAACACATTTTTATTAGCCTCTATTTCTGTGGATATGCTAGCAGATGTTATTATACTCTAGACCAGGGTTCGGCAACCCAAATGTTAAGAAGCAAACCACCTTGAGAGCCACAGCATTTTATGTCTGTTTTAACATCTTGGCTGTAAATATGTCTCAGTAGTTTACAAGAATAGGCTAAAAAATATAATACATACGCAGTCTTACTTTGCTCTGCTTTAAGCTCAGCTACAGCCATAGCCTTTTTTCGCATCTCCAGCAGGAAACTTTTCCACAAAAGTAAAATAGTTTCTTGTAAAATGTCTCTCGGCCACTTTTTAACGAGGCTGAAGTCAGCTTCTTATTCACCAGCTTCTTGTTCGAATTTTCCAGTACCATCTTAAATGGTGCCAGAAGTGCCAGAATGTAACTGTGGCACCATTTAAGGTGGAACAGGAAAATTCAAACAAGAAGCTGGTGAATGAGAAGCTGACTTCAGCCTTGCGACTGTTTCTCATTGCAGATTAAATGTATCAGGAAACCAGCTGGAGGGCATATAAGTGTAAATTAGTCAATTCGTCTTTAAATTATCGATGTTCATCTTTAATCTTTATTTTTGTCTTTTCGTTAGGGAGGCAATATGTTGTCTGCATTGCTATGGCGACCAGCAGTCTGCATGCCATCCTTCAGAGTAAAAGAGTGGATAAACAGATATAAGCTACATAAGCTCCAGCATTTATGACCATTTAGTGTTGAGCTTTATTTTACTTTAAAGTTGGATTATTTTAGGTTTACCTAAAAATCTAATGCTGCCGAGGAGCCACAACAGGGCGGTAGAAGAGCTGCATTGCCAACCCCTGACCTAGGGGAATCCCGGGGTCTGTATGATGTATTTGCGTAATGCATGTTGGGAATTGTAGTGAGAGAACACTGATGGATGAAAACATTAAAAGAATATGAAATCTAGTTCTGTCAAGATGATGAGGCTGTGGAATTCAGTGCCGCACTACAGAATATTACATAACTGGAATACTCCTTTAATGTTCAGATCAGTTAATCAGATGAGCAAATATATTCTGCTGTCCTGCTGTGATACATGCAGCTACTCATTACAAACACACTAGCACTTTTCATCAAAAAAAGCTGAACTGTGGATGGGCTGCAGAGAAACTTGTGCAATGATGTGCAGAAGTAGCCATGGTGATATTGTTCTTTCTTATCTTGAGGATGGTATTCGCACATCAAGGGATCAAAAAATCACCCATTGAATACATCTAAATACTGCAATTGTTGCCATCTCTCTCTCTCTTTCTCTCACTCTCTCACTCACTCTCTTTCCCTCAAACACTTTGCATTCATGTAAACCAGTAGTTATAGATGCACGGTGGAAAGACTCCAACATGGTAATGACCAGCGGTCCAATTTAGGCTATTTCACACTTTTGCTGTGTGTTAAGGGCAGCTGTCCAACAGTAACAAGTTTATTTGCTTGTGTCTAATCAAATTCAAGTGAAAATGAAGCGATTCAAGGCTCAGTGGGTTTAAAGTCAATTAGTAAGGAAATTTACCATAGCCAAAAGGAAAATATAAGTCAAATATATGAACAAAACATCAATGCAGCAAGAAAAACATGTTAGGTAAGCACAGTAACTTTTGCTAGGTGCAAATGGCATGACCTATTGGTTACTATGCGAATATTGCTGTGGGCATTTTTCCATGCTGTAACTGTGATTCCTGAGATTCTGAAAAACAATAGAAAATATGAGCATTTGTAGTCCAGATACGCTCAGACTATATATATGGATTAATAACTGGGATAAGATGCCTTAATATATATATATATATATATATATATATATATATATAAATTATGTTTTATGATAGTAAACATATATATATATATATAATTATTAATTATGTTTTATAATAGTAAACATATATTAGTTTGAGTTAAATGACAACCTAAATGTATTAATGTATGTACTTTTAAAGTACTTCTAAATAATACAGTTAAGCCAATGATAATTAAATATGCTTAAATATGCCTCAATATCTAAGAAATACATGTGTTCAAACTTTTGCATATGACAGATAGTAGATCACATGGTAAGAGTGTAATATATCGCAATCAATAACAATGACATATAAAGTTATTGTGATAAATTATGTCACAATACAATATGCTTTTCTGAATGTACTGATGATATCGTCAGCACTTCCAGAACACTGACCAACCGCCTGTTTTACTACAAAAAGAGCAAAATGAGTCCTGTTTAACTGAATTTAGTTCAACATAGTATAACAAATAGTGAATAAAATTAATTGTGGTTTCTGATATATTTTTAAAATGTAGCACTATTTGTTTTTTTTATCTGCTCCAACTGATATGTTTTAGTAATGTTACTGTGCTTCTTTAATTTCTGAAAAACCTATGAATTTCACACCCTATATATATATTCACACCTCCTATATATATAGGGAGTGAAGTAAATGGTGTAAGATGCATTACTAAGAATGCATACAGATTCTGGGTAAAATGCAAGATAATAGCAGCCTAGGCTTATAAACATACAGATCATTACATTTAGCATGGTCATTACTAGCAGGAAGCACTTGTGGGTCACCGTAGCTGTCAGAGGCCGCCTGGAATACAGATTTCTCAGAAGCGCTTATGTGTGCCTAGTGTGTATTTTTCATACGTGTATATGAGAGCGTGTGGGTTTTATAGGGACACTGGCCTGATTGCAGGCCCAGCTGCTGAGGATGAGGACAGAGTGCAGAGGGAGGAGAGAGGGAGGCTTGGCTCCTTTCTGCGCATCTCTGCTCCCGGTGGATTTGAGAGATTTGGTTTATTTTCTCAGGCGTGGCAGAAGGGGTTAGATTAGAAATTTAGGTTACGTTTATTTATTTATCTTCCATGTCCCATGTGTCGCTGGTGGGATTCAGTTTTGCTTTGAGTAATCCGTTATGACTGTAGACCATGCAAGTCCACATACATACATACACACAAACATATACATGTACATCTATGGAACCCTTTCCTTTGACCCAGTGGTCACATTGCTCAAGGAGCTGTTGGGCCTAGACAGCAGACATGTATGTTTAGCCTATAAAAACCCACAGAGATTACCAAGCACATACTTTACATACATTCTCTGCAGCGGTAATAACAAACAGTGGCATCAACATCTAACGTTTTGATGCCAGTTGAATATATTGAATATACAGTATTTAATGAAATATCTTGTTGTCGCTGGTACATGCCTCAGTATGTTATTCATGTCATTGCTGCGCCTGCTAAATTTTAGCAGCATGTGATGCCAATTTAGAATAGCACTTCCTCCCTGGTTTGGCTGAAAGTCAGTTATTCCTGTGACTGCCATGTAGTGTTGTATATTGCCATTAAAGACATTTACGATCGAGAGTGTTCCTACCAGCTCCATCATGGTCTGGTGTGGAAACTGCACTGCTCAGGACAGAAAGGCTCTCCAGTGTGTGATCAAAACTGCACAGTCCATCTCAAGAGCAGCCTTCCCCTCACTACAGGACATTTATCATGCCAGGGTCATCAGGAGGGCCCACAACTTAATCAGGCACAGTACACACCCCCAGCACAGATTCTTCACACTCCTACCTTCAGGCAGACGCTGAGTGTGAAGTCCAGGACTAAAAGACTGATGAACAGTTTCTATTCACAGGCCATCAGGCTGGAAAGGCATAAGTAGCAGGAAAGGCAGAAGTTGTCAGACTTTTTGTGCTACAATAGCATGTAGCCTAAACATCCGTGTACAGGTAGACATTAGGCTACACGCTAGTAGCTTAGTCTAAACTTCAGGGTACACGTACACAGAGACAGGCTACATGCTAGTAGCTTAGTGTAAAACTTCAGTGTACACATACAAACATATAGTCTACACGCTAGTAACTTAGTCTAAACTTCAGTATACACAAAGGGTATATGCTTGTAGCTTAATCTAAACTTTAGCACAGAGTACTAAAGCCTGGGTTTGACAATCAGTCAGTGCGAGGTATTGTTTTCTCTGAAACTTGCTGAGCGTATTCTCCCTGTTCTCTCTTGTTTTTCCGTGATTTTGACCTTTTGCATTCGTGTTTTTGACTACGTCTGTTCCCTTTCCCTCTTTGGTACTTTTGCTGGTTGTTTGGATTGGTTATTGGACATTTGGACTGAACTTGGACTACTCCTTTGTGTTTTGCTCCTTTTTGTTGCCTTGGCTGCTATTTAGACTAATAAACCGTCTAACCTCTCATCCGCTAGCATCTGGGTTTCTGTCACATCGTAACAATTATGCAAAAATTGAAAAATTGGTAGAATTACCTGTTAATAAACTTGTCAGTGAGATCTCTAATGAACTTGACATATGTCTGATCTAAAACAGACCACAACACTGCTATATGGATCAGTGGGCTAAACTCCAAGTTAACGCTAGGAGTAATCAATTCTGAGAAACATGCACCATTACTGGCTGAATGCATCACAATGAAGATGAAGAGGCAAAGAAACTGGTTTGAAACATTCAATACAACAAGACAAAAGATCATTTGAAGTTATATGATGAGAGGATAATCTGTTCTGTCAAGATTAGCTTCAATAACATTGCCGTTTTCTAGCTATGCTTTACTGGACAAATAGTGAAACAGTGGTGTGACTTAGCTAACATCAGCTGTTTGCTAACGTAACATCCCTGTACATACACTGTACAGGAGCTTATATAAACTAAAACTATGGCTTTGAAAGCCAAGCAGATGTATATTTCAAATCATTTGTAAAGATCTAATAAACTTGAATAAAATACAATGTGTGTCTTACACTGTGTACAGAAACCTCTGTGCATGCTAGCATTCTCAGGAAAAGTTATTTTCACACTCGCTTCTGAAAAGTAATCTTTCTCACACGCTACACTTCAGGAGGGAAGTGCTGCAGCTGATTTATCATTTAGAGCAGCCTGAAGACCGAAACGGACTCCAGCCGTCACAGCACTGTCCCTGATGTGTCAGGCTGAGTGTAATCAATGCCTGGGGTCAATGCAATCTCGGGGGGCTGGGGGGAAGGCAGGGGATGTTGGAGCTTAACACTTCCCACACGATGCTCCGAGCTGCTTACAGAGAACTCCTTCCTGTTCCGAATACCACCTGATCCCAAACATCTCATACACTGACAGAAAACATGTCAGGCCTGAAGCAGTAATGTGTTAAAGTCTTCAGGGGTAAAATGCTGATCTACATTCAGTTTTCATCACTGAACTGTCACAACACCACTGGCCCAACAATTTCTATGAAATAAAATGACAAAATAAATAATCAAAATGTCTGTATTTGGAACTGTCACAATTTTCCTTCTTCATGGTAGCTGGGTAGATGCAGCCACGCAAGCTCTCCCATACAAGGCTTTAGGAGCTGAACTAAAAGTCTAATGTGTCAGATCACTAACTTAATTAGGTGCTGACAGTGAAATAAACAAATTTTGGCAGAAAAACAGACTGCAAGTATAGGAGACAACACTGGTTGGAAATTGAATGGCAAAGCTTGTAACGGTCAACATGTTGCCCATTCACAGGGAAAGTCCTGTGCTGTGTTCACGTTTGCATTGAAAAAATATCAACATCCTGTTTATTCCACCACTGCAGTTGATGGAAAATGTTGGGAAAAACTGTACCTTTATCAGAGCATTCTGCTCATTGCTGCAGTCTGTGGACTGCTGTTGCTTGTGACAGCAGAAATTTCCACTGTGGCTCTACTGAAAATAATGGAATAATGGAAAACCTTTGTCCATCTACCGCAAACATGTGAGCACAGCACTACCCTTCAATAAAAAGAGCCAGTTGGCTTACTGGTAAAGCCACGAGTGGAAAAAGCCCACTTGCTGAGGAGACCTGTGTGAAAAGAATTGCCAGAAAAAGCTAAAAAAAAAACAGGCTTTTGGGCCTTACTGGATTCAAGTGCTACAAACTATTTGAGATTTTGTTAAATTTTATTTTCAAATACATTATTGAAACAGTACTTTGGACATCAGTTTCAAGTTTTTAGGTCACTCCTCATTCAAAGACATAATAATAAGAATCTGGTCTTGAATGACTTGAAGTGCATTGCCCAGATGGCCACCAAATGAACAGACTTTAGGACTTTCAACAGTTGTTAGAAATGGATACCAAGAAGCTTCAAATAAAATATGGACTTTTACAAGCTTCAAATACTGGCATTTATACTATAATGACAAAAAAGTTCATTTTAATCACTGTTGGCGTAACATACTATGAGGATCCCACAGGAGTGGTAGCAGAAAATCACATTATCATAGACATGTTTTTCCTTGTTTTTGACATGAGGGCCCAGCACTAGTAGTTGTCGTTATCCATTGTGTAATTGACAGGTCCCATGCTATATACACACTAGAAAACCACCCACTTTAAATGCACAATGTGTAATATACAATACACCCACACAACAATATATAAGTGATTCATGTTACTACTGTTTGATGTGCAATTTTGACACAAGAACAAAAGTAATGAATTAAAGCTGGAACTCAATATTGGGTGAATTAATGTGTTCTACAGGTGTGAATCAAACAGGCGTTATGATGATTATAACTGCTAGAAACATTCATCCTGAATAAAAGCAGGTTTCGTCTTTGCCAGGCTGGTTTCTGACAGCAGAAAAGGGTACAAATCACATCTGTTCTTCTCTTATTTAGTTTCATCATGCTTTTTGTACATAAGCTCTGCAGGAATGTAGTAATACTCACATTTTAATGTAAAATTTTGCTTGGAAACAAAATGGTAAAAGTGTTAAAACGGCCAACAAAAAATTCCAATCAAAATGTTTTTCCTCATGCTATCTAGGTAGCTAAGCATGCATTCACATTGGTTAGACCTTTAGATGCTGAACTGAAGGCCTTACATATAAGTTACCTGCCAACCTAGTTAGGAAGTGAACGAGACATCAACCAATCACCAAATACCTGAAGGAAAAAACTTTCTGGTTACTGTTGTCTGCAAATGCAAGCTGTAGTCTAACCAGGTATCGGATAGTTGTTATAAATGAAAAACATTTGCCAGAGCTGTTTACTGAAAGGGTCACAGTAAATATATTAATGTGCACCACCGTTAGCTTGATGTTAACATACTATTAGGAATCCCTTAAAGGTGGTAGCAGAAATTAGCCTTATGGAAGAGGTGTTTAAATATAGTTAAAATTTCATTTCTGTCAATGAGTTGCTAGTCAAAAATAAAGTCTTGCTTTGATATTGCTGGCAATAACCGCAACACATATATGAGTTCATTGACAATTTGGTGAAAACACTGAATAACTAGTCATAGTATGACTTCCATTTCAGACTGGAGAGGACCACTTGACCACTAATCCTGCCTTGAGATGCCTTGCAATGTTCTTACTGGTCCTGAAGTCTCTTACATAGAGAGGACACTTTTGATCTTATTAACACAGCACTCTTCATGGAAAGCTATTTATTCATAACTTCAGGCAAATCTCATATCTGCACTAAAAGTTATTTGGAGCTGTAATTTATTTAGTAACAAAGAGGGTCTCCATCAACACAAATAACAGAGTACGGTAGATATACCTACTGTATTTGCTGTCAAACTGATCCACCTGACTTAGATTCAAACACTACACGCCTGTCATTCTATACCATTATGGATGCAGCATTATAATAGTGTCCATCAGAAGCTCACTAGAAAGTGACATATGAATTGGATCCTTTATGTAGTCCACACAAAGCTCGTTTGTGGTGGGAGGGAGAGCTGACAGATGTGTCAAGACACGCGTGGGCGAAACATAATGTTTTGTGCCCAGAGACTGGTTAAATGCAGCCCACCCATATTTAACTCTGACAGTCGGAATGAAACCTTACCAAGAGAATCTACAGCATACGTACTATTTCTACAGAGGGGATACCCAGTGCAAAGTAAGGTTTCCACCATTACTCAGAAGCTTGAGTAAGTGAAGAGCAGGGGTTAGTTTGGCTTTAACCTCTTTTTCCTGCAATTAAATATTCTAAAAGTAGCTACACTCCTAAAAATAAAGCTGCCATACAGGTTCTTTGAAGTGATGCCACAGAAGAACCACCTTTTTCCAGAAATAGCCATTCAAAAGAAGGGTTCATACAAGAAATACTCCAACGGTTTTCTACTTAAACTCTATCTACTGCATCTGTAGAGTTACAGCGGATAGTATTTTGGATACTTTTTCCTACACTCCTGTTCACAGAAGCCATAAAATGCTAATTTTGTCTGTTTTGGAAGTCCCTCAGTTGAACCATGCATTTTTTTCTTCCTATAATGCTGACGGAAAATATTTTGATGGAAATGATTAACAAAATCAGAACCAGCCTGGTCTTGGCAGGCGAGCAAAGATTTTTTTTTAAAAATGTTTTTGTGTTTTTTGTCTTCAGAAAATTTCAGTATAACATTTTTTTACTATCAAAATTTTGTCCATGGGGCGCACAAGTAGCGCAGTCATCTAAGTGTTGGCCCTGCCATTAGGAGACTGCAAGTGCGATCCCTTAGTGATGCTAAAGCCATCTGTCGCTGGGAGTCCAAGAGAACACAACTGGCTTCACTCTCTGGGTGGTTAGGATGGCCCCACCTCTCCCCCATCAATCAGCACAATGCTAGTCAGTGCAGGTGTCTGTTAGCTGACATAACAGATCTGGTGGTTGGCGCTTTCCTCTGACCGTGTTCGGCTGTCCAATGATGTTTATATGAGTGGCAAATCGAAAAGATGCAGTGACTGGCTTCACAAGTCACAAGGAAGCCTGTGCTAGCCTTTGCCCTCCTAGTGAGGGCAACTGGATATGACTAAATTGTGGAGAAAACTTGGGAAATAAATCTGCCAGTTTTATCTCCCCTTTCAGCTCTCATTGCTCACTAGCAGCTCAACACAACAATTCACCTAGAGATCCAACAATGTCCAAGTTAACCTCAATAGGCCATTACGGATCCTGCAGAAAGAAGTTACACAAACATCCTTCTATGGCATTGAAATTCTTTTGCCACATATTTTGTGTACTGAAAAACTTTTCAAGTAAAATGTTTCAAGTAAAAAAACTGCTCAAGTAAAGAGTTCCCCATAAAAACGCAGTAAAACTTCTTAGTTCGTCCAGCATCGTACATCACCATAGAAATGGGAGTTACTGTAAATGTAAAGTGAGAGGCATGAGCACCTGCAAAGCAGTCCAGATGCAGAAATAACAGAACAGAATGACATTAAACCTAAAAGGAATTGACAATTGAATGAAATTGGTGAAAACTGGATTAATTTCCTCAGAATTATATTTGAATATATCCATCCATCCATCCATCCATCTTCTAAGCCGCTTCTCCGTCAGGGTTGCTGGAGCCTATCCCAGCAGTCTTCGGGCGGAAGGCAGGATACACCCTGGACAGGTCGCCAGTCCATCGCAGGGCAGACAGACAGACACAGACAGTCACTCACACACTCACACCTAGGGGCAATTTAGCACGTACTGCATGTCTTTGGACTGTGGGAGGAAACCCACGCAGACACGGGGAGAACATGCAAACTCCACACAGAGAGGACCCCGGTTGCCCGGCCGGGGGATCGAACCCAGGCCCTCCTCGCTGTGAGGCGACAGCGCTACCCACCACGCCACCGTGCCGCCCCATATTTGAATATAAGTAAAAGTATTAGCATATTTATTAGCATTACAAGATCATCTGAATTTTACAGAAGTCCAAGTATCCCAGTAAATGGATCTAGCTTCTACCCACCACTGATGAGGCGGATTAGTCATTTTGCAATATGCTAAAGGGTAATAGCTACTATTTAGCCTGCTACATGAAAATACATTTACTGCTAGCTCTTAACAGCGCTGCACTCCCCACAAATGAGAACTTTTACAAATGAAACAGACCTGTCTATGTTTCCATTAAGCTCAGTACTCTCCACCATTTCCACTTGAGTGCTTTGGGTGCCATCTGATAGCCTAAATCAAACACTCCCCGTCTGCTTCATCTGTGACAGAGTAGGCCTACTAAAACATTCACTCTCTGCTAAGCTCATTTAATGAACACAACTGCAAAATCAATCAAACTAATTGCAGTATTTTTTCAGCCATAATTGTGTGGCCCTGTGGTTGGGATGATGAAACTGTGTTGTTTTGTCCCCAGTGTGTGAGATTTCCCTGAATTCACCAGCAGAACCTGCTCTTTTGAAATGCCATGTAAATTAGCCTCGTCATCTCACACTGAGTGACTTAATTCTACTGACTTTTCTCCCATCAGTATCCTGGTGTTAAATGAAAAGGGTAGGCAGTACAAGTGTAACTGTAACCAACAGAGAGTGGAAATCACAGCTTCATGCAAAAAAATTCTTCCTGTTTCTTCTAAACTGGATGGCTAAGTAAATAGCATGTAAGCTAACAGGTTCCTCATGGTTAATAGTCCATGTTTGATAAACGACATGGAGATCATTGGTGTAAATGTCAGTGCCATTTACAAACCACACAAGCGTTTATGGCTCAGCTATTTACCTAAAATATTCTGAATAAAATGTGAGAGCCAAACACAAAAAATAGCGTAGCACACCTAACATGTGCATGAAGGAAACTGGATAGCCATAAATTCAGTCTGACATGTTAAGGCCTCTGTCAACATGGTTTCAAACGTTTACATTGTTTTAACAGTAGATATGCATGTAGAAAATGCTGTTATATTTAAATAATATATGGAAATTAATACAGTTTAATTGTCGATAAATGCTCAAAAAACTCTCAGCGTCTGCTCTTAACTGAATGGGTGTCAATGGAAAAGGATTTGAATGAATTTGAATGAATGAGCGGCAGTGGCAAGCGCCAGTTCGTGAGGTTCAGCTGTACGCATTTGAGCCTCCCCAGCAGAAAACTGGCCCCCTTTGCTCTTCTCAGCAACTCTCTGAATTGTCAGTAAAAATTGCAAATGGAGAATAAGTTGTCTAATGGTCATTTTTTTGAAATCACATTTTGCAGATAATCTTGGAGAACTGAGGTGTTCTCCTTATGATGTTTAGATCATAGACATGTCTAAAATTTGAATGTCCGCATTAACATTATATCCGTAACATATAGCTAGCAAGGAAACTGCTGGACTGTGCTTCTGAAATGGAGGTCAAAGAAGCTCCCAATATGAGACGGCATGGTCATGTTTGTGGACATGGTGAAGAAATTTTTCATTGTGTGCTACACATGTACAAGTAGGCAAAGTTTCTAGGAAATGTCAGCTTTTAATTCCTACGCTTAAGCCATTGCACTTTCGTAAATAAAGTTAAATGCTTATGCTAGCATCCTGCAACAGTATGCTAATGCAAGTAGGAAGTAGCATCTAGCTACAATACAAAGAGTAGTGTAATAATACTTCATAACAAGCAGCATTAACAAATTTAGAAAAGTTTTAATAAGCTGCCTGCTGGGAGTTTTGACAGGAGGAGAGCAGTCACTTTACATGAGGGAGAGGAATGTGAAGGGCTGAAATATAAAGTTCATATTAATAACTCTTATTACCTTGCTAGAAAAACTAGCATAGACTAGCATTTGTTTTGGATGCTGGTGCGCTGGTCAGCAGTAATGGATGTTACTAGGCTGTTCACCAGCAAAACTGGCATATGTTGTGTGTTCAATGCTTGTATGCTGGTCAACAAGCACGACCATGCTATATGACCAGCTAAACCAGCATTGGCCAGCTTTGACCAGCATGGAATGCATTCTTTCAACAGGGACTTGGCAGGTTTGACATCCCATACAGCTAAAATCAAACTGATAGCTGGTTTCAAAAACCTCTGAACAGAAAAGACCAATGTCATTCTTCCTCTGCCAGTTCATTGTAAAAATGTCAGAAAAGCTGTAGATAACAGACATAAATCATAAAAATGAGCAGACAGGGGCCTTTAAGGTAGGCTGTAAGAGTGTGCTTAGGACCATTAGCGAGCAGAATCTCTAGCCTCCAGCAAAAAAATCCCTCCAGTTTCTGCTAAACTGAATGAGTAAGTAAATAGCATCTGGGCTAAAGGGTTCATCACAAGGCTAACAGCCCACGTTTGATTTACATTGCTATGGTGCCATTCACACAACACACTAGCTTTTATGGCTGAGCTATTTACCCAAAGTGTCCTGAATAAAATGCATCTTAAAAAGGTAAAGGCGATGGAGCACAGAGAAATTAGTTTTGCACAGCGCTCAGCTAACGGTGTGCATGGACAAAGTTGGAGAGCCATAAATTCAGCCTCACAATGCAAGGCCACTTTTCATATTAGACACCTCATAGGATATTTATGCAGCAGTGCTTGTTGGGTTGGAGAGTGTTTCTGGGCTAATGAAACTGCCTGAATTTATGGCAGAATGAAGGCGCAGGAAGAGGAAAGGGAAAGATTAAAGAAGTTATGGTGAAGTTCGCAGAGCCGGAAAGCTTGATGATAATGTAAAAAGCTTGATGGGAATGTCCATGATGTAAATGGTCCAGTAGGGTGAGGGTGTGGGGTCCTGCCCCAATCCTTGGCCTAAAGCCTAAAGTATACTGACTCAATATTCCCCAACAAATACCAAAACACAATATGAATGAGGGGGAACATTCTGGAACAGTAAGAATATTCTAGAACAATATGATCCTACAGTCTACAGCAGTGTGAATGGAGGGTGTTCTAGAACAGTGTGAATGGAGAAGAATGTTCTAGTACAGTGTAAAAAGTGTTTGACAGAGGCAAACATTTTAGAACAATGTGAACAGACAAGAACATTTTAGAACAGTAAATGGGGAGAACAGTGCATGTGAGGGAGATCATTCTAGAACAATGTGAATGAGTAGAACTGTTTATAATAGAACAAGGGAGAACATTCTACAACAAGTGTGAATGCGGAGAACATTCTAGAATGGTGTAAAAAGTGTGAATAGGGCCATTCCAGAAGAGCATGAATGAGGGGAACATAAAACAGTGTGAATGGGGAAGAACACTGTAGAACAAAGTGAATGAGGAAAACATTCTGAAAGCATGTGAAAACAGCAAAAGTTCTAGAACCGTGTGAATGGGGAATAGCGTTCCAGAAAGGCATAGAAAGTGTGAATGGGGGCACATTCCAGAACTATGTGAAGGGGGGAAGAACATTGAGAGACTATTGTACAACAGTGTGAAAAGGGAAGAACATTTTAGAACAGTGTGAACAAGGAAGAACATTCCTAAACAATTAGTTCGTTCACATACTTAACCGAATTTCAGCAGTTATCTTATTTTTCAAATGGTCATGTAAACCATACTCTGATTTCGTAGATCAGAGTAAGGTCTAGAAATCCAATTAAGACATCCGATAGAGGGAGCTGAATTTCAGCTCAGTGATCAGCTTTCTCAGTGCCTGTAAACTCTTACTCAGATTTCTTTCGGATTTCTCAGTCTGCGCGTGCATGAGAACCGCGGTACTAGAAATAAGCTAGCAGCATTGCCACGAGATGGCAGCAAAACACTTTTCGAGCAGTGCTCTGAAAACCAACTATGTTTGACGAAATCAAGATTTACATATTCTTTAGCTTCTAGATGATGTATGTTCATATTTTTAGGTAAAGCCAAGGCATGAAGTTTTTTCGTTATGTTTACGTCACGTTACATCTTCTTCTGTGAGTTCATTGGCTGGGTGCAAAGCAGAAATCCAATTACTGTCTTATTCATATAGACCTGGAGTTTTCCAATTATCTGATTTCTCAAGTGCATGTACATGAGTTGATCGGATTACTGACAAAATCTGATTTTCTGCAGTTATCAGGTTATTAAGTGCATGTAAACTCAGTGTGAACAGGGAGAAAATTCCAGAATGGGACAAATCAGTATTATGTCACCACAACAATGCTAGTAGCACTGCACTGACACAACAGGACTGCGTACCAAATGTGATACTGATTTGAGAGTTATTTAACCAAGGCTTTGAAGAAAACAGAACATTTTCAGTGATCATGTCATGAAACCTCTAAATACTTTGTATGTATCTCTACATTTGGTTATTAAAACAATATGCTCCTAATGTCACTGTTGTTGATATTGGCAAACCTGTGTGCTACTAAAGCTGTACTGATGCCATTAAGTTCTATTTTAAACTTTAATCTTCCTTCTCGGTTAATTTCTCAATTAACTGGACTGTGTGTTGTTAATGTTTTGTCATTTAATCATGAGAATCTACCAACCATTCATTTTAAATGCAGTGTTTATTAAAAAATGTAACTTTAAAAGTAGCCTTTTATTATATTTGCCATTGCTAAGAAAATTGAAATTTCAAAACAAGACAAAGTGCACCTAAATATCGATGGGCAGTGTAGGTGGGACATGCATGTGAGCGTTTCGGAGACTAAGACCATCACAGACAACACACAATTGCAGTTCGCAGACAATGCAATTTGATTGGAACAAAAATCCATCGTTAAAACCTGCTTGGAGCTTCTCCTAATCCCTGCAGCCCATTTTGCCAGTTCCTAGAACCTGTTTCTATTGCATGGAACAGCAGTAATGCCTAAACAATCCTGGGGCTCATTACTGTTCCTCCGCTATGGCTGGCTAAACAACATAAACCAGCCAGAGCACCAATAACCCCTGCAAAGATTACAAAACACACTCAGCTTTGAAACAGCTTCTGAGCTCTTGTCTGTGCATCTTGTGGTCTACATCCACAATTAAGTATTATGTATCTACATCGTGCATTTAAAGGTATAATTCAGATAAAAATCAAACTGACAGAATTTTTCTCCCTTAACCCAAATGTAAATGACTTTTCAAGCCAAGCTTTCTTCTGTATTTTGCACTAGATTTAATGTAGCTAAAAGGTAATTGGAGCTTTTATCAGATGAGGAGACAGTCCATTATTTGAAATATGAATGGGATGATTTGTTGCCCTTCAATTAAAAGAGCCAATCACCTTGCTGCTAATGAGCGTACTCAGGGAAAAATGTATTATTGTGGAGTTATGTGCATGTGTATTAACCAGAACAGTATTATCTAAGCCAAACACCACCAACTACAGGGGTGTGCAAAAGTAAGAGGCCCTATATATATAATTTCCAGTGAAAATGTCTTGTTCAGGAAATATTTCTGAGGAGATTAGATAAAAGATATAAGGAGTTTCCACAACTGGAGTTCAAAAAATTGTTAAAGTTTACAGAGAAAATGTGACTCGTAACAACCACGCAAGACCTGGTAGACCACCAAAACCGTCCCCATCAAATAAACAGAATTTAAAGCTTTCATCTTTGAGAGAGAGGAGAAAATCCAGCTCCACTCTTGCATCAGATCTGAGAAAATCAACAGCTGTTTCAGTCCATCCTTCCACTGTGAGAAGAAAACTCAACATTATGGGTCTGAAAAGATGTGTAGCTATCAAGAAGCCTACTGACAAAAGAAAATAGACAAACATGTAAAAACATTTACAAACCAAACAAATGAATTGCTGGTGCGACCCCAACATAACTGGACTGGGATTACTTGGATAGTGAGAAGCAGAAAGTGAAACCACCTTATAAGACTGAAGTTTGGAGAAAAATATCCCAGCAGGTGTCTGAAAAACTGAAAGCAAGCCTGCTAAAAAAAAGCTGTAATGAAGGCAAAGTGTGCCCTCAAAACACAACATTATGTATGGTATATTTAGTTGCTGAGGATTCTGTGTAATTTTATATATAAAAGTCTTTATCCCCTAAACTTGCCCTCATTTTCAACTGCCTTCTCGCTAAGCTAATGTTTGTCTCTGGTGCTAACAAGGACATGAATTCAAAGTAGTTAAAGCTAACAGCTCCACACACAAAACACAGCTTTACCAGCTTAGTCCTTTTTCTCTAAGCTTATAACAGTAAGCTGGAATGAACTTGTGTGGCTGTGTGTAAAACTGTTTAGGCTATGGGTGTGGCTTAGGGCCAGTGAGGCTGCAGGTTTTCATTGCAACGAAGCAGGAGCTCACATGATCAGTTATCACATGATAAAGACTGAGACTCATTGATTAAACAAGTGTGCTCAGATGTGCTCTTTTTTGTTTGGGATGAAAACCTGCAGCCACACCAGCCCTTTGCAGATAATAATTGGACACCACTCGTTTAGGCCTTCTCATTAAGCACTGCTAGCTTCTAGTGCTAACATCCAGTGGCGCGGCTCCCGTAACACACTTTATGTTTGCCATGGGATGTGAAGATTGAGGCAACAAGGGAGAGGCAACAAGTTCTCTCTCTCTTTCTCTTGGCTCAGGTGCTCGTGCTGCTCTTAGTGAGAGCCAGCTGATGCTTTGGCATCGGCAGCGCAGGCTCCTGCTCATTCCCATAGCTCTCATTATCTTATGGGGGTTAAATGCTGGCCTTATGCTGCTTCTCTTGTCAGCATTTGGCACATACTTTCATTAGTATATTTCAGTATACTTGACTATGACAGCTTGAAGCTCATGCGGCTCATTTGTGATGTACAAAATTAAGAATTATGTACAGTAGCTCTCCATGAATTGCTTTTTTTCAAATGCAGCTATAATATAAATATAAATGTAGCTATAATAAGCCATTGAAAAAGAGAGAACCCATTTTTGTGTGCAGAGCGTCTTTAAAATCAGTCTGAACACGGTTTAGTATCATTCAAAATATATCGGTACCAAGAGCGATACTTTGAATTTGGCACTGATTCCTACTTTGTATAACTTTGTATAAAAGTCCTTCAGTGTATAACACTGAAAGTGGGTGTAGTTTCGCTGTATCCACCTTATGTTATACACATTTATTCTTATTCTTGAAGGCTGCTCTTTGTAAGAATTTTATCAGGGCACGCTACCGTCTAACCCTTTGCAGTGAAAAAAGCAAAGAATGCCTTTAACAAGATATCTTTGGCCTTACAAGTGTTCAATAACTTATAAAGTATATAATTCCTATAATTCTCTTGTTACATTTTTTGTCCCTTCTGAGATATTGTCATAATGTTCCAGCAAAGAACTCCCTGCCCATTATGCTCCATTAAGGTTTGGACAGTTTCCAGGTCCTTTCCCATCACCTAGCGACTAAAGCCCATCCTCCTAACAATAATGACATCATGTGAACTACACTCTGCTGCCCGGAGGCATTCCTACCCCCCATCACACAGCATAATGATCCACCAAACACCAGCTACTTGGCCACTGGCTACCTGCAGGAAACAAGAGTATTTCCTGTCTGAAGTCTCTTTGCCTTTGATGGACTAGCAGACCTCAGCATCAGCAGCTTCGGAACAAAGAGAAACTGACTTTGAAAGGCATTCAGCTTCTGAAAATATGCAGGCATGTGAGGTGGGGATGGTGTTGCATGGAACTGCAATCAGCCAGCAAACAGCAGCAAGATTCTGCAATAACTGTTCTGCTCTCACTTATTCTTTCTTTTTCTCTGTATTTCTATCATTTCACAGTTTCATTGACTTTGTGAAGATTTTGTAGGCAATAAAAGGACAACACTTATAGAATATTTGCTATGTGTTTCTACCAAAAAATTAACTTATAGTAATAATAATGCTTTGTGTAATTATATTACAATTTCCTGCACAAAACTGCTGTTGCATCCCTCACTTTAGCATAGCTTACTGATATGAGACAAAAACTAATAATGACAGAATATATAGCCAGTAGATTAACATTGGGCAGTTTGTCATGATCTGTATTATTCAGCCTATCACAGCCAATTACTCACATGATGCAAGACATTGGTCTTAGAGTGATCAGACACCAGACATCTGGAAATACCTAGCCGTTGGTGCACATGCTGCTCTCGAAATTTGGCATTAGCATGTCACCACTTAGCGACATCCAGCACTGTTCAGTTTCTCTGAGCACCACAGCATACCACCCAGCATTTTGGCATAACTGTATTACATTAAACTAAGAATGAGACCATACAAATCCACGTAGGGCTCATTTAAACTCTTTTCACTCTTTCACTCACCATTTGAATGTGCATCACACCCAAGTTATAGTACATGTCCATTTGCACTTTTCACTGCAATCTGCTACTTTGGATCTCTCTGCTTGCTACTGGTGACCATTTCTATGTCATTATGTAAATTAAGGAACTGTAATAAACTATAATGTCTGGAGCAGTAAACTGTCTTATATGCTGTTTGCTGTTACACAGAGGTTTACAATGAGACTAAAATATAAACTTATGGTTTTTATGCTTATATACTTTTGAGAAATGATTGGTCGTACAAACAAGCTAGAAAGTTAGCTACCGTAAAGTAGTCTAATCTAGCCCTACTACTACTAAATATTCTAACTAACGTGGCACAGTAAGCTGGCATGCCCATAATCAGGCTGCCACATTTCAAAAACTCGATTTGGTGGAGAAATTCGCTTCTCGTTTGCATAAAGTTCGGCTAGAATGAGACTGAGCAGAGTGAGTAGAGACAGCACTAGTAGTTGCTTTATCTGTGATTTGTGTAGATCTGTACAGAGGGGATCCTTCACGGCCTTGATTTTTTGGGGAAAAAACATTTGTGTAATTCTTAATTTAATTGTAATTAATTTAGTTAATTTTAATTTAATTGAAAGCAAGCCAAGCCAGCTTTCCCACTTGTTAGGCCCTCATGCCTTTCATGTTAGATTAAAGGGGTTTTTAAAAAAGGTTTTCTAAATTTCCACAAAATTAAATCTGCTAGTTGCAAACAAAGTCATTAAGTGTGGTCTGATGAGAAATGCTTTGTTCTAGAGAAACTAACTGAGCTAGAATTGTTCACAGTGGTGGTGGAAACGAGCCAGACGTCTGAAGAGTTTAACACCTCTTAAAGTTCCCTCACAGGAAGTTATAACCTGAAATCGTTATTAATGTGCTGCCTAATGCCTGACTCATTATTAATGATAGTTTTTAATCAAATTTGGCCTGATTTGTATCAATTTCTTTTCATTGTTCAGGGTGAAGAGGCACATGCAGGGCAGAGTAATGCAAAACAGGACCCCCAAAAATTGTTTTCAGATCATTTCTGGTCCCTATCACCACCACTGTGAATGACTGCCACTCGGTAAGTTTATCTAGAACAGAGCATTTCAAATCAAACTCAATCATTTTATTTACAACTTAACCACTGTAATTTGCAAAACTGGCGGAATTCCCCTTCAACTTCCGATATACTAATTACATTTACGGCATTTGGCTGACACTCTTATCCAGAGCGATTTACAATCTGATCATTTTACACAGGTAGGCGAAGATGGTGTTAGGAGTCTTGCCCAAGGACTCTTATTGGTATAGTGTAGTGTGGTTACCCAGGTGGGGGATTGAACCCCAGTCTACAGTGTAGAAGGCAGGGGTGTTAACCACTACACTATCCAATTAGAATCTGACAGTGAAATCAACCAATCACATTTTGATTTAGAATGGCTGGGATCAATTTCACAAGGAAAACATTGTCATTCTAGGCTTTCAGTATGTCCTAGATACACCACTGACTGTAAATACTAGTGGAAGCCTCACCAATGCTTTTCAGTCATATCATGGAGATGAGGTTTCAGCACCCCTGCCTTGGACTGAAACTTGCCTGCTGTCTTTATCCTTTGTCATGTCCTTTTCTTTCTGTTTCTGTCTCTATTCTTCCCCCGTTGCCTCATGTCACTAATTAAGAAGTGTTGTCAGGGCTGGATGGGGAATCAATTAATGACAGATGAAATAAAGTGGTGCTGGAGCAGGCAGAGGGAGGGGACATGGTGAAATGTCAGCGTGTTGTTTTGCCACGTAATTAGGGAGTTAATGAAAGCTCTAATGAACATGACACTGTCCTTCTCGGGGCTGCTGTGCAGGCTCCTGGAGCTATGGCTGATCGAACAGGGGAGGCATGAGGATTCACAGCATGGCACCTATTAATGCCTCCCTCCACAATTTCAGCTTATGAAAAATGCAGTGCGAGCTGGATGCAGATTGGATGCTTAATATTAATGCCACGGGTCTGGCGATCCTTCACGTCAGTGTGAGCAAACTTCAATCAAGAGCGTCGCTGCTGCTGATAGTAATTAGAAATAGCTACCATTGTTTACTGGAACAGGCTGACTTTTAAATATCTAAGCTGATTGTGAACATTGTGAGCTTTCTAAGTGATGAGAATTAGTGTAATTGTCTAGATGAGATTAGCTTTTGTCTTAGGCGATGTCAAATCTCCTTCACCCTCCAAAAATGTGTCAAAGAACTGTTCTCTGTGAAGCTCTTCATACATACAGTACTGTGCAAATTTACATTTGCAGTCAAAACAGCCTTTATTACAGCCTCTGTTCTTTGCACAAGGCTTGCTTTCAGGTTTTCAAAGAAATCTGCAGGGATATTTTTCCATTCCTTCAAAGTTCAGTCTTAGAAATGGATGCATTTTCTGCTTCGGACCATCCAAGTAATCCCAAACTCGTTCAGTGATGCTGAGGTCTGCACTCTGGGGTGGTCAGCCCATTGTTCCAAAAACAGCAGCAGCTTCTTTGTTTGATTTGCAAATATTCATTTATCTGCTTTTCTCAGTAATGTCTTCCTGACAGATACACATATTTTCAGAAGTCAGGTTGTTCTCTCACAGTGAAAGGATGGACAAAAACACCTGTGTGATCTCAAAGAATTGAGCTTACTGTTTATCTGATGGGGACAGCTTTGGTGGTCTACCAGGTTTTGCATGGTGGTTAGGAATCACAATTTCTCTACAACTAAGCATCTTTGTGACTCCTGTATTGGAAGCTGGATTATTTTATATCTAATCTCCTCAAAAATATCTCCTGATAACTTGGACCTAATGCCCATTTTGAGTGGAAATTGAATTGATAAAGGGGCTCAATTTTTGCACAGTACTGTGTATTGCTTGAAAAAGATAGAAACAAGAAAAACAAGAAAGAAGATAAAGACAGCCAGCAAAGTAGCCATGTTCTTTAGAATGAATAAACACAACAGTAGCACTGATATCTCAATAACACACACACACACACACACACACATTTGCTAGGCCGCTTATCCTCCTGGGTCAGTGGGGGAGCTGGAGCCTATCCCAGTGGTCATTTGGTGGAAGGCAGGATAAAATGAAAATATCTGAAAATAATAAGCATGATATTTTCAGATTTAAAAAATTGTGATTATTGATAACAAATATTTTGAGCACTACTTCATCTGTCACACTGCAAACACGTGCGTTTATGAGCTTCTTCTGTCTCATATTCGCAGTGACTTGCATGCTAACAGCGCTCCCTGCTGGAGAAGCTTTAGAGTGCAGGTGATTTCCAAAGCCCCACTTTCATGCTTTCTACATTAAAACAGGTAGTTTTCCATTGTTACAGCTGCGTTTTCAGAATTCAGCTCAACGCCAGGACACTTAATCTCTACAGGGAATCTCTACATTTAAACTCTGATCCTTGTCTATAGCCGTAAACGAGGATCAGAAGAACTTTCTCTCTGAGTTAGAGTTAACTTAGCTACTCTTTCAGTCATTTTTGCTCATTTTTAACCACAGTGAGTCATTTTGAGGCAACACACTTCAGCATTCATTCAATACCATTCATGTTAAGTAAATTAAGGGGAATCCATGTAGTAAAGCTGGCATTACAGTGTGTAACACTGAGGAAAAACACAGACAGTTTCTTAAAAAAACTTCTAGCTCTCTCTGTGAAACTGACAACTGGTTTGCAAGCCCACATGCTTCTTATATGTGAACCTCAGTTTCCCAATGTATTTTTCAAGCTAAGTATATATAAGCCCTTTATAGTTCTCTCTCTCAGTTCTTTTACCAAAACAGCAATTATTGCCTATTACACATCGCCATCGAGTTACTGGTCAATCATCGATGATATCTGATTGGCCTATCACCCAGGCCTACAGTGTTCTCAAAAATAAAGGCAGCATGAAGCTTCTTTTATACAGTCAAGGAAACATGGTAGCATACAGAAAGCTCTAGTTCCAAATGCTGATCTATTATACTATGGCCTACATACTACCACCCTTCTACTATGACATGCATACTCATCAACTATTCCTAGGGACAATTAAAAGCAGACAAAAAAAAGGTTAGGTAAGCTGGGGTTTGTGGTTATTGCAGCATCGATTTATTTGTTTTGGCAGTACTGGTATCGCAAGAAGCAGCACAATGCAAACGAGCCATTTAACAAATCACCGTGTGCTGTAAACATTCTGAGCAGACAGTCCAAAGTTGTAAATCATTGTAAATTCCAACAATGTTAAATTTATTTGGGTCAACAAAATGCAGACCAATATTACAGCAATGCGCTTTAATATATGGCTCATTTGACCAAGTTGCTTCAAAGTCATAGCTGGAAACATACCTTAAGACTAAAATCCTTTTGATTTGGAAGACCCTGTACCTTAATTATGTTTATTGAATTAAAACAAATGACTTAATATTAAATATCAGATATTAAACCAAACCTTTACCAAATGTTTCTTTAGTGACTGTTTTGGTAGTGACAATTTTGGCAAATTTTAACACAAGCTTAACTCTATAGTTACACTTGCCAGTGCATGACCAGCATACTCATTTATGTCAGGTGTACATAAATAGAATCATATTTTCTTTAAAATAAAAAAAGTTTAGTTAGCTGCAGACAATGTGTTTTGCTTAATTATCCAAACTGATTTTCAGACTTTGAGAAACATTTTCGTCAAATGAATGGGATCTAACTGCTCACCATGTGGCCTTGAGAGACAGTGCTGCAGTCTCACTTCCTGGGGTGTGGCTAAAATAAAGCTCCACCCATAGACTAAAACTCATTTGGTTTCAGTAGTGACAGCAGTTTTTTTTATTTTATTTTTTTATTTAACTCATGATAAATTTCTAAATATTTCAATAACACTTTAACAGAAACAACAGTGAAAATAATGCCAAAAAAATCTAAGTAATATTTTCACAAGTACTCTATAAATGATGATTTTGTATGTGTTCAGCTTAATTAATACCTTGGGTTTAAATAGATCATAACACAATCACTGTAAATATCAAAGGTCTGAAAAATTCATTAAGTAGTTTTTTTACTGTGAGACTGTGAGTTTGAACTAATTTGGTAGAATGTTCAATAAACTGCAACAGTCACCAATATGTAACAATGTACAGTAATTGCATTATGGTATTTTGTCCAGCGCTGCTCTGTGTGAGTTATAAGGCTGAGAGATGAGCAGTGACACACACACACTTCATTAATTCAAACACACACAAACACACCAGACTGCACCATGTCACTGTGTTATTAGTAAGCTTGAGAATGGAGCGTAATCTCCACCACAGCGTTACGTAATGACAGCAGATTAAGAAGAGGATTGTAGTGAAAAGAGGGGGATGAGTGGACTGTTATTGAGAAATCTGGAAGAGGAGAGAGAGAGAGAGAGAGAGAGAGAGAGAGAAGAGATGGAATGACAGCATGAATAGAAACTGATGTGTTGACATCATTAAATAGAGCAAAGATTTAAATTTCAGTGCATTTCACCTTCTGAGGAATATGCCATCATATTCAACCTAACAACTGTCTGTCACATCTGTAATTAGTAATTTACCTGTATTTAGAAGAGAACCACAAACAAAGTAATGACATTACCATAATATGATTACATCAAACAAAATAACAGTTACAGTAATTTGTGTCAAAGCAATTAATGATGCTAATATGAAACCGATGGATAGAGACCAATGACCTGAAGAAGAGAGACACAAACTCACCTAAGCAGACCAAAGTCAATTTTTAAATTAAATTTAATTTTAAGTTAACTCAGAAACAGGTCTATAAGCATTTCATTCATAATGATGTTACTTGTATGATAGCATTTTAGGGCCACTGTAAAAAAAAAAAAAAAAAAAGAATAGACTTTGAGAATAAAGTACACAAATGTGAAACCACCTATACCTGTGTATAATGCACAACAATATATAAACAATAAAGTTTATCCATTTGAACATTAAATATCTTGTCTTTGTAGTGTATTCAATTGAAAATAGGTTGAAAAGAATTTGCAAATCATCGTATTCTGTTTTTATTTATGTTTTACACAACGTCCCAGCTTCACTGGAATTGGGGTTGTAAAATATTATGACTTTATTCTCAAAATATTATGACATTATTCTTGAAATATTCCGACTTTATTCTGAAAGTCTACTATAATTAATTTGTTTAATTTGGGTGTCCTCTGTGTTCTCTGGTTTCCTCCCACGGTCCAAAGACATGCAGTCAGGCCAATTGGACATGCTGAATTGCCCCTAGGTGTGAGTGACTGTCTGTCTGCCCTGCAATGGACTTTCCAGGGTGTATGCTGCCCGATGACCGCTGGGATAGGCTCCAGGATGGATGGATGGAATTTTGAGGTAGTTGTTTTTAAACTTATTTCCTGTTTTGCTCATTCCAAATTTGATGCTTGCAATACATTGAAAAACATTTGGACGGGGGCATGTTTACCACTGTGTTGCATTATCTTTCCATTAAGTATTAAACAAAACTTATTGCACATCCCTATACCATGATCTGGCCTTTTAACTTTACACTGGTAACAATCTATATATTGTATAGATATATAGTAATATTTAGATAAATAATATAATATAATATAATAGTTGACTAATCACACCACAATATCTTTCCACTGTGTATCAGTCCATTTCAGATTAGCTTAAGCCCAAAGGAGTCAGCAGCATTCCTGGACATTGTTAACACAGTTTTTAATGCAGTGCTGTTTGAGGAGTTTAGTTGCGGTTTTTGGCCTTGTCCTTTATGCACAGAAATTTATTTCAATTCCCTGAATCTTTTGGAAATATTATGCACTGTAGAGGTTGAAATACCTAAAATCCTTGCAATCGCCCAGTGAGGAATGTTGTTCTTAAACTGCTGGATGGTTAGCTGATGCATGTTGTGAATCTCAACCATCCTTGTTCATAAAGGACTAGGCCTTTCCTGGATGCTTCTTTCATACCCAAGGATGATTGTGACAGCTGTTTAAGATAGTTTATTGACAGTTCACATTGTTAATAGTCTTAAATTGCCCCATCCCAATTTTTTGGAATATTTTGCAGGCATGTGAGTCTATATTTGAGTTTATAAGGTTAAACATTAAATATCTTTATTTAATTTATTTAAAAATAAACTCTGTGATTAAAATGAAGTAAGGCAAAATATAATTTACATGATCAACTACAGCAATGTTTATATCTCACAAACACTTCAAAACACCTGCTCTTTTCTATTTTTTATAACAACTCTTGCACACCCACACCAGCTCTATTGCACTTTAGCTAAATTAAGAGCAAAACACTTAAAGGCGATCCAGTTTGTGGTCCATATGTTTAAGCACCTGGTGCCCATTTCCTGCACTTAACCGCAGGAGAAAAGGTCAGTTTGTCATCAGTGCGCATCTCTGAGCCAATAAAAGCCATTTCAATTTTTAAAAGGTCACCAAATCTACATTTCACACCATGAGATGAAAGTCAGGTCACTTTGATAGACTGTTGGATACACACACACACACACACACACACACACACACACACACACACACACACACACACACACAAACACACACACACACCATAATCATTATCAAGCCTGTTTCACTGCTGTATTAAAGGATTAAAGCACCATTGTGCCATAATAGTTTCTGTGCGTTTCGAGAGATTGTTTCCTGCATGTCCAAAGCACACATCAGTGGAAAACCGCAGACTCCGATTATCACAAATCACCCAGCTAATGATTCTGACACTCACACTGTCTCACTCCTCTCCTTATCAAAACCCTTAAGACGATCCATCAGAGACAGCAGCAGACAGAAGCGTAAAAGCAAGTCACGCTTCTTGCTTAGTAGTGAAAAAAGGATGTGAAGTCATTCAGAGTGGTTCAGTGTGAGTGAAACGCTCTATTCTAGAGAAAAACTTACCAAGTCAGGATTGTTCACAGTGGTGGTGACAGGAACCAAATTCACTTTAAGGTACATGCATTAAGTTCTAAGGCAAAATAGCACCCAAAGAAAGCTGCTTTTTACACATTTATCACACTTTTATCTTTGTCAACATCCATCTGAAAACTCAGAAGATACATGTAAGTTAATTGGTCATTTTGGATAATAAACAAAACAGCCTTGTAGGCTAAGTTAGGATCGAATACAAAATTCTCCTCCACACATTTAAGGCCATACATAATCTTGCCCCCCCTTATCTGTCAAATCTTCTCCAAATCGCAACTTCTACCCGCTCAGACGATATAGGCTGATTTGTGCTGAAAATGTGGTGGGTCAAATTTGTAATCTGACATTGTTTTGATATTCTGGGTTCACTTGCTTAACTTCTTAGCAAATTTACCTTACTGGGAATCTGAAATTTAAGAAATCATGTAGCCCCACCCTTATCTTGCACAAAATGATATCAGATACTGTGTTGAGGTAAAGTAGTCCCAGTTACCCACAATGAATGGTGGCCCCACCACTCAGCTTACATTTAGTAATGATGGTATGAAATTGTCACTGGGGCAGTCCCCCTCTTGTCACTGGGGTGGTACCCTCAAGGGTACATCTCAGTACCTTTAGTCAGGAAACAGAATTGTACCATAATCCATTAAATTATCCAATCCATTAAAATGATATTTTCTAAGTTGTATTGTTTTTCACCTTTTGGATGTTGACCCTTCCACACACCTGTGCACTTTGGCACCCCATGACAAATATTTTGGGCAGCTCTGAGTTCTTGTGACAGTGATGATATTCATACACAAGGCCATGTATGCTAATGTCTCAGTAATGCCTTCAAGTGTTTATGTCACTCAGGTATCAAAAAGTACACTAGCCTGTAGATATCTGCAGTTATCTGCAGAGAGCTAGAATGGTCAGATGAAGCAGCGATGTGCCTGCTGTGCTTTTCTGCTTCTAATTGAATTTCTGCGTTGACTTTCAAGGTTTCTGTGTTGACTTTCAAACAGCTCTTTGTGGTGAGGCCTGGATTTCTTAATGGAGATGAAAGTGATAGCATGCTTTATGTGCGAGTAAGTGAGAAAGATAAAGTGAGAGAGACAGCGAGCACCCAAGCCTGATAACAACAGCAGTCAATTCAGGTCACTGTCACTAACCATAGCCAGGTGTCCATCCAGCTGTCAAATTAAATTCAAGGCAATAACTGAAACGTCACAAAAGAATTATAAACATTTTGCTGCGTTTCTATTTGCTCTGTACATGAATCTAACTCTCTATGTCTTGTTTGTAAAACACTGCTAAGGAACAGTTCTTATTAACTGTCTTACTGTTTTTGAACAGTATAGAAGCAAGATATTTAACATTTTGTCTGACCAGCTTCATTGTTTTTTGTAAACATTTGCTCGTTATGAAAATGACGCCTACAACATGTTCCAAAAAGTTAAATGATGGGGTCATTTAAGGCTAGGAACACTGTGAAGTATCTTAAACAGGTAATACAAAAGGTAATGCAATCATACGCGTAAAAGCAGCAACCAATAAAAGCCTTTATAAGCAAGGAAAAAGAGCAAAAAAAGAGCATAAGCAAAAAGTCCAACAGTTTAAGAATCATGTTCCTCAACCAGGGATTGCAAGTTTTTAGTTATTCCACTCCTTATATGCAGAATATTATCAGATTCAGAGAATCCAAAAAAATCTCTGTAGCAAGGCCGAAAACCACAAATGGACGACTGTGACCTTCAACCTCTCAGACAGCACTGCATTAAAAAGTGGCATGCTTCTGTGATAAATATAACTACATGGGCTTGGGAATTCTTTGAAAAATCATTGTCAATAAACACGTCATTACTGCATCCAAATGCAAGTGGAAGCCATATGTCAACATCCAGAACATCCAGAAACACTGCCTACTTCTCTGGGCTCAAGCTCATTGGACATAGATTGATGTACAGTGGAAACATATTTTATGGTCTAACATATCAACTTTTCAGATTGTTTATGGAAATCCTAGACATCATCAGTACTAGACATGTTTTCTGGGCCAAAGAAGAAAAGACCATCCAGATTGTTACTAGCATAAAGTTCAAACAACAGGATCTGTCCTGATATGGGGGTATTCGTGAGTAACTTGCATATTTGTGAAAGCACCATTAATTCTGAACAAGATGTGCTGCCTTCTAGACAACGTCTTTGTCAGAAAACTCATGTTATTTTAACATGACACCAATCCACATTCTGCCCATGTTACAACAGCATGGCTACGTAATCAGTGAGTGTGGGTGCTAGACTGGCTTAGAAAATGTGCAGAAGATCTGTACAGTTACACAGCTGAAGACTTATATAACAGAACAAAAAAATTCTGCTTTCAAAACTACATCATTTTTAAGTGCTGTTAAATGGACAGGTGATGTAATACAGTGGCAAATTTGTGTCAGGAACTTGATGTGTTTTTACGGTCCAAAATCACTACGATTAGTTGTCTTCTTTCATAAGGAGGGCACATTGTAATTTCTTTGTAGGCAAAAATTTTGGCATCTTTAGTCAACCGACACATTCTGTTGATTTTCTTAGTAAAAATAAGTTAACATCTCCTCTACAGAGAACCCACTTCTACACATTTTAATGCACATTTACTGTTTATTTTCTCAATTTAAAACTTGAAATGTGCAAAGGTTATTTTATATTTTGTACAATGTTAGAAAAGTTAAGTTAAGTGATACTTTTTTGATCCCATAACCGGGGAAATTCCACCTCCGCATTTAACCCATCTGTGAAGTGAAACACCACATACACACTAGTGAGCAGTGAGCACACTTGCCCGGAGCGGTGGGCAGCCCTATCCATGGCGCCCGGGGAGCAGTTGGGGGTTAGGTGTCTTGCTCAAGGACACCTCAGTCATGAGCTGGTGGCCCTGGGGATCAAACCGGCGACCTTCCGGTCACAGGGCCAGCTCCCTAACCTCCAGCCCACGACTGCCCCCAAGAATTGTGTTCTAGAATTAGCAAAAAAATACCATATTTATGTTTCTTTCCTCTAGGAGATGTGTTATTTTTATTTTCACTTAAATAGGGATGTTCAAACTTTTGCTTATGACTGTATGTAGTTCTGTTACCTTTTTTGTATCGATTACATAATATTGAGACATGTATCCTGCTATGACCTAACCCTGTTCATACGTCATCTTTCCAAGCTTTGGGTGCTGGAATTCTTTGTGGTCAGATGCAAAAAAAATATTGAAGGAACCTCTCACATCCAACTCTGTTTGGAATGCAATGTATACTTCTCCAACAGTGACAGTTTCATCACATCGGTTCTGGTGGAGTTGATACACTCTAATCTCTTTACTTTGTCCTTCACAATAGAAGTCTCAAGGTTTTTGGGCCCCTATTGATGGTTTCGCTCTAATGCTCTTAGCAATCACTCTGAGGTAACAAACACACACAAACCACCGCTTTGCAAAGCTTACACTACAGCCCTTGCTCACTTTTGGTTTTGGTTCCAATTGGACACACCTAGCTAAGGCTAAACCCGTGACGGTGAATCCTTGACATTTTTGGCGATTGGTTTTCGCGTGAAACAAGCACCTCTCTGCAGCTGATTAATATTCCATTAGCAGCTCAATTAAGTCTCATTAATTAGGCTCTCAGCTGCAATGAACAATAGCATGACAGGAGCGGCAAGGGGAGGCCAGCGGCTGCTAGTGGTAACCACGAGCTTCTAGTGTTTAATGTCATCGTCACAAGGTCTAAAGCACTTACTGAAGGACATATTTTATACAGCTCGGGATACGGCTGTCTACTGTAATTCATGGCTAATATAAAAGGTCGACCTCCATTCGAGAGAAACACCTGCGTTTTTCTACTAGACAATCACACTACCAAAAAAAATCACATCAGGCCACTCATAGCCACTTCACTGAAGAACAGCAATATGCATAGCAGACGCAGAATAAGCCTGTGCTTGTATTTTTTCCCTCTTTTTAGCAATATTACTCTATTCTGGAATACATGGATAATATAATTATCCCCTCGACTACAGGATTACCACGGCCATAATATCTTTTCTATGAGTAAACAAATCAGCTGCTTTGGTTAAATATCACTCATCATATCAGTCCCTTTGTGTCCATATCCTAGGTCTTCTAAACGTCCCGTGTCCTTTTAGCAGTCACGTTTCAGTTGGCCTACTGCACTGCATACAGATTCACGTAAAACCTTCCCCTGTGATATTTCCCTCCATCGTCTGTTCCAAGTATCTCTCCTGCTGTCTTTTCCCCAGCATAAGCTTGCATCTGTTGTCAATTATCAAAATCTCCAGCAATTTGCACCAAACTGTTCTACTGCCTCAACCATGTGTTTGTCTTGATGTGAAACATAACACTTGTGATGTGCAAATCCGCGAAAAAATGCATTTCAATTGACTTGTTTATGTGCATACCACTTTTTACAACATACATTGTCCCAAAGCAGCCTTTCAGAAACGCAAATGCAGACCCAGCAGGCTGTGGGCAACAGAGGTAAGAAAAGCTCCATTTCTCCATCAGAAGAAACACTGAGAAGAATCAAGATTTAAAGGAATGAACTCTCTAAGAGGAAGAGGAAGAATGACTGAGAGGAACCAAGACTCAAAAGAATAAATCCTCCACAAGCATGAGGAAGAAAGGCCCAATCCCCTGTGCCCCTGCCACTTAGCCCCTTGATCCTGCCACTTAGCTCTTACCCTTTGATTTTACGCATTCACACCTATGGGTAGGGTGTCCCGATTTTTGTTGAGATAGAGTGGTAGGGCAAAATGTTAGGGCTACATGGCCCTCCAACTGGAGGTCTTCCAGAGGCACTTATGGGACAGAAAAGAAAAACTGGCAAGATGGCTGTGCAAGAGACCAAAGAAATGTGAGAATTTTCTCTGTTAAAAAATGACAATAACCATTATATTATTTTAGTCTAATGTGTTTCAATATATTATGTCCTTTTCTTCATAACAAGCATACAAATCGCTAGTGGTACACTGATGTCTTGGAAGCAGCTAGCTTCATGTTCTACCATAAATAGTACCATTTAAGGTGAAATGGGAAAATATGAAAGAACAGCTGACTTTAGGTTCAATTCACTGAAGAATTAGGGGTGAGTGATAATAAAGAAATTGACCCCCCCCCCCACTGCAGACTAACAGGGTCACATATAGAGCACCGCTAGTAGCCTGTTAATGAAGTAATGCTCTTCTTTAATTGAGGATTGTCCCATTTCGTAGGGGAAGATTTCAAACACTACAACTTGTAACTTCGAACACTATCATTTGTTCCAAGAGGCAAGGTGACACTCGAAAACAAGGGGTAAGGCCAAAAAAGGACTGGGCCTTAGAGGAGCCAAGATTCAAAACAAAAAATAAATCCCTAAGAGCACAAACTTTGAAGGAACCAAGACTTAAAAGGAAAATTCCCTAAGAACATGAGGATGAAACACCAAAAGGAACCAAGACTCAACAAAAACTGTCTAAGAGCAGGAGAAGGAAATGCTGAGAGGAACCAAGACTGAGAGCATGAGGAAGAAAGACTAAGAGGAACCAAGACTCAAAAGGAAAATTTGTTAAAAAGGAACTAAGATAGTGAAGTTGTGATATAAGCAGTAAACGTTTGGGTAAACAGAGGCATTTAAGGTTAGAAAAATGATCTGTGAGGTATACTGAGTTTATTAGGTACACCTATGCCTCCACTAACTGGCCATTTTATTAGAAATATCTACCAGATGCACATTATAGACTTACAGTTATACTCATCCGCTATGTACAGCCACTCTCTAGCCCATTCCTCAGTGGAAAGGGGTATAATATTCTTCCAAAGGTTTTTCCTTCCAACTTCTGCTTGTGACTGCTCCAGGACAAGCACCAACTTTACTTATGCTGAAACCGTAATATTTAGCTGATGAACTCTTGTGATGCTGCTGCTGTTTGAAAGCTTGCAAAAACTAGCCTGCCTCTTTCAATGATTTCTAATTAGAGCTAAAAGCCTTAGCATTTCTGGGAGAAATATTCCTTTTAAAGTTCTTCCAGAACCGTCTGACAGGTCATTATTGTTGCACCAAGATCTAGCTGATTTAAGGGGCCACCACTGATGCAATGCTGTATCAGCACAACACATATTAATATACCATTATGTCACTATGTCAGTGTCAGTGCTATGCTGAGAATGGACCCAAATAATATCTGGTCAGCGGTGGTCCTATGGTATTCCCTTTCCATTGATAGAGTTGCCTGAAAACTGTACACAAAAAATGAGCTACAGTCTGTTATTGTAAACCCTCAAAGTGCACTTACACAGTATGTGCTTCAGCGAAGACTTGTGGGTAGAAGGTACTAAACTGGCAACCTAGTGTAAGTGAATGACTAATGTAAAATGTCTATGAGAAAACAGTAAGAAAAAGATCTTGTGGACTTATGGGTAAAGTATAACCAAACAAACAGCAGCAGCTAAATGAGGTTAAGGATGTTATTCAGACTTGTGCCGTCCTGCTACCCAAACACTGACAACTTTCAGAAGCCATGGGGTTAACCTGAATGAAAGGGAATATAAAATGGCAGGGTGTCTTGAACAGTCTCAGCACTATAATCAAACCCACTCAGGTCTGGGCCTGTGGTAACTGTAGCTAACGACAGATCCAGAGGCTGATGGATTGGTTACGGTCAGGCCTGCCCTAATAAAACAGTATGAATGTCCCTCTACGCCTCATTGACCTCAAGAGAGGCATGACAAAGCAGTGCCACAAGGAAGGAGAGAGAGAGTGAGAGAGAGAGAGAGAGACAGATGGGATGGGGGGGGCTCGACCGTGATGGAACGAGTGTAAATCTAGGTGCTGCTGACAGGGAAAGGGCTGCTTCTGAGTGGGGTTTTTTTTGAGTGAGGGGATATGATTACTTTAGAGTTTGATATATGCCACTGGTCACCAGTGTAGCACTGCAGAGAGAATAGAGATATGAGCTCAGTGTTTCTTTTCATTTGTGGCCAGCATAGAGGCCATGAGAGTAAGCAACAAGCCTCTGTGAAGGAAAATGACAGATGTGTTCTGCAGATAAGAGTATATGTTCGATATCAACATCAAAGAAAAAGAAAAAAATTACCTTCAACAAGTTTTCTCTCTTACTCAAATGCCTGATGAAGATCATTGCTACAATGGGCTGCAGCTGCTGTGATGTAGGCTAAGTAATGCAGATAATGGTCTGCAAAAGTGGCTCAAACAGAAACTAGCCACCCACATTGAGGGTTTTACATGACCACACCTGTTTATGCGTATATTATCTGAGAAACGATAGTAAGTCATTTCCAGACAGCCTTGAGTGGAATTGTCTGGAAATTGACACTGCAAAATGCTGACAAGTTGGCTTTGTGCAGATTGAGCGGTTTTCATTTGTCTTTAGCCATGTTAGCATTTCTGAGAGAAATATTCTCTCCAAAACATCAGTCACAAACTTCTAACAGACCAATATGGCAACCTCAGGACTAGCTCTAACTTTACTCGTAGCTTAACACTGTATATGTAGTTTAGTACGCAAGATATTCTAATGCTGTTGCTGCTTGAATGCTAGCAAAAAGAACTAGCCTGTCACTAGCAATGATTCTTAACTGGAACTAGAAGACTAGAAATTAGAGTCCACTTACTTCCCTCTGAGTTGCAATATTTCTTCATGTGATGTTTCTTCATGCATTATTCCCAGTGTTGGGAGTGGGGTTAGTTTAAAAATGGATTCTGGTACAGATTATTAATTACCTGTATACAAACTGTAAGCTAATCCAAAAGATTAGCATATCTGATTACTTTTAGATTCCTTTTAAAGTCATGTAATTTAGTAAAACAAAGGAAAAACAATGTCAGCAAGACGACTTTAACCTAACACAAGGTAAACAAACCTGCACAGAAGAATGTGGGTGACATATACAGTCATATGCAAAAAGTTTGAACACCCCTGGTCAAATTACATGTTTTATAGATTTTGTAAGGCGATATAAGCTAACACATTCTCTACAGCCCATGTGTCAAGCACAAGGCCCGCATGCCAAGTCCCATGACACAGTCATGTATTATTGTTAACATGTTTCGCCCTGAGATGCACTGCAGTCCCCAGCATGCACTTCAACTGTAATTCTGACCCCCAACAACAATTTATAGGCCAGCAGTTAAACAAAAATATGCCTCCTGTCTATTTCAAGCAAACAGGTAGTTAAAAACCTACCTAAAACTATTTATTTCATGTAGATGTATTTTGCAGTTTTGACATATGTTGAGTAAACAATAGCCAGTTCAGATCATGGCAAAATGTTAAGTAAAAAAACTAAACAAAAAAAAAAAACCTCGGCAGGCCAATGGATTTGATCAGATTTTTTAATATGGCCCTTTTAGTGGTTGAGTTTGACAGCCATGCCCTACAGAGAACACGCTTTTGCACATTTTTAATGCACAGTTCCTATTTATTTGATGAATTGAACATATTGGGCAAAAATAAAATAAAATGTCTTATATTTTCCCTAATTTGTTAAACTCAGCACATAAATTGCAACAGTGCATAAAAATTGCAATATTTAAATTTGTTCTCTGTAGAGTACTTGTACTTATTTAAAAATCAACAAAACATGTAATTTGCCTGTGTATTTAAACGTATTAGGTACTTAATGTATGCTATGTGTATGTCCATTTGAAGATCTCATTAATGCTCAGGTAGTCAAGTAAGCCATGTGTAGTTCAGAATAAAATGAAAATTAAATATTGGAATATTGTGCCCCCAGCTTTACATTCCTCTTTTTACAGTCTAACTTACATTATTCCAATGAGAATATAGACCTACATCACCGACAATGAAGAGCAGTGACAGAAACTGTGAGAAAAAAGTGAAATTTAACACAAACTTAACTTAGTTATCTGTTATAAGTTATTGTTTTATTTCTTTTTTGAGAGTTTATCACTGTTTCTCTTCTCTCTCTGCCCCTCTCCACACTGTGGTGCGCAATAACCTCTCCTGAAAGTAAAAAATCTCAAGACAACCTGCATTTATCAGTCAAATTTAGCTTGTGGAGACGAATGCAGGAAAATCACTATAAGTGATAAAAGTGGCATGCTCTTCTAATGTTGTTTTAAAGTTAGCTTAAACCCATACATGGTAAGGGCCACCGCTGACCCACATTTTTATAATACACTTCTATAACCTAAGAATAGCTCAGCTAGTTTGCATTGTAAACCCTGTAGTTACTGAATACTAAGCCATAGTATATAACAAGCCTGAGATTTTAAGGAGCTTAAAGTCAGCAAAAACTAGCCTGCCACTTGCCGTGTTGTAGCCTGCCACTTGCACAGTTGCACTCTGAAACACTACATGGCCAAAAGTATGTGGACGCCTGACCATCACACCTATATGAGCTTGTAGAATGTTCTATTTCAAAACCATGGCATTGATATGGAGTTGATATTAGTCAATATGAAGCTAGATGAGAAGGCCTGTCTTGCTATGGATGTTCTAATTCATCCCAAAGGTGTTCAGTGTTTAGATCAGCACTCTGTTTAGGCCACTGGAGTCCCTCCACAACAAATTCAACAAATCATGACTTCCTGATATGAAGTATGATTAATCATGCCAAAGAACATGTTTCCACTGTTCTAGAGTCAAGGGGCATTGGCACTGCATGTAGTGATCCTAAACATGTGTGCAGGAAACCATTTCATGAAGCTTCAGATAGCCAATCTTGTACCCAAATGCAACATGGAACTCTTTGTGCTTTAGCACTTTGCAGCCCTGTTCTGTTCCACCCTGTCTGTGTGGTCTACGACTTTGTGGCTGAGCTGTTGCTGCTCTTAGACACTTTCCTTTCACAATAATAGCACTTACAGTTAACCAGAGCAGATCTAGCAGGGCACAAGTTTCACAGAATGAACTTATGGCAAACATGACATCCTATGACAGCGGCATGTTAAAGCCACAGACATCATTAGTATGACCCATTCTTCTGCCAGTGTTTGTCGATGAAGGCTGCTTGACCATCTGCATGAATTTATACTCCTATTAACAACAACACCAATAATAATAATAAGAATTCTGAATAATAAAGCTCAACAATTAGCAGCTTCTACGTGCTGCTGTCAGGTTGAGTCCATCTGGATTCTTCAGACTCGTCTAGCTCCTCTGGCTTTGTCCTACCATAACATACCAGTTCCAATTGAAGTCATCAGAGGCCTGAGTGTGTGTGTGTGTGTGATGAAGGGGGCGTTCACACACCTGCACCCACAATGCAGCTCAGCAAGAGCCAGGGGGAAAGAGCACCTGGCCTACTGGGAAGGCGAAGGGGGCGAAAGAAGGAAGGGGGAAGCGCACTGGAGAGGAGAGGAATGTAATTAAGGCTGGATGTGGGGTTCATTTGAGCTGAGTAATTGCCCCTCTAATTATGAGGTGCAGACAGAGAGAGAGAGAGAGAGAGAGAGAGAGAGAGAGAGAGACAGTTGCTATGAAGGGGGCCAGAAAATAACAAAAAGAGAGTATAGCAACAGAGTTGCTATAAAAGTTAGACCCTATAACAGACCAGACCACCACGTTCATTTACTACCAAATTATGAAATAATATTTATGTTTTAGCAAATACTTGAAATTTAGTATTTAATTTAGAGTCAAGTAACCAATGAAAATGCCATTCAAATTCAAAGTGCATATTTACACTGAGAACCACCACTAGCATAAAGTATTACTGCCATTATTAGCATATAGCATACATCATTATTAGCATAAAGCATTTTTAGCATAAAGTAGAACTGGCATTTTACAAGCTTCTGAATCTCAGCATTGCCCAAACATTTCATTTGTGTACTGCTGATAGCTAGTGACCCCAGAAAGGATTCTTCTGTGGTTATGGTGTTAAGGTTGTTCACACCTGGTCAAGAGTGACAACAGACCTCAAAACCAAACACCTGGCAACTCTCATGACAGCACAAAGGTGCTATATAGACATAGATATATAGCTTCTATATATTTGTGGTTGGTTAGTGTAGTGGGTAACCCCTATGCCTTCTACACTGTAGACTGGGGTTCAATCCCCCACCTGGGATTGAACCTGGTTCAGAACAATTAATTAAGTGTGTTGGGCAGTTCACCATAAAGTTCCAGTACTGTGGTCAGTTTTGCGCATTGACCACTGATTAATGATTCTCACTACGGGTTCATGGAAAGTCCAGAAAACAGCTGTACATGTGGATTGCCTTTGTGTGTGTGAGAGAAGCGTGCATGTGTGCATTTTCCTCTCAAAACCACTGGCTTGGTGCAGGTCCTGAATTCCAGAGCGATCTGCGTCACTATGAGCCCACTTGAGATTAGCCTGTGACAACAGCAGCAGAGGCCGAACAAGCTGCAACGAACGGCGCTAACTCCAATAACAGAGCCTGCCTGTTTACCCTGTCCCATCAGCAGGTTTCTTTTGGCTCTGCTTGCAACTGACGTGCAGGCTGCTATTCAGAAAGACGTGCAAATTGCTGTGCTTGGCATTAAACACCCTCAGACAGCTCAGGCAGTTCTGTCTTAGCCAAGCATTCTGTTGTGTTACAGTTGGCTGCACCTCTCTCTCTCTCTCTCTCTCTCTCTCTACTTATTTTCATGGGATTCAATTACCCCCTCTTAGCATCAATGGACAAGAGGAGCATCACTTCATTATGTGAAGTGTGTGTGTGTGTGTGCATGTGTGTGGTGACAAGGCACTGATTGCTGGTGTGATTTACACACAGGTGTGAGAAGTACCTGGATGTGGGAGCTACATTAGCACAGCGCTCTCTGCTCCATGCTGCATGTGAGGATGTTCTTCCATGTTCTCGTCTCTAAAAGTCCAGTGTCTTCTTTAGGTATGCTCCTTATAATCTACAATTGTGTGCAGAAGTTTGAACACCCTGGTCAACTTATGAAAATAACACATCATCTACAGGAAATGATAAAAAAAAAACTATTTTAACAATTTAAAAAAAAAACTGATTAACAAAAAAACAATAACAAAATAATTTTTTCTGAGTATAACACAGTAAAAACATAAAAAAACCCTTTATTTTAACTTGTGCACAGGCCACAGTTCATGTTTTTCCCTCTCAATGGATTAAATTCAGCAAATAAACAGTAACAGATCAATAAAATGTGCAGAAATGTGTTCTTTGTAGAGGATATGTTGACTCATTTACAAATCATTAACCAGGGCACCCAGACTTTTGCATAAGATTGTATCTGCACCATATTTCTAACAGTTTATGTTTGTATGTTTGGTTCATTTGCTTTTGTTGGAGGAAGGCTGTACATATATTTTCATCATTTTTGGCCATTTTTATCTCACTTTGGCCAGATCCAGTCTAGTAGTGATCTCAGACAGCAGTGCTAAACCCTTCACCTGACCATTACTGGCTTAATGATGGTAGAAAGAGGTGTCCTTAGCATGCTTCTGCTATAGGGCAGGTTGCACCATCAGGGCTTCTGCCTGATTGAAAGCTAAATTGATTGTAATGTTTTGTTGCACCAACTGCTCATAAACTTGAATTTGGCATAAAGGTTCTATATTGTTTTTTCATTTTGGAGGGGAAGGGTCTATCTGTTGGATGAGATTTATGAACTGATACATCCTTTCTTGCCTTGCTCAACAGGATTTCTGATGTATCCTTGTTTTGCATCCTTTCATTTCCTTACATGCCTTTTCAGATATCCAAAATAAGCTATACAAACATTAAGACAACCATATATTCAAATAACTACATCCATCCCTATGTAATGAATCAGATAATCTATATTAGGTTAGTCATAAAATAAAAATTTTACACATTCATTTACACACTAAATGTCTTGACACAGCCAATAAATTGGGTATTGCTGCAGGAAACCACAGCACAAATGCAGCATTTTTGTTATATCTCCATTTACAGTAATACATTTCAGGCATTGATCTTACAGTGTAGAGAGGAAGCACTAATACGTTGGTCAAATTATATAGTGATCTGCCTTAATATGGCAGAGCTAGCCAACATATAATAGACAGAAAGATTGGCCTATGCATGGCATTCTGTTTTGCCCTAGTTTCCCAAGTCATGAACAACTCTGAACTATCTTTCTTCAGTGATTAATACATTTTTCTAAGCAAAACTTTCCCAAGGGCATTTTTTTTTTGGTTCCGTGGCTCTATTTTTTGGCAGAATATAGAAGGCGCGAGCAGAATGTCGTCATTTTCTTGCACTGTAGACACCATAAGATCTGTATTGTATAATCAGAGCTGCAGCAGACGTAAGCATAACTAAACACGCACAGTCTGCTGTATGTGACAGTCATTTTCACTGGTTTTCAAAGGAAAGGCCGGGATTTGCACTGTCTCGTGCCCTGAGCTGAAAATATGGAGCAGTAAGCTTATATCATGAGCGTTGTTTTCTGTGCTGACCAATCAGATGAGAGGTAAGCTGGGCCTTACCTTACAGTAACAGCTGTATACAGAGAAGAGATTCGTAACTGTAGCTTTTCACAGGTTGAAATCATAAACATAAAAAAGCATATTTTTAGTTTAGCTTGTTTTTGCTTGATGTTTGCTCATTAATAGTAGCACTTAAACCTTCTGACTGTACATTTCAAAATGATACTCAAAAATTGTCTGGCCCACTTGTCCGCCACATCCTTGTGTCTGTTCTGGCCTAGTATATGGCTGGGTCATCAGCCTAGATCTGGCCCACACACGGTAAAGTAAGTAGAACTAACGGATGTGGCCCAAATCTGGCTCAGCTACATTGTTGGTACACAATATTCATGTCACAAATATACACACTGTTGGTACTCAGCCTGTAGCAGTGTTTAAAAAATGCAGTGTGAAAACAAAAGCTATGCAATGCACTTTGTGGGTTTTCTGTGTTGAGAAAATCGCAGTGAGAACTCCCCATAAAACCCACTCACACTTGCGTTTGCTAGCAAATTTTCCATTTTCATTTCAATTTTACATCGTAGACTTCCAGGCCAAATAAGTGTTTCTGTTCAACTTTGGTAAACTTTGACACGGTAATTGTGATGTCTACCAGTCGTGATACTGCTTTGGCTGGGCTGACCTTTGAACCTGTGGCCCTTCTTAGCAAGGAACCTCCATCTAAACATGAACCCTTTAACATTTCCTCCCTACTGGCTATGTATAAACACAAAGGTAGAGATACACACAGTCATATTTTTATCTCTGTTTTAGCTGAGTAGCTGCACACAAGTCACCCTCTATGCTGTGGAGAATATATACACTGCTCAAAAAAATAAAGGGAACACTTAAACAACACAATATAATTCCAAGTAAATCAAACTTCTGTGAAATCAAACTGTCCACTTAGGAAGCAACACTGATTGACAATCAATTTCACAGCTGTTGTGCAAATGGAACAGACAACAGGTGGAAATTATTGGCAATTAGCAAGACACACTCAATAAAGGAGTGGTTCTGCAGGTGGGGACCACAGACCACTTCTCAGTACCTTTCTGCTTTCTGGCTGATGTTTTGGTCAATTTTGAATATTGGTGGTGCTTTCACACTCGTGGTAGCATGAGACGGACTCTACAACCCACATAAGTGGCTCAGGTAGTGCAGCTCGTCCAGGATGGCACGTCAATGTGACTGTGGCAAGAAGGTTTGCTGTGTCTGTCAGCGTAGTGTCCAGAGCCTGGAGGCGCTACCAGGAGACAGGCCAGTACACCAGGAGACGTGGAGGAGGCCGTAGCAGGGGAACAACCCAGCAGCAGGACCGCTACCTCTGCCTTTGTGCAAGGAGGCACAGGAGGAGCACTGCCAGAGCCCTGCAAAATGACCTCCAGCAGGCCACAAATGTGCATGTGTTTGCACAAACGGTTAGAAACCGACCATGAGGATGGTATGAGGGCCCGACGTCCACAGATGGGGGTTGTGCTCACAGCCCAACACCGTGCAGGACGCTTGGCATTTGCCAGAGAACACCAGGATTGGCAAATTCACCACTGGCGCCCTGTGCTCTTCACAGATGAAAGCAGGTTCACACTGAGCACATGTGACTGACGTGACAGAGTCTGGAGACGCTGTGGAGAGAGATCTGCTGCCTGCAACATCCTCCAGCATGACCGGTTTGGCAGTGGATCAGTAATGGTGTGGGGTGGCATTTCTTTGGAGGGCCGCACAGCCCTCCATGTGCTCACCAGAGGTAGGCCTGACTGCCATTAGGTACCGAGATGAAATCCTCCGACCCCTTGTGAAACCATATGCTGGTGCGGTTGGCCCTGGGTTCCTCCTAATGCAGGACAATGCTAGATGTGGCTGGAGTGTGTCAGCAGTTCCTGCAAGATGAAGGCATTGAAGCTATGGACTGGCCCGCCCGTTCCCCAGACCTGAATCCGATTGAGCACATCTGGGAGATCATGTCTCGCTCCATCCACCAACAGACTGTCCAGGAGTTGGCGGATGCTTTAGTCCAGGTCTGGGAGGAGATCCCTCAGGAGACCGCCACCTCCTCAGGAGCATGCCCAGGTGTTGTAGGGAGTTCATACAGGCACATGGAGGCCACACACAATACTGAGCCTCATTTTGACTTGTTTTAAGGACATTACATCAAAGTTGGATCAGCCTGTCGTGTGTTTTTCCACTTTAGTTTTGTGTGTGACTCTAAATCCAGGCCTCCATTGGTTAATAAATTTGATTTCCATTGATGATTTTTGTGTGATTTTGTTGTCAGCACATTCAACTTTAAGTACAACTTGTTAAGTACTTTAGAAGAGAAATTTGTAATTCTGCTGCCTAACTCTCAGTCTGACAGCATCAGGTACCAGGTATACCCAGTCAGTGCTTCCAGTTGCTAGTTCACCTCCTCTATCACTAGCCTACCAGCCACTTGCAAACTGCAAAAGTCTAGTACAACTGCACCTCAAGACCGATGGTATTGCACAGTCTACAGCTACTGTAAGACTCTGTTAGCTAAGATCTGTTGGTGCCCCTAATGACAATGTGGCTTCTGTTCATTTCAAAGGAACAAAGCTACCAAATATTGACTGGAAATTACACATTTTTTAAAAGCATGATGAAAATGTCTGCAATCCTGCAGCTGCTGTCTTAACAGTGTTGCCCAACAGCTGACGACCCAGGAGCTTAAGACCCGGAGCTCTGTTAGAGACTTTGCACGTATGTGTCCGCTCACATACTCCAATGTGTTTGTGTCACTGCATTGTTACGTTGCATCGGTAATGACACACTCACAGAATCCTCTGCAGCCAATTAGCCTGCCATAATTACCCAGACTCCCATTGAGCTGTCAATCAGAGCTGAGCAGCACAGGAAGTCAGCAGAGGGAAATCTCCACTGAGCCCGCCCCCCTGCTGCCCAGCCAATTAAACCCACTCTCACGCTCTAATATTAGACCAGCTCTACCCCCCCACCAAATGCTATTGTTATCACTCTCCCCTTCTGTGACTGTTGTTTACAGTTTTTCATTTTCTCTCTCTCTCTCTCTCTTTCTTGTCGACTTTCCACTTGGATTGCCATCTCTCGTTCTGTCACATTTAGCAGTTCCCTCTCTTTTCATCTCTTCCCCCTCTCTCCCCTCCCTGCCAATAATTGCAGAGCACTTAGCAACAGCCACCACATATTTGTTCCCAACAGATGTCTTTTCAAAGCAGCATGCCACATAGTGAACGCATGCACTGCAGTCAACATCTATTCTGCCTTCTGTTGTCTGAGTATAGCTGTGATGATGCGTGACACACTAATCTCTATGCAAAAACGCAAACGCTTTACCACAGATGAGAGCGTGCATCTACTGCACAAGGTCACATGCTGGAGATGCAGTGGCTGTGTTAGCATTCTAATGCAAAGTGAAATACATTTATGCGTGATTTGTTCACGGGCCAAGGTGAGCCATCACCACAGCCACGATATCACTTGCAAAATAAAATAATGAGGATGAATTAATAAATGGTAGTTCATATTAATAAAATGTAAAATGTGTATATATGATTTAAACACTCACTAGTATGTCATGAAGTATAAGACATTTTGCCCATTCACAAGTACACGCAGTAAAGCATTGACCCCTTTTTATCAAGCTTCAGTCAAAAAGCGTAGAAGTCTCTTAGTAGACCAGGCACCACATTCACTGGCCACTTTATTAGAAACCCCTGCCTGTAGCTCCACCTTGCTGTTGTTCTTAGTTGATGAGTTGAGGCCAAAGTTGGCCATCCTGTAGTTCACATGTGTCAGACTCCAGTCCTCATGGGCCAAAACTCTGTAGACCTCAGCACACTGCCTCTTTAAACACACCTCGTTCAGCTCATCAGTTAATTAGCAATGTTTTCATGAACTGAATTCAGAGCGATAGATGAGGATAAATGCTAATCTCTGCAGCACTTTGGCCTGAAGGTCACCAGTTTGACATGCCTGCTCTAGTTCTTCCTCAGTGGTCAGTTTCTAACCATTAATGTTGAAGTAGCAGTACTACATGGGCTGCAGTTTACAATTGTACACTTAAATAGTGACCTACTAGGCGGGTGGACCTCAAGAAGTGGCCAATAAGTGGAAGTATAAGATGTGAGTTTCTAAAGTGGCCAGCCAGTGCAGATTAATAGGAAGATGTGCTCTGAATATCCTAAGGGCTCACTGTTGAGAGTTTTTGGCCAAAGCCAACAGACTGAGGAAGAATCTCACCACACTTTCTTGACTGAGTTTCAAGACTGGATCGACTTACAGTCAAAAAAGAACCAAATGGTTAGTAAATCTGTTTATTTCATTGCACAGATGGAAGCGATTTAGTTGCACAAGACCAAATGTGTGAGTAGTTGATTGCAGGGGACAGGGAATCCCCATGATTCAGCACAGCAGCAGCTCCTGGCTGGCTTACCTCTGTGACGTCTTCTTATACTTCCTCCTGCAGCAACACAGGAAAAACAAGCAATTACAACCTCACCCAGAGCACTCTGCTGAATCAAATCCAATCCAGTCCTGCTAACACATTCAATCTGAAGGACCACGCAAAACTAACAAAGGCCTGTGCCTGTACAAAACACATTTTGTTTGGATAATCATGTGGAAAATAACCACAGTAAACAGTTAAACCAGGACTTTAAGGGGTGGGTTTACCTTTTACTTTATTATTCCATACAAAAGGTTTCCACACAAAGGGTTCTACAATGGGCCCACAGAGGCTGAGCATCATGGTTATGAAACAAAAGAATGTGATAACAGCACAGTTCAATCACTAACTGGAGCCCCGCTGGTGAGGTCGGTTTAAAGTACGACCATCACTAAATAAGGTAAGGGGATGAGATAATTAAGTTGTGGCCATGACTTAATAAGACATGACTTAATTATTTTACTTATGTCTTACTAAGTCATGACCACAACTTAATTATCCCATTCCCACACATTATTTAGTCATGGCTACAATGTATTTATCTCATTCCCATGGCTTACAAGTCGTGGCCACAGCTTAATTATCCTGTTCTCATTTCTCATGCATACAAGTTGTGGCCATGACTTTATTATCTCGTTCCCACCCTTACTAAGTTGTTGTCATGACTTAATTATCAAACTCCCACACTTTACTACATTGTGGACATGGCTTAATTATCAAATCCCCATGCCTCACTAAGTTGTGGCCACGACTTAATTATCTTATCATCACAATTATCTCGTTTTCTTGTCTTACTAAGTTATGGCAATGACTTAATTGCTCCTTCTTGGTGAGTCGTGGCCACAAATTAATTATGAAATTCTCGCATCTTGCTAAGTAGTGGCCAAGCCATCTTGTTCCCACAACTTACTAAGTGATGGCTATGGCTTAACTGTCTTGTTTTCACAGCTTATAAAGTCATGGCCACAAATGAATTATTTCGCTCCCACACCTTACATACCTTACATAGTTGTGGCCAAGACTTAATTATCGTTTCTGTGCCTTATTAAGTTGTGGCCATGACTTATTTATCTCATTGCTATTTCTTGCTAAGTTCTGGGCACATGTGATCACGCATTACAATCCACTTCCCAAATATAAGTCAGTGTGTCTCTATATAGTGTTCTTATTTAAGAGGGGATGTGACCAGCAGGGTACAGAGCAGTAAACTTGTGGTTTTAGTTTAATGTCATTTTCAATTTGGCCAAAAAACTGTCATTTTTCTTAGGCTGTGGTGTAAATCAACAAATGATCAGCGTTTGTTTAGTTTTTTTTACACTGGTGGTAAATGAGTTTATTACAACATAATTAATTTGTGGCCATGACTTCATAAGCCGTGGGAACAAGATAATTAATTTGTGTTCGGGGATGCTGATAAGACTGACTTCTTCGGTACTAAAATTTGTTATAATACTATAATAACGTGCTATCTACATTAAGTACATATCGCTGCTGTCGGAAGAAAACCTTGTGACTCCGTTTTTGTAGTTTTTCAGTTTTTGACATCATTTGAAAATGCCTGTTGCCCTTTTGTGTGTAAATTTCATGAAGAGTGGACCGAAATAAACAGCCCAAAATGACTTGGTTCCTTTGACTTACATTAAAAGCAAAGTCGGTTTTTTCCTTCTCCTGTAAAAGTAGCATTTTGGAGATGGTTTTCTTCTGACAACAGCGATATGAATGTTTTAAAGTGGTAGTGCTAGTGGGCTACATGCATTAGAGTGCATGATTCATAAATGCAAAATATATAAACATAAATTCATGATCTGGAGAACAAATTTGAGCTGAAATTCAAGTATGTGTATACACTTGCAGTCTTATTTAGCTTCACCTAAAAACATTTTCTAAAGGGTAGTTTTGTAAATCTGTTACATATGGAAAATGAATGAAAGTGACTGGAAAGGGGCCACTGGCTATCACTCTTTACTGAGGCGCTCTGACAGCGTATTACTGTAATGTGTGATTGAGCTGAGCTATTGTAGTGAGCTGCCTCTAAACAGTGCTCTCTAAATAGTGCTCCCTAAAGAGCTTTCACAATGTAAAGACAGCCAAGCAATTAATCAGCGTAGAGGAGAACCACGAGGCTCTTCACTCACCCGTCATCTCCATCATCACTCTATTAGCTGAGTCTCAAACTGTTCACTGACAACGTCTCTCGCTCGCCCTTTCCTCTCTCTTACTCTCTCTGCCTCTCCCACTCCCTTTCTCGCCCTTTTCTCTCTCTTTCCGTCTTTGTTTTTCTCTTTCTATTTTGTAATCTTCTTTCTCTGTTTTCAATGTCTATCTCTCTCTTCATCTCACACTTTCTCTTTGCTTTTGTTTCACTCTTTCACGGTTTGTCTCTCTCTCTCCTCTGGTTTTCCTGTATTGTCTCCTTCTCTCTCTCTCTCTCCTGTTTTTCTTTCACTCGTTCACTGTCTCTGTCTTTCTTCTTTTGTTTTTCTTTCATTGTCTACTTTTTCCTTTTCCATCACTCTTGCTTTTTTCTGTTTTTTATCCTTTCACTTATCACTCTCTCTCCATTTTCTCTCTCTCCCTTCTGTTTTTCTTTCATTCTTTCATTGTTCGTCTTTCCTCTTGTCTGTTTTTATCCATTATCTCCTTCTCATTCTTGCTTTCTGTTTATCTCTAACTCCCTCTCCCTCTGTCTATACACTATACTGCCAAAAGCATTCACTCGTCTGCCTTCACACACATATGAACTTAACTGACATGCCATTCTTAATCCATAGGGTTTAATATGATGTCGACCCACCCTTTGCAGCTATAACAGCTTCAGCTCTTCTGGGAAGGCTTTCCACAAAGTTTAGGAGTGTGTTTATGGGACTTTTTGACTGTTCCTCCATAAGCGCATTTGTGAGGTCAGACACTGATGTTGAACAAGAATGCCTGGCTCGCAGTCTCCACTCTAATTTATCCAAAATGTGTTCTGTCAGGTTGAGGTCAAGTTCTTCCACACCAAACTCACTCATCCATGTATTTATGGACCTTGCTTTGTGCAGTGGTGTGCAGTCATGTTGGAACAGGAATAGGCCATCCCCAAACTGTTCCCACAAGAATTATGAGTAAATTTCACTGCAACTAAGGGGCCAAGCCCAACTCCTGAAAAACAATCCCACACCATAATCCCCCCTCCACCAAACTTTACACTTGGCAAAATGCAGTCAGACAAGTACCGTTTCTCCTGGCAAACGCCAAACCCAGACTCATCCATCAGATTGCCAGATGGAGACGCGTGATTCCTCACTCCAGAGAACACATCTCCACTACTCTAGAGTCCAGTATTGCTGCTTTACACCACTGCATTCAACGCTTTGCATTGCACTTGGTGATGTAAGGCTTGGATGCAGCTGCTCAGCCATGGCAATCTCTGCGCACTATGCGCCTCAGCAAACGCTGACCCTGCTCTGTCATTTTACGTGGCCTACCACTTTATGGCTGAGTTGCTGTCGTTCCCAATTGTTTCTACTTTGTTATAATACAGTCAGTCGTGGAATATTTAGTAGCGAGGAAATTTCACATCTGGACTTGTTTCACAGGTGGCATCCGATCACGGTACCATGCTGGAATTCACTGAGCTCCTGAGAGCGACCCATTATTTCACAAATGTTTGTAGAAGCAGTCTGCAGGACTAGGTGCTTGGTTTTATGCACATGTGGCCACGCAAGTGATTGGAACACCTGAATTCAATGATTTGGATGGGTGAATGAATACTTTTGGAAATATATCTCTCTATCTCTCTTCCTGTCTATCTCTCTCACTCTCGGTCTCTCTCTTTCTCTCTCTCTAGTGCAGTCTGAACTGTAGTTCTAAGCTCTGCCTATGCTCTCTTTGGCCTCATTAATATCCTGCATGCTCAGGGGGAACAGCCACATGTATGCATCTACACACTCGCACACACTCACTGAACAGCTGTCGGTCACTTCTATGTGTGCGTGTATGAGGCTTTTTGAGAGATTAAGAGACAGTGCTCTTGGCCACACACACAGGAAAACACAGCAGTGCCCCCCCCCACACACACACACAGGCACACACAAACACAACTACACATGCTGCTTTACTGTGACCATGAAACCCAGAACAAGCAGCACATACCACCACAAACACATTAACACCATTCTGAAGAACAAGCTGGTCTTTGTTTAAAAGGAAATGATGCATATGGGACGTGTTATTAATACATATACGCAATTATACTGTTGTGCAAAAGCCAGAGACCCCCCTTAATTTCTTTATTTAAATTCCATTCAAAATGGCCAAAGTGCAGGAGAGACATCTGAAGAGATCAGATGTAAGATGTAATCCATTTGTATAATGAAGAAAAAAGTCAAAGGAAAAATAAGGTAATAAACAGGAGTTCAAACATTATTTAAAAGGTACAGAGAAAAACGCAAGGACTGAGTCTGAAAGGATGTGTAGCTGTCAAGAAGTCCTCACTGAGAATAGGAGAGAAATGAGAAAAGGCTGCTGGTGTTCTAAACAATGGACTGTCCACTCCATAGTCCAGACCTCAACTTCACTGAATATGTTTGGGATTGCTTGGATTGCTAGAAGTAGAAAATGCAACCAACTTCTAGGACTGAACTGAAGGTGTGGAAAACTATCCCTGCAGATTTCTTTGAGAAACTGTACTCAAGTCTCCTGAGAAGCATGGAACATACATATCTATATCTATATCTTTCTATCTATCTATCTATCTATCTACAGATATATAGATATACAGTCATTTTTGCCCATTTCTTTTGGTCCATCGATCATGAACTTGACACACAATGTAAAGGCCAACAGGCATTTTCAAATGACAAAATGACAAAAACTGTTTTTCTCTAAAGGTTACAGCAGAAAGCAGCACTTAAAGGAAAACACTCATGTCTTTCTCTCTCTCTCTCTCTCTCTGTCTATACACTATACATCTATATATATATATATATATATATATATATATATATATATATATATATATATATATATAGTCTATAGACAGACAGAGAGAGAGAGAAAGATATGAGTGTTTTCCTTTAAGTGCTGCTTTCTGCTGTAACTCTAATCACTGGAGAATCACACGACCTGGGGAATAATAAACTCAGCCAGTGACCACATACACATGAAAGCATGTCTAAGTGGAACAGACCACACTAATCTCCCCACCACACAGCATGTCACATGGCCAGAAATATAGAGAGCAAAGAGACAGACATAGAAGAGAGAAGTGGAGAGATAACAGAGAGAGAGACAGACAGAGATAGTGCTGTCTGTCAAGAGCATCTTGAGTGAACTGCAGCACCAACACTGATAAAGATCATCAACCCTCAGCACAAACCACCGCTGATCTCACTGTGTGTGTGTGTGTGTGTGTGTGTGTGTGTGTGTGTGTGTGTGTGTGTGTGTGTGCATCACTGCTACTGCAACTGCAACACACACACTTTTATAAAGTCTATAACAGACAGATCTGAGAGAACAGCGTGTTACTCTCTGCCTCGTTCACCTGTTTTTGTCTCTCTCCCTCTCTTTGGTTTTTCTTTCTTTTTCCTCTCTCTGTCTTTTCTTTCCTGTCTCTCTGCCTCTCTCTCCTGTTTTTTGTCTTTCCTCTCACTGTCTTTCTTCCCATCACTATCTCTCTTTCTCTCTCTCACTCTTCCTCTCTATCTTTCTCCTTTTTCTTTCTGCCTCTCTCTTCTTCTTTCTTTCTCTTTTGTCTCACTATCTCCCCCTTCCTTTCTTTCTCTTTCATGTTGCTGTCTTTCTGTTCCTTTCATTCTATCATGGCTTTCTCTTCCTTTCTTTCCTTTCTTTCTCTCTCGTTGCCTTCGCTGTCTCTCTTCCTGTTTTGTCTTTCTTGTCTCTCCCTCTTTCTCTTGTCTCCCTTCCATTCTTTCAAATCTCTCTCTCTCTTACCTCTCACTCTTTCTCTCTCTGTCCTGACTGTTCCAAATGCTCTCTCTTTCTTTTCTCTTCCTTTTCCTTTTCACTTGCTCTCTCTCTGTCTGTCTCTCTCTCTCCGATCTCTTCATCTTCACACATACATACACACACACACACACACACACACACACATAGAGTAAACTGTGCTCTACGCTTCATTCATTCAGACCTGCAGCAGTGAGAGACTGTTTTGAAGAGAGAGAGAGAGAGAACGAGAGAGAGATGAAGCACCTCACCACAACAAAGTCTTATTATTTGTCTTCTAAGCAGACGGAGGCAGGTAAAGAGTGAGTGTTTGAAGTCTTGCACTTTGAACCCGACTGAGCTAAAAAAAAAAAAGGCTTTAGTTTTTAGAAGCAGTGCGACAGAAGCTGCTATTCTGGGTTTAAAATGTTCAGAGCTCTGTCTGACTTTACTGCTTTACAGCTTTTCTTATAGTTTTAGACGAGACAGCAGAGCAATATTAAGAAGAACAAGCATCCTGTACATCTCTCTCTGAGTATGACAGCATTTTGTCTGTCTGTTTGTCTGTGTGAAATATAAATACACAGACATGTTTGTTTTTATATTTTGGGTGGGGTTTACCAGGACATGGGGTCATACACATACACTACAAAACCTGCTCTCTTTGAAATGGAAACATTACGTGCAAAGGAAAAGATTCTTAACTTAAATGAATGTTCATATAGTGAGATCCTAATAATGGCTATATATATATTATAAGATCCCATATGTCGCATATTCATCCCATACACGTCCTAAATATATGTGACCTATAATAATGTCCCATATATATATATGTTAGCACTAACATGTACTAATAATATATGCACACATACATACATACACACACAATATGTAATAATATATTTCATTTCTATGTGAATTTCAACATGTATTTATAACACTCTTATTTTAACCATAAGAGTAACCAACAAGAATTGCTTTTGCTCTTGTTTTTAAAATTAGGCACTCTGTCCTGACGCTGTAGGTTCCCCATGGTTTCATGTTTTCTGGTTTCCCTGCAGCGTCAGGACATTTTCACCCTGAAACAACGTAAGAACAAACACACAAACACAAGGCAAAACCTGTTGAAATGAGTTTTACTCACAGTCCACGTAGTCGGAGCCAGATCTTCTCTATCTGGTCCGGTTGGAGGTACTTCAGAGAGGTGCTCTCAAACTCCTCAATCTCTTTGGTGGGAGACTCCATGTCTGGGACGCAAGCCTGGAGTTAATCCTTTTAGGACGAGCGAGGGATCCGGACAGAGTGAGAGAGAGCGAAAGAGAGCGTGCGTGCTGGGGTCCCTCTTTAGTCCAGCTGTGGCCAGCACACTGAAACTGGCATCTTCGTCTTCATCTTCATCCTCTTCCTTCCTCTACCTCTCTCTACTCCTCCTCTGGTCTGCGTGCAGCTCTCTCGCTCTGAGCTTTAGTTCAGGAGTTGGAGGGGGTGGGGAGTGTGTGTTACGCCGAGAGGTGTGTGTGTGTGTGTGTGTGTTGAGTCTAGACTGAGCGCACTCAAAGAGCAGGAAGTCTACAACAGAGCAATATATCCATACTATCTCTCTCTCTCTCTCTCTCTCTCTCTCATTTATTCAATATGTGCTTTATTGACATGACAAACTTATAGTTGTGTTGTGAAAACAGTAAAAATATTAAAAATGTTCTCTTTCCCCTTTTCATTTGATCTTACTCCCTCTCTCGCTGTCTTTCTTTCTCAGTTCACCCCTTCTCTCTTTTTCACTTGTTCTCCCTTCCCCTCTTTTTGACTCTTTTTCCTCATTTATTTACTTCTCTCTTTCATTTTTCTTTCTCTCTCCCATACACTCTCTGTCTCTCCTCTTTCTTTCTTATCTTACACCCTCTGTCTTTCTTTCTTCTTTCATTCTCACTTCCTTTCTTTTTTCCTTTCATTTCTCTTTTTCTCCCATCTTTCTTTCTCTCTCCCCTCTTCCTTCTCTCTCTCTTCCTTATCTCTCCTCCCCCTTTTTCCTTAATCCCTCTCTATAGTCTTTTCTACTTTCTGTCCTTTTCTTCCTCTTACTCTCTCTCTCTCTCTCTTTTTTCTTTCCTTGTTCTTCTTTTCTCTCTTTTTCTCTCTGTCTGAATGTGTCTCTGTCTCCCATTCTCTTTTCCTCTCGTTTTTCTCTCTGATAAATTCTCTGCATTTTCTCTCTCTCTCTCTCTCTCTCTCTCTCCCCTCTCACTCTCTCTCACTCTCGCTCATTCATTCAGTATGTGTCAATATGTATCTTCAAATCATAAATTTGCATTTGTATTGTGAAAGCCCTGCAACCAGCAATGTGATGCAATATAGCATTCTCTCTCTCTCTCTCTCTCTCTCTCTCTCTCTCGCTCGTTCTCTCTCTCCCTCTGTCTCTCAATTCAGTATCTGCCTTATTAACATGATAATCAAATTTTGAAGCAGTGTGTAAATATTTAACAATAAAGAAAATGGTAACTGTCAAATGAAAATGTGTGTTGTAGTTTTGCATTAAGATACCAAACAGCAAGAACAATCTTAGTGTCCCTTGCCCCTTATTCTATCTCTCTTCTTTATCTCTCACTTTTCCTCTCTCTCCCTCTTATTCTCTCTCTCATTCATTCAGCATGAGCTTTATTGACATGAAAGGCTACATCTGTGTTCTGAAAGCCCTGCAACAAGCAGTCTTGTGCAATATAGAAACAATAAAAACACAAAACAATAATAAAAAAAAACATCTCTTATTAACATCTCTTAAAATCTCTTATTCTCTCACTCTCTCCTTTACTCTCTCTCTCTATCTCTCTGTCTGTCTCACTCAATTCAGTTCAGCTTTTTAATGCCGTCATATTTACATTTGTGTTGTCTTTCTATTTTTCTCTATCTAGCTCGCTCCCTTTCTTTCTCACCTGTTCTGTTTCTCTTTACCTCCTTTTCTGTTTTCTCTCCTCTCTGTTTCTCTCTCCCTCTCTTTCACCCAGATTAATGTAGCCCACTGATCCAACCCTGATTGAGCGGTGGAGGTTGGGAATAATGAGAGTGGGAGGGAGGGCGAATGAGTACAGAGAAAGATAGAGAGAGAGAGAGAGAGAGAGAGAGAGAGAGAGAGAGAGAGAGAGAGAAAACAAAAGAGAGAGAGAGACATAGCAAAAGAACAAAGATGAAAGAAACAATCAAGAGATGGTGAAAGCGAACAGACAGAAAAAGAGAGTAAGAATGAGAAAGATAGAGAGAAAGTGACAGAGAGAGGAAGAGAGAGACATAGCGAGAGAACAACGAAATACAGCCAAATGAGGGAGAGAGAGAACAGAGAAAAAGAGCCTAAGAGCATGTGAGAGAGAGAGAGAGAGAGAGAGAGAGAGAGTCAGCAAAAGAACAATAGGGAGAAACAAATAAGAAATGGAGAAAGAGCGAGAACAGAGAAAACAAGTAAGAATGAGAAAGGGAGGGGGGGGAAGAGGGAGAGGAAGAGAGACATAGCAAGAGAACAAAGAGAGAAAGCCAAATGAGGGACAGAGGGAGAGAGAGAGAGAGCAGAGATAAAGAGAGAATAAAAATGAGAGAGAGAGAGAGAGAGAGCAGAGATAAAGAGAGAATAAAAATGAGAGAGAGAGAGAGAGAGAGAGGACCACCAGCAGTGATGACTAGGTGTAGTCTGATCAATAAAGACAAAGTGCGGCCCTTTTATTTGTCATGAAGCAGATGGGGGGGGGGGGGTGGAGAGAAGAAAGAGAGAGAGAGTAAAAAAAAAGAGGTATGGAGGGATTAAAGAGATGTACTGAAGACAGTAAGACAAGAAAGCAATGGGGGAGGATGGAAAAAGCACTTTAGAGCAAATAGCATAAAGTGGAGGAACACACACACACACACACATACACATACACACACACACACACAGTGCTGAAGAGCTGCAGTCACTCTCTGTCTGTTCTTTCTTCTCCAGTCCAGTGCGGATGTTCAGTGAGTGGATATTTTCCGCTGTTTATGTCAATGGAGATGACCAGTACGTCTCTGACAATGAAGCCATTACCGATAAGATGTATCACTGCATAGGACACCGTGTGCCTCCATCTGGCTCAGCAACCATTACTCCACTTCCAGAAACTAGTCCAACCACACAAAGCACACCCACCTTTATTTGGACAACAATCAGTTTATCAGTTCTCAGGTACACATACTTTGTAGGTGCACATTTGAGGTTAAGAGTTACTGGCTGGAACCCATCTGTTGCTGCAAAACTGACCTGTCCATGTTCCTCCCGCAGACGTGGTTTCCTCTAGTAACTTTTACTAAGTTAACAATACTAAGGCTTATTATTCAGTAACTGCAAGGACTTCAATGCAATGCAAAGTTATTCTTAGGTTATAAAAGTGTGTAGTAAAACTTTGGGTCCTGGCCAATTAATTGTACTAATTTTATTATATGTAAACTTTGAGTATTTGGGTGTTGATCAGCAACAGCAACATAGTTTAGATTGGTAGTGAAGCATTAGGTTGAATGGGGTTTTTGGTTGTGTTAAAGCTACCCTGCCTACTACTGGGACAATCACTGACCGGGTATTATTTGGTGGATCATTCTCAACAAAGCAGAGACAACGATATGAAGATGGTGCTGGTACAATGTATTAGTATTGTTGGGGTTTTTACACACGGCAGCGTCATTACTAGTTTGAGAGTGGTCGACCACCCAAAAACATCTGCCCAAAAGTAGCTCTGTGGCCAGAAACTGACCATTGAGAAGGCTAGACGATGACTAACACAAACTGTGCATCAGCAAATGGGCTACACCGTCTGAGCGTACAAGGGAGGTGTTTCCAATAAAGTGGCCAGTACATGTATACAGTGATTATTCCCTTAAAACTATACAAGGTAGGTGTTTCCAATAAAATGGCCAGTACATGGACACAGTGATTCTTAAAATGGTTTATTACATGCTAAGGCTTATTATTCAGTGACTGCACAGACTTCAGTGCAAACTGGCTGAAATATTCTTTACAGATGTGTGTAATTAAACTCTGGGTCTGCTGGGCTCTGGCCATTTAAGGGGTTAAAAGCCCAAAAACAGCAAGGACCACCAATCAAACAGTCAGCAATGGTGCTTTGCTAAACCACCTGATGCACTTGTAGAGGAGAACTGATAAACTGTGTGTCAGTAGAGGTGTACAAAGTAGGAGTGCCTAATAAACAGGCAACTTAGTGTATTTACTTGAGCAGACATTGAAGTAAATGATGAAATCCACTCAGAACAAGATCCACGAACTGAAATGTTATTGCAGTCAGTTTGTCCTGACCTCGCAGACCTTCCTGCCTTTGAGGAAATGCCTATAAGCAGCAGTAAATTTGATATACTCTCTTTTCCCCTTTTGTTCTTTGTCCCTTTCTGTTTTGTCTGCCGCTCCACTATGGGAACTGCCTGAGAGAGCACACACACAGCCAACCAGGCCAGAAATACAATAGACTGGAAGAGCTGGACTTATTCTTATCATTCAGTGAAAGCCAAGAGCACCTAGCTATCATCAGTCTACTGATCCAGCCATGAATGAGTGGTAGAGGGAGAGAAACAACCAGAGGGAGAAAGAGGGATGGAAAGAGAGAGGGTAGGGATTTATAAGGTTTTATAAGGATTTAGAGTTAGTATCAGCGTGATGTTAGTGAAATTGGTTTCTTTTTGCTGTATTCAGATGGATTCGTTTATCAGGGGTTGTAAAAATATTTATACACTCCTTAGTAACGAAACTCTCACATCCAGGCGGCAATAAAATTACTAGTTTTTAATGGTTGTATTCAGTGGTGCACCAAGACTATTAGAGCTGGACCTTCAGTTTGGGCCATAAATGTCAAACCTGGTGAAAAACGTGGGAAAAAACACTTCTACCATAACGCTAATTTCTGCTTGCACCTCTAAGTATGTTAGCGTGAATGAGCACTGTTTAGTCATTCTATAGTAAATGCAGACATTTGAAGTATCTAAAAGACATTCCATGTTTTATTTAAAGCTCGTAAAGACATTTAACTTTGTAGCAGTTTTGCGATGGAGGAGGCAGCTGCTTTCCCATCTGGTCAAAAGATGGGTCAGGCTCTCACACATAATCGCAGTCAGACCTTCAGAAAGCCTAGAGTGAAGTTTTTTCTTGTGATATTGGTTTCACCCACTAGTTAATCTGACACATCAGTACTTCGCATCAGTTCCTGACGTCCTAACCAATGGGAGAGCTCGCTTGGCTATATCAACCCAGATACCGCAGAGAAAAACACCCTGATTAGACAATCTTCTGATGGGTTAATCTGATGTGAGAGTGATCCAAGCGTCTGTTTTTCATTTTGCAATTTAGAGAATCTGGAGGTTAGTAACAGCAGTTAAAACATAGTAACAGCGGCCAAAAATGTGCCTGGAAAAACATAAAGATGTGTATGCTGATGCCATAAATTGATCAGAGGACTGCTGAGTTTGGTGAAGAACAATGTATATAAGCTTGTAATTTTCTCAGGGGAGTGAGGAGGAAAATAGCAACATGGATGATCTGGATTGCAATAAAACCACACAGGAGCGCCTGTATAAAAGGAAATGACCCCATGGAAAGTTAATTCCCTCCAATATAGGGCTTTAGCTTGACTTGCAAACTAGACATTTATCATCAGAAAGTCTGGAGAAGTTTGTTATTTAACATGGCCAAGAACCCCACTTACTATGAAAAGAAAAGGACCATCTGACTGACAAGCAAAATAACCAACCACAAACCACTGGTTTTGACGTGTAAAAAACAAGCACAGGAAACAAAGCTATAGATGTCAGAAAAAAAAAACACAAGCCTTTCTTGTTTACTAGCAAAACTGCTTCAAAGGAAGCTTTTAAATAACCTTTGAACATGTTTTAATCCAGCTACTATATCTTGTTCTGCAAGAGGGCCACAGCACGCACAGTGCTTACAAAAGTGCTTTCCCATTGCTGAGATTAAACCTGGTACACAGATAGGCTCCTAAGTGGCGCAACCGTCTAAGTGTTGTCCCTATCATCAGGAGATTGCGAGTTCGATCCCTGGTGATGCTACAGCCATCCACAGCAGGGAGTCCAAGAGAGCACAACCGGCCTCGCTGTCTCTTAGGATGTAGCAGATCTAACAGGACAGAAATTTCACAACTGACTTGTGGCAAAGGTGGCATGTTTCACTGAGCTCATCAGTATGTCTTATTTTACTGTGAGTGTGTGTCTATAAATAGGATGGTAATGTGCTTAGTTTTATCCACCTGTTAGCAGTGGGTGTGGCTGATGCACCTGAACTCAATAATTAGGAGGGGTGTCCCAGTACTTTTGTCCAAATAGTGTATGCTCCAAAGCTGATACATTTTACAGTATGTATTAAAGGGTCGATAAATGAATAAATATTGCTGCATGGAAAATGACACTGCTGAACATCAATGCATCAACAGACCTCATCAAACTACCCACACAAACCAGCAAGCTTTGTCAGATGTGGTAGTGAAGTTGCTGTTGTCAGTAGTTGTGCACAGTTTGAGTAGGTGGTGTTGGTATATAAAAGTGTTTAATAGTGAACTAACTTTTCATTCAGTTCATTCAGTTGTAGCTTGCTTGTAGCAAGTATTAACATTATACATATTAGGACTCATCCGAGGATCCAGTGATATTCAGAGGAAGAAATGTGTCAGGTTTGCCGCACGTTGGTGATTTCTGAAAAACGGTGAAATCAGTTTAGATGTGGAGTTCATAATATGGACCCAACACTGACCACAGAACACCACACGACTTCAGGGGACACAGATGCTACACCAACAGATGCAATTTCATGCAATGTATTTTTATACTACGGGTCTTTTACTTTTCTAAACGATCACTATGAATTACTTAAATACTTAAATAATAATAATGAAAAGCTATCATTTACTTATGGTCAAGACACTATTTTGGTCATTGATATCTTTTAGTCATGTAGCTGGGTGATAAAATTTCACTAATCAACCTCAGCAGAAATTGTGTTAGTTTGTTGTAGAGCCGACCATGTACTTTACATTTGCTGCTCTTTTATTTATTTTTAGGACTTTTTAAAGTTTATTTTTAGATTATAAGATTGTACTGGCTTTGTACTTTATATTTTTCATTCTCATATTATTTGAAGACCCCCCTGCACTAAAAAAAAGGGTTTTTTCATGGTAAAAGGTGCAGTGTGTAAGATTTATTATCAGCAATGGAATAAAGCAAGCATGTCAAACTAGGGACCTTTTGGGCCAAAGTGCTATGGAGATTAGTGTTTACCCATTGCTAATTAGCTGATGAACTGAATCAGGTGTATTTAATGAGGCAGTGTGCTGTCTGCAGTCTGCCGTGTTTTGGCTCACGAGGACTGGTGTCACGAGGACTCACGAGTTTCTATAGTGTATAATCTCCTGTAAATATGAATTCTTGTGCTTTTGTTAACTTAGAATGAGACTTTCATATCTACATAAGGAGCAAGTCCTATTCCAACAGAATTGTTGTGCTCCCATGTTTCTACAGTAGCCCAGAATGGGCAAACCATACATTGGCTCTAGAGAACGCCTTTCGCATTTTTATGCTGAAGAAGCAGCTTGAATTTGGTGGCGCTATAACCAGTTGTGAGATGCAGGAAGAAGAAGATTCAGTGGTTGCTGCAGGCGTTGAAAGTGGAGAATCATCAGGTGTCTCATCATCAAATAAGCGAAAACGCAAAGAGGTAAAATGAACTTGGAACAGTCAGTGGCGGAAAACTTGATGGCCACTATAAGTTCTACTACACACTTGGAAAGGGAGGGATGAGGTAGCACTATTTAGTTGGTTTCAATCTGCAACCTCACCACTAGATGCCATTAAATCTTACACACTGAACCTTTAACTTCTTTGGATGGCTTATCATAGTAATATAGATGTGTTACTATAGTGCAGAGTTAACATTTTTCCATTCATAAAAGTGATTTATATGGCGCTACATAGCAGCTTAGTTTCGAATGTCATAAATAAGCTTTAAACTCTCCTGGTCCAGTATACTGGAATATGCAAATTAGGCTATGTGCCAGGCGCAGTGGGATAGGCGGCATGAGGCCAGTACCCGAGCTACTTTAAATTCATACCCCCGTTAGCACCAGAGGCTAATGTTAGCTTTTCGAGAAGATTTAACAAGCATTTGCATAATTGTGCATATTCTTAGATCTTCACATTCTTAGTGAATGTTAACGTTGAGGGGCACTCCTATACTAGCTATTTATGACTGTGGGGATACCTTAAGACTTTGTGAGTTTTTATTGTTTGAATTTAAGACATTTGATAATTGAGAAATTACAATATTTGACAATTGGCAATCACATCAGCAAATAAATTGCAGTTTAACTAAAACTACTGGGGCTATTTTAATTTTGACAATATGTAAAATCATATTGGCCAATATGACAACTTTAAAATCTGTAATCTTATTGATGCTCATATCATTCAGGCCCTAACCTTAACACACGAGTCTAGAACATGAACAGAACATGAAAACAACCTTTGCTCCATTTCCAGTGTATTAGCTTATCATTCTCCACACATTCTCTCATTTAGAATCAAGCTGGCCTCAGCAATGCCTGTTCTAAAAGAACAATTTCCTTTTCTTCTCCACGGCACTCAGCGACAGAGTTTGAAATAGGGCCATTTGCTACACACTATGAAACTCTGCATATGTACTGCAGGCTACATGATGAGAAGAGAAATAAATAATCCATGGGGACATAATGATGTTTGAATGGTATATTGCAGTGGTTTCTGGACACAGCACTGCACGGTGCAGCAGAGTCACTTGAATATTACCATATTCCGTAGCCTGAGACTCAAAGCTGATAACATATTGTTTCATTTCAGCAACAGAGGCCTAAAAAAAAAGAACTCATTTCCTTCTTCACTACAGTCAGAGGTGCCAACACAAAACTGACTCACGATTTTGGATCTTTTCTTAAGCTCTCTCTCTCTATTCTAAAATCTCAAGCCAACCTACCTACACGCTCGAACAAACTTGCCTCACGACCATTTTACGCTCTTTCTGCATAATGACATCCTACTGAGTCGTATCATAGCCCTGGGGCTCCAAACCTACTCGCAGCTCACACAACCCAGCAGAAAAGCTTTAGAAGTTTTAACTCACCTGAATGTTTCAAATGCAAGCAAATATAACACAATACACACACACACACACACACACACACACACACACACACACACACACACATATATATATATATATATATATATATATATATACGCATATATTCCCAACATGGGTATGACGCTAACTACAGAATCATGACGCAACTTCAGTGATCTCCACTCAATGACCACTTTATTAGGTACTTTGTATCTACACTTATTGTCCTTTTTATCAGCTTCACTTACCATATAGGTGCACTTTGTAGTTTTATGCTTACAGAATGTAGTGCATCTGTTTCTCTGCATACCCTGTTAGACCCTTTTTACCCTGACCTTTAGTGATCAGGACCCTATTTTGGTGGTGGAGCATTCTCAGCAATGCAATAACACTAAAGTGGGGGTGGTGTGTTAGTGCGTGTTGCGCTTACACGAGTGGATCAGAAACTGCAGTGCTGCTGGACTTCTTCCACTCAATTAGACACACCTATTTTGTTGGTCCACCTTGCAGATGCAAAGTCAAGAGACAGTAGCTCATCTGTTGCCGCACAGTTTGAGTTGGTCATCCTCTAGTCCTTCATCAGAGGTGACAAGAAGCTGTCAGCTGGATATTTTTGATTGGTGGACTATTCTCAGGGGTTTAAAACTCCAGCAGCACTGCTGTGTCTGATCCATTCAGACCAGCACAACACACACTAACACACCACCACCACGTCAGTGTGACTGCAGTGCTGAGAATGATCCATGACTCAATAATACCTGCTCTGTGTTGCCCTGACCATTGATTAAACTGGGATAACAAATTAGGCACAGCAGATGGACTACAGTCTGTAATGGCAGAGCCACAAAGTGTTCCTATTAGGTAAATATTAGGTAAATAGAGCTAATAAAATGGACAATAAGTTCAGAAACAAGGTAGGTGTACCCAATAAAGTGCGCTTCAATGTCCAGCTTTCAGAAAGTTGCAACGGATGAAAAACAGCAAACGCAATGAAGACTCCTGACTTATTTTAACCTCATAACTGGGTGAATATTTCATGATGAATAGACCAATAAAATGGAATAAAATATCATTATATGAACATCCACTAAAGTGTTTTTTTTTCCCCTTCTCCTATAAAGTTATAATTTTTGAGATACACCATTTTATCGTGACAGCCATGATATAGGAGCTGCTTTTCTGTAAGTCCTATGCTCTGAGGATACTGTGGGCCCATTTTAACTCCAAATGTGTTTTAAAATTCAATATCGGCAGCTTACATTATGTCTCTTTCATTATAAGAAGATTTGCCAGTGTGCTGTACAATATTATATCTGTGCTATAATCTATGATGGATGCAAAAAATAGACTTTCATTTAAAGCTTCTGGAAGCATTTCCATACCCACAATAGATTCTTAATGATTCTGTAAAAGGCTGACATAATCCAAAGAGGAGATCAGTCATACCTGCTATTAATTATATGCAGAATACTTTAAAATGTGATTGAGCACCTCTAGAGCACCTGAGATGATCCAGCAGAAAGTGAGAAAGAGTACTTTTGCAACTGCTTACTTCCCTTTATTCTTCTCATCAGTTTTGGTCCTTTAGTCAAAGGGGAGCCCATCCTCCTCTGGTTGACACCGATAGTAAACAATAGCACACGCATATGAACAATAAATAAGGTTTTAGCATTAGTGTGAAAGATTTAAAACACAGAGAAGGGGAAAAGCAGGGGAAGCAATGGCTATTATTAACTTCTTCAAGTCTATGCAGCAGCAGTATCTTCAGGACGGTCAGTGACATGCAGAAGCTAACCCTAACCCTAATTCTAACCTTAACCCTAACCCTAACCCTGCATAGCATTATACAGCAGGAAGCCCCATGGTGGTCAAACTGGAAGCAACAGCATCAAAGCGCACAGGATGGGCAGTTGTCCAGCTCTGCAAAGTTCAGAGTGCTTTGATGTGAAATGTGTTTTAATACCTCTAAAAGTTCCTTCCCAGAAAGTTATATAATTTAAACTTACTGGCTCTAAATGACGTCAAACTTAAGGGCATTTTCTGCGTTTTTGTTCACAAACAACTGCATGTATTCTCTACTATCCAATTACCTGATGGACTACAAATACCATAAACTCTACAGCTCACATGACAAACATGGCTTGAGGAAGGTCTCAATGGATGTGTTTTTTTGCAGGCCAAGGTGCCTTTTTCTACTGCTTTCAACTTGAGAAACATACTCTGCATTCAGTGCTTGCATGCTGGTAGTTCGTCTTTTATAGTTTTATTTAGTAGACTATTAGAAATAAAGGTTCTGCGCAGGTACATTTTTTGTTCGTCAAGGTGTAAACAATGTAATCGTACCCTCAAGGGTACAGCAGTGGTTTTAAGGTCCAATTGTGTATCTTAAATACGTTTTTCTAGGAGAAAAGTACATATTTGTTCCTTTTCATAAGCTGTTTTAAAACAGAACAATAAAATAAAAGCCTGGAGACAAGATGGGGTGTGTAGAGACAATACAGCTTAGATGGTCCTAACTCAGTGACAAGAGTGGTACTGTCCCAGTGACAGTGACAGCACCTTTTTTTCTGAGAGTGCACCCTAAATCATGATCATTTTCCTGTGCTGATCAGTCAGATCAAAGATAAGGCAGGCTTTTACAGTTGTAACAGAGGAGGGTTTAGTGGTTGCAGTCCTTCATAGATCTGAATGACATAAATAAAATACAGCCTTTTTTTAGTTTAGATTTTGCAAACAGTTTACTAGTTAACAGTGCTACTTTTTGCCTGTACATATCCAAATGGTAGCTTGGAAGCAGTGCAGTTCTTGACATTTCAAGTAAGTGTTTCTTGTTTTGTTATGTCATCTATAATAAGCAAGTAAGACTGTTAGCTATCACTAGCTGTTGCTCAGCAGCAGCAAGAATCACGGCCCAACACAGCCCTCAAAAAACACTGCAATGTGAACTCCTAAGATAAAAGAACAGCATGGTTTGTCTCACATTTGTATGCTTTCAGAAAAATGCAGAGTGAAGCCCCTCTCTTGGGAAATGTTCGATATAGCACAAGCAATGTAGTTAGAACAGCTCACGAATAACTGACTATAAATAACTGACTACAACTTCCAAGAGCGCTTTGACTCAGCAAAATATAACAAAGATGTACACATCGCCCCACATGAAGGTCTATCGCACAGGTGCGACTGCAATTTTTACGTATTCGCACAATATTAAATTTGTCACGCTTCCCTCGGACTCCCTTCAGAACTCCACATCCCAGCATACACAGAGTGATCATGTGGTTGCTCCGACACAACCAGAGTCAGATTTGGACTCCAACTCCCAGAGGCCTACAGGAGATCATGTGACTAATGAACCTGACTCGCGCTCCTATCAGCACTCTCACTCACCTGGGTTTTAATATGTTACACCTGTGTCGTAAGTCATACGACTAGGAATATTTAGTATATAAGCCCAGGCTTAGTATAGTGCAGACGCGAAGTATTGCATCTCCGATCAGACTGAGCGTTTTTGTTATGACTGTCATTCTGACCATTGTTTGCATTATCTGTATTCTGTCTTTTTGTCTTGCTATTTGGATACAGTTGCCTGTACTGTTGACCTGTGTTTTGACCCAAGGACTGTTTACTGTTTTAAATTTTGTTCACTCCCCTTACTTGAGATTCAAAATCTCTTCTGACGATCTGCGCGTGTCTGAATTCTACTGCAGTGTTACAAGATTCTCCTAATGTGTGTGACAACATTGTCGCATTGTATAGCCTTGAGATAACGTGTAGGTTAATTGGCGGTTTTGGATAGTAAATGAAACAGCTATATTTGGCTGGGTTTACATGCAAGATTTTTGCCAATCCGATTGAATACATTCTGATTATAGATTAAGACTGAGGTGTTCATTCGCTCACTCTACTGAACAATCTGATGGAAAATCTCCATTTACATGCTCACGACAAGTAATCCAATCCAAAATTACACGTATGCGTAGAGTGCCACTTAGTGTAGATGTTACCATGACAACGAGCATCACGTCCAGTCAGAGTGAGACGAGCAGTAGTGTGTTACCTGAGCTTTCAGCTGGCAAGCTTGTGTTTTTTAATTGCTTTAAAATGATGTCAGACTGATGTACTTCACATGTACTTATTAAAGAAGGGCAAGAGGAAGACTTTGTGTTCTGAGACACATAAACTGGACGCTCGTCCCACTACCGTCAAAGTGCATAAACTTTGTATCCTCTGCAGACCAGTTTCTGCTCCCGTTTTAAACTTTCACTATGACAGATCTGTGTCCTTCAACTTTCTGATAGGGAATGAAATTAGGAAAAGATGTTTATACGGCTATTACTCTTCTATTTAACATATTTTTCATATTTTTCTTTCTATTTAACATTATTTGTAGGAATACTGACCTTTTTCAATCGGATAAAAATTGCATTCCAACTGTATACATATTGACATATTCTATTCCAAATAAGCTATTAGTCAAATTATTAACAGATTATTAGGCTACATATAAACATGCCTTTTGTGTTGTAGACATTGTGACCCCTGCTTCCTATCACCTCCACTGTAAAGAAAAACTGAGTCGGTAAGCTTCTTCCTACATTCTGTCTTTCTACTGCTTAGCTTTTATTAATGTCTAACCTTCCTGTCTTTCCCAGTTATTCTTTTTCGTTCTTTCCTTCTTTGCGTTTCTTTTATAGTTTTTGTCTTTTAGTTTTCTTGCTCCTTAGCCTCTCTCTCTAAGAGCATGCTGGTGACTCAGCTTCGCAAGCCTTTCAATTACATGATGCAGGCTGCAGGGGATAATGCCACGGCACCAGGCTCAAAGGAAGACCACCGCTATCCTGCTTTCATCTAAGGAGATGGGCGCCAGCATATGTGTGTGCGTGTGAGGTGACAGTGCTTGGGCCCCTACTCCATCTCTTGCTCTTCAAAGGCCGATCGTGATCAGGTTTCTCCACTATTGAGTCTCTCTCTCTTTCTTGCTCTTGGCTAAGCTCCGCTGGTTCTGTCTCTGCAGAAGCCGGGAGATACAAAGGGGCTGTGGTGAGTGACAGCAGTGTCACTGTGAAGACTTCAAGGTTTCTGCAGGCTGATGTCTCTGCTGACCTGCACACACCAGGCTTCTGCCTGTCCCGTCAAAACATAATGGACAAGGCCTGACATCTGACCACTGAATACACAGCTCATCACCCCATCAGCAGGATGGCTCACACTCACACACCCCAACCCGAGAGAGGCAAACAAACACAGAAAACTTCTACCACGTTCAACAACTGACTAGCCGCTGATTTATAGACTTATTTTTTAGTGGGATAAAAGTTTATGGTAATAATGCATTCAATGATTAAAGGTTCTGTATACTATTTCGATCCAATACACTCCTCATAGTCAGGAAAAAATCCAGTGTTTGAACACAGCCCTGGCTCTGCAAAAGGGAAATAAAGTGGCTAGAGATGAGAATCACACTATTCCAACCAATCAGCAATAAGGGGCATTCGTACTCATGCACAGGACAAGGGGAAGGGGAGGGACTTTGTGCTAGACTACACACAGTGTCAAGACGGGGAGATGGCCAAGAAACAGCCAAAGAGGAGAAAATCTGAAGAACAAAGACTGAGAAAGAAGTTTTTTCATCAGGCAAGGGTGAACAGCCGTGTTAACATCGGTGAGGCATTTTAATAATCCCAGAGTTGACAAGTCTGTAGTTAGCTTCTTATTCACTTTTTTTTGTTCCAACTTAAACAGTGCAGCCGTTCCATTCTGGCACCTGGCGCACCTGAATGTAACAACAGCATGATTTAACCCTTGTGCAGTGTTTATGTTGTTACTCAGTGGTCTGGTGGACCTACCTCTTTATTGTTTTGTTTTTTTAATTAATACAGCCATAACAGTATATGTAAAAATACCAGATGTTTAAAATATCACAAGTGGCCAGCATAGGGTTCTCCTTTAGCAGCTGTAGCCAGTCAGCAGCCTGTCCATGGTGTTCACCTTCACACAGAGACACACAAACTAACAGCAGGCCATGTAGGAGAAGAATATAATGAAGGGACACAGTACCTCAGCACCTTTATCCCCTGTGGGTTCACCCCAACACCACGTGTAAAATAAATGTATAGGGGTGAACAGTGTAAAGTCTGAAAATGCGTTATTGTATATGTTCTTCACAGAAAACAAGCAAAGGCCAAAGAATCTGAGGTTGAAATAATAATAAATCACAGCATTTTTACTTTTTAGTAAACGCTGCAAATCCCACAGGCCCCAACACCACACAAGGGTTAAGGCAGAATGGGAAAATTCAAAGAAGAAGCTGAGGCACCTGAATAAAGCCTAACTGCTGCACCAATTAAGGTGGAACAGGAAAATGCAAACAAAAAGCTGGAAAAAAAAGCTGACTTCAAACTTTATTGACAGCTGAAATGCATGGAAAGGTATGGGGAGGTCGCTCCTGGTTGACAGGTGGGTTACATTAACTTATTGTCGCTGTTTCACAGAGCCAACAGTTCAGTATTGCTTTGTCCTGTTTGCTGATGTTTGTCATAGCAACTGGTTAGCCTTGCAGCACCAATTGTAGCGACAGTTTGCTAACTCACAACATTAGTTACATTACTTGCTGTGTGGCTGTTCACTCCAGCGATAAGTCATGGTATTTGCCAGTACAACATTTACGAAGGGTTTTATGGTCACAAGACCTATAAAACAAGTTTGCTAGCCCAGTGACTTTCTCCTTGGCAATGTGCATTTGGAGGGCAGGGCTTCTGGAGGAGCACTGAAGGGTGGGGTTGGTTTGTTTTACCGTTGAGTTCAAATATCAACAATCATTCTCCTGAATTGTATGTGTGCCTATAACAGCACAATTTTTTGGTAACAATTATGTGAACTCTGTTAGATAAGACATAACTATGCTATAAACATGCCACGACAGTTGTCATGACAGATTATGTCCAGTAATATAACGTCATTATGTTACCATTATAATAGTCATGACAGATGTGACCATGTTTGATGTCATCACAGTCAACTTAAACAGTACCCTTAGCAAAAATGAGCACTACAGTGTTGGACAAAATATTGTGATAGCTGAATATTGAATATACTGTACTAAATGTATTCAGTAACATATTCCATTACAACAAAGGAAAGCGTGTTTTTTACGTAATTCACACCATTCCTTGCTGTTAAGGGTTGGCAGCTTTCAGGAAATTCTTTCAATATGTTTCATGAAAAAATGATCATTTAAATGAATAAATAAATAGACTTATGAGACCTTGATACTCTTTCTTAATCACCTACATCCACATTCACTTCCACTTTACTTCTGGGCCACTGAATTCATCAATATATCAAACAGCCTTCACCAAAATGCTCACCTTTTGATCTGCGCAAGATATTTGAGGATGTGTCTGACCACCTGTGACCCTCTTTAGAGTGAAGGTGAACCCAGCAGACAACATAACCTACAAAGGCAAGGCTTCTCAAATGTCATAGGTCTTTCCCAGCAGCCATGTTGACAAAAGAAAGGTCTCACAGGGGGACGTTAGAGCAGCTCGTCATTTGAAAATCACAAGCTCAGATTGTGTACTGCTGCTTTTCATCAGTCTGCAAACTTGAGGAATGTGCGTTTTTCTGTAAGTAGCATCCGGATCATCTACTGAAGAAAGACGCTCATGAGCTAATTAGCGAGAAAGCTGAAGTAATGCTTTGAGATGTGACTGCTGCGTATGGAATGTGTGGCTTTTTGTTATGAAGCTTCTAGTACTTAAGGCATCCTAAAACTCAGAAGCACGACACAAGCACACACCTGCCATCCATTATGATTCACAGAGGTGAGACGTTTTGACGTTCCAGGGTTGTTTCTGGGACTAAAATATCACAGAAGAGGAGGGAAATTAGCAAACATTAATTCTTCCCCACGTGCTTTTGTCTCCTTACTCATCAACCTGCTGGTGTTTCAAACATCCATCTTAATGAGGTCGTGGCAACATGAGCCAGCCTCAACGTCTGATACAAGCGTCAGACGCTATTAAGTATTAAGTTAATTCACCAAGCGAATCCAGCACCAAGTCATGAAACATGAAACATGCGAGTGTGACAAACCAATCTCATCACTCTCATGAATCTTAAAAGCCCTGTGCAGAAGAGCAGTAGCTTGAGTGATTGTCTTTATGAGCACTTAGAGAAACAGCTAGCAGCTAACAGTGGATGAAATCTAGCCATCCAACAACTCTGTTACTTGGGTCTTTCTACCATAGTGGTAGCAAATCATGCCTCACAACTCGAAAACCATTAAAATGAGCTCAAATTAGAATAAATCACTGAAAATTGATGTCTATTCTTTGTTCTGTTTGTAAATTGCTCAACAAAAGCTATGACAATTCTTCTATTTAAATTTTTATTCTAGTGATTTTCAGTCAAGCTTCATCAGAGGAGTGACAAAAGTACATATTTGATGTGAAACAGCATATGTTTTAGTTTAAATGGCAAAAACACTGTTAAAATTCTAATATATATCTGTGAATATAACTTCGTGATTAATTTTGATGATAGATTTTTTTTCTCGAGTGTGTGTCAATGTGCAATGTCATTTAAATGAACAGGAAGGCATTCTGGAGACACAGTTTGTTTGGGTATCTCAAAAGAAGAAAGAATAACTTCACAATTAGTGAAATCTCTTTTGCTATTTCTGATAAATTTGGCTGAAATACCAAAAGCTTCATGTGTCACAGAAAGACTGTGATTTTAGTGATTTTAAAATTCAAATTAAAATAACATGAATGTAACTTTATACACACTATATGACTTTGAAACCACAGTGGCAGCGACCTAACTTTTTTAAAAAGCTCACATTTTAGTTACTTTGTCATGGGTGTTACAGTTTACAGACTACATTTTACACTTTAATTAAATTTCAATACTTATAACTGTTTGCCACCGCAGTGGTAGATTGGCCATTTCAACATCAGCCGGTCACATTTCTGAGCTTAATAAATAACTGAAATAGTTCATTTTCACTTATTAACAAAGCTAATATTAACAGCCATGAATGGGTACTTTGTCAATGTAACATGATGGTAAATCAGGCAATGTTTTATTACCATTCAGTTGTAAGACAATATTATCTGTCATTGACACATTGAATGTTTTTAAATTATGTTACGAATGAAAAATATTCCCTTACTTCTTACAGCGACAGCAGTGAACTATGAGGAGGGATTGAGGTGCACAACAGTGTTCACGTTGTCCATCACATGATCTTGTGGCCTACTGTAAATAAATGTACATTGAATAGGCCTATACATTGTCTTACAGTAGGCCTCAACGTGTCATTGTTGTGAATCTTAAAAGCTGGTGAATTTCTCGTGGTGAGGTATAAATCAATAATCAATCAGTTTCATCCTGATATCTGAGTTTTTTCAAAGCTCAACCTGAAAACAATGGTGGACAAAACTAATAAGTGCTTTAAAAATGCTTATTTTTCAAAACTATTTCATTTGCTAAGTTCAAACTGGGCTTTATGCAGCACGACTGCTAATGTAACGGCATTACGTTAATCTGCTAGCTTGCTGCCCTGCTAGAAAACCAGTATAGACTAGCATTTGTGGTCACCAGCAAAGCAACTTACGTGGTGTTTCCTTGATGCTGGTTTGCTAGTCAGCAGCAACAGAAGTTAATATGCTGATCACTAGCAAAACCAGCACATGCTATGTTTTGGGTGCTGGTATCCTGGTCAGCAGGTAAATCAGCTCCAGGCCAGCACTAGACCAGCATAAAACCAGCTTAGACCAGCATCAAATCCATGCTAGTCTGTGCTGTTTTTTAGCAGGGTAGTTAGTAAGCTATGGGCTACACAGCTAGCAACAATAAAAAAGAGAAACCACAGTTCTCATTCTAAACCTGAAGCGTAAGCCAGATAAAGAAAGTATTCATATAGTTTATGTACGTTGCAGTCAGACTTCTCAAGATTTTAATTATAAAGTCTGTTTAGCTATCTTATTATCTCAGAAGCTAACGTAGTGTAGGGCATGTCATGCTTCTATTCAGCGCCCAAGCCGACCTGGACTCCATTACCCAGAATACCTTTGACTCTCACATGACTCCTAGCTAGAGTCACATGACCTACACTCACTCTCAGTCTCCTATTTATTAAGTATTGTCACCCGTGTCTCAGCCAATATATACTCACTTGTTTGTTCAGTTCTTTGCCAGGTTTTGACTAGCTCCCTAGCATTACAAAGCATTCCATGTCTGATAGTATTTCCGTGTGTTGACCTTTGCCTGTTTTCGACATGTTTTGCTTCTCCCACTTTGTCTCTGTTTATTCGGTTTTGGATCTTTGCCTGGTTTATCTTGACTTCGTCTTTTGGTATGCTCCCTTATTACTTGTTCTTTTTGCTGTTGCTAACTCAGACTGTTTTTGACCGTCCCTTTTTGTTGAAGCCCTTTATTAAAACCCCTTCACATAATCTGCACGTGTCTGACTTCTGTCCAGTCCTGACAGGGCAAGTGAATTCCAGCTGAAACCTTCTGTTGGAAGGGGAATGTTAAATGTGCTGTCAGCTATTCCAGTGTGCTACAAAAATAGTTAAAGTTCGTTTAAAATTACGCACCACTTTAAATTTAATCTACTGGTCAGAAAAACATTTCATTCTGAGATGCAAATATCTTTTGTTGTCATTAATCCCAAGATATTTCTTCTGTTTCATTCTGGGATATGCTTTTTCTGGCAGGCTGGACTGTCAGGGCAAAGGGCAGAAACGACCCCCTTTAAAGCTCAAATATGGGGCAAAAAACTACACCTAAGTAACGGGATGTAAAATAACGTGTGTCAAAGGATCTTTTTTACAATGTATGTAGATAGAATATCTATTGTGCAGGTTATTTATATATATATATATATATATATATATATATATATACATATATGTGTGTATATGTATATGTATGTATATATACATATATATGCATATATACATACATATATATATATATATATATACATATATATGCATATAAATATTGTATACAAATGTAGCCGAGCATTTAAAAAAACAGGGATTGACATGACAAAGAAAATTATATCTATATTATATATATTGTGTGTGTATGTATATGTATATATGTATATATATGTATATGATTATTTATGGAAATAATTATATTTAGAATGAGCATCTATTTGTATATATATATATATATATATATATATATATATATATATATATATATATATATATATATATATAGATGCTCAAATAGATGCTCATTCTAAATATAATTATTTCCATAAATAATCAAAAGGGTCAACTTTGCATTTGTGGATGCAGTGCAGTCTGCAGGGTCAACGGTCATAGACCTTTTAAACTGTCTTTTTTGCTGATAAATTTTTGGATGTTCCTTTTATATCCAACAAGAATTGTGTTACCTATTTAAGGTGTTTTTTCCATTATACTATCATATCATTTCTGTAAACTCTCTGAACTGAATTGACTCGTCTGTTTAGGCAGGTCAGAACTGTCATTAGGACCTGGACTGCTGAAGTGAAAATAAAATCCTTTGGCTACAACTACCAAAGGCATGTATAGGGATAAAGGAACAGCATTTGATGAAAAGAACACCTTGCCAGCTGTTCAGGATGGAGGTGCATCTGTTTTGCTTTAGGGTTATGTGACAGCCAGTGGCAAAGTAAACACTGCACATGTACATGTTAGAATAGATTCCACCAAGTATCAACAAATTCTGGAAGAAAAATGTGTCACAGTCACTCAAGAAAGTGAAGCTAAAGCAAAACATACTTTAAAATCATGTGTATTACAATATTTCAACATGATGAAACTTTTGGAATGGCCCTCCTGACCTGATTCCACTGAAGCACATCATCACTATCTCACATCTCTACACCGTTATTTAAGAAATAAGCATTCATTGGTTACATCCAACGAAGCTTGTGAACGGATTCACAGTCACACTTCATCATTGCCCTAATGTGCAGCTGCCACACAAGCTAAATTTATGAGCCTGTGCTGATTATTCTGCGCTCTGTGTCGAAGCACACTCTCACTGTGATTTGAGGGCTACATTTCATTAGAAGGGTCAAAGGGGGGTTAGGGCCCCCAGTGAGACTTAATGAACTGCAGAGGACAGCACATAAAATATGGTAAACCTGGGAGGTTAATCAGAAATAAAGCCCTCATCACCGAGACTGACATATTTTTCACCAGTATTTTACTCTATAATGAAGTGGGGTGGGCCACAAGCATAAAGTTGACCCCTTTTTTCTCCTTCTTCTTTCTTTTCTTTGTTCTTTATTTTTTTTCCGTCTTCTTTAAAAACATCTATTTATTTATTTATTGTAACAACAATAATTGTATTGTAGTGACAATAACAACAACAATAATAGCATTAACAACAACAGCTGTAGTATAGGCCCCTTTGATTTCCATGATGCAGACAACACAGACAGAATCACAGAACAGAGACATAAAAACAGATGTCAAACAAAAAACACAGAACTGTGGTGAATTGGGATATTTGAGGGAGATTATTGCAAAATGTCTGAACATATTAATGTTTTGTTAGTTGATTCGCTCCCACGTTATATTAAGTGCCTCTAATAACTATGTAATGACAAATGAATAACATATGCAACAACACTGTAACTACTGATGATTTAGTCAATGTTACAGATGGAATAGAGAAGTGCATCCTATGTAATTACACCTGTGTATCAACTTCCGCTTTATCTCATGTAATTGCACAAGTGCATCTTCTACACAGGAACTTTCCTGTAGTGCAGTGTTAAAGTTACACTTTAAAATAAGTGGACGGTCCCCGTGTAGTTATTATGTAGGTACTGTGTAATAATAGAGTGGTAATACAGACACTGCTTTGGGGTAATGCAACAAAATGTCACATTAAGTGGATGTCTGCTGTTCTGTCACATTACAGAAAGCATGTGTAATTACATAAGCTGTACTTCTGTAATCATCTGTAACAGTGCCTAAATCATTAGTAGTTACAATGTTGTTCAGATGTAACTACACGGTTATTATAGACACTTAATATAATGTGGGGCCGTTGATCCTTTACTATGTGCGATCATGTTTATTGTTTATTTAGCAAACACTATTCTTTTCAGATGTCCTGTCGTATTTCTGAGTAGATCAGGGCATGCACCATACAACCAGCTCCTCCACAGGGGGGAGGTAGCTAATTATGAAAGCTAATCAGTAATATTAAAACAATAACCCGCTAAGCATCACTGCTTCTGTTTGCCTTTCTTCAGTCTAGCTGAAGTGTCATTCTTCTCATCAAGTGAATGTTTCTTGTATCAGTTAACATCTCAGTCTCATAACAGTACTTCAAGCGCAGGTGTGTGTTTCAGGTCCTTAATTTAGGGTTTAATTCAAGTTCTATGGTCTCTTTTGGTGTGTAAAGCAGTTTCAACTACCACAGGCATGAAAAGTGCTCTATGAATACATTGTTGTTGTTACTATTTTACTTCATACACTGATGGCACGGTGGGTAGCGGTGGTGCGGTGGGTAGCGCTGTCGCCTCACAGCCAGGAGGGCCTGGGTTCGATTCCCCACCCGGGCAGCCGGGGTCCTCTCTGTGTGGAGTTTGCATGTCCTCCCCATGTCTGCGTGGGTTTCCTCCGGGTTCTCCGGTTTCCTCCCACAGTCCAAAGACATGCAGTTAGGCCAACTGGACATGCTAAGTTGCCCCTAGGTGTGATTGTGTATGTCTGTCTGTCTGCCTTGCGATGGACTGACGACCTGTCCAGGGTGTAACCTGCCTTCTGCCCGGATAGACTCCGGAACCCCCCGCCACCCTGAGGGAGAAGCGGCTTAGAAAATGTGTGTGTGTGTGTGTCTGAAAACAAATTTAGCAAGATCCTGCTGGTGTGGGTTCATGTCAGCCTCCTCTCTTTCAGTGAGGCACAAAAAAATATTACAGGGCCTCTTTGCAGTGAATCTTTAGCCTGAAATGTTTGAGTGAGCATGAGTCATAAATGAATTCTTGTCACATGAAAGAATGCAAATTTTACTTTCTTACAGATACATGAAGATCCTTATGAAAAAAATAATCAGAAATCTGAAAATGGGAAAAACAAATCAGATTTCAAAACCCCTAGAAAAATGAGAAAAATGATTGCTGCTATTATTGTTTTTAATAGCGTTATTATTTGTATTCTTGCTCATTATATGCTAATTCCATATTTTAATTTATTTCAATGCTACCTCTCCTAATTTTCTTTGAGCTAGAACCATCACACTCTTTAAAAAAATCTTTGTGTACAATTAAATGGCCAGACAGGTTGGATGCCAGTGTTTCACATGAAAACACAGGTCCAACATAGCATGATACACGTAGGTTAAGCCAACACATGAACTCAGATCACCCAACAGGATCATACACAGGAACAGAAAGGTGCTATTTACAAGGCTCAATCTGAACTACATCAGCAGAGTCCAATAGTGAGTGCCGCTTTTAGACACGCATCTGATCAGCCAGGACTGGGAACAGGGCTGACTTAATTAAAATCAGTAGTTGGTGATCAATATGTGGGTGCTGATAGGCTAGTGAGGAGACAGGAGTGTCTGGGTTGTGACATCATGCTATTGCCTCTTATTTACTTATTTTTAGTAAGATAGCTTACTCATATACCTTGTTTTCATCTTTCTATCTGTCCTTTCTCCACTGTATTGAGCTCCTTTTTTTTGATAGCTTCCAAGATAAAACCACCAGACTTTGTGCAAAGGGTCTGGGTACTGGGGCTAAGCACTAGCCTGGTTTTTACACGTTTAGCACTATATTACCCTTTTACTTTTGTTCGTCCAATAGACTTTAATTCATATTTTAGTCACATTTTTCTCATGCAGTCTGCAAGTTAGGCAAACCATAAATAGAATACATAATAAGGATGCCCAAAGTTAAGCATAGAGCAATTAGTTTTTTCTTTATTCCTCCTTAATCCTTTATATTTTAGCCATTTATTCTTTTTATAGAAACCCATCTTAGTGCATACTAATTGAATCCGCAAGCTTAAAACTGCCAGCACTCACATGGACAAAGACTCACATGGACAAAGAATTTCTTCATCATCCCATAGGAACCATGTAGCCTCTTAAACTGAAACCACCAGTGGTTCCAAAATGTACTTCTTCATAACTTTCATATTTCATAAGCTACATTCAAAAGGTGGGTGTCATATGAGGCTGCAACTGTCTTCTTTCTAGTCAATTAGATGGGGATATAATTTAAAACCCTTATAATAAAAGAAGCTGAACTCACAATAGTTTTTTCTACTGAAAGTTGACCCATTTTTCCACAACTCTGGGATATAAACTATAAACAGATGGCATCGCTTCAGTGATCTGTTCTGTAAAAATTATTATTATAAAATAATACAAAGAGCATCTAAGATTTTTGGCTTTCAGCACATAGCAATATGTGTGATCATAAAACACATTTTTGTTAATTTGAAGGGTGCTTTTACAAAAACATTTTCATACAGTTACTGAATAATTTGCCTTACGATGTGGTCACATAAATTCAGATGCAAAAAAACTAAATATACCCTGGAGAATAAGAGGTTAATTTTGCAAATCCTTGGATTTGTAAGCTAAAAAAACAAAATGGTTAAGAAAGATAAGGTAAAGGTTCATTTCGCCAGACAGTGATAAACAGCATGCTAAGTGAGCTCTGGATGTCTATAAAAAGATACACAATTAAGTGTATTGATCATGTTTTTATAGCAGTTGCGGAATGGAGTAATGCATAGACACCAGTGGGTCACCCAATTAGTTCTATTAGATCAATGACAGGCAAAGTACAGAGGACATCCACCCAATCAGACATTACACTGAAACCACCTCTTTGTTTCTACACTGACTGTCCATTCTATCAGCTTCACTCATCATATAGGTGCACTCTGTAGTTCTACAATTACAGACTGTAGCCAATCTGTTGCTCTGCATACACTGTTAGTCTCCTTTCACCTTGTTCTTCAATGTTCAGGATCCCCACAGGACCACCACAGAGCAGGTATTATTTGGGTGGTGGATTATTCTGCAATGACACTGATGTGGTGGTGGTGTGTTAATGTGTGTTACGCTGCTCTGAGTGGATCAGACACAGCAGTGCTGATGGAGTTTGTAGAGGCCAACTGGAATGAAATGTTTTTACATTAACTTCAATTAAAGTTGAGATTTTTGTCCTTCTCCTAAAAAGACACCATTTTATAAATACAAGGTTTTGCACATATTTGACTTGTTTTAATAATACACAAGATCTGTCACTCCAGATTCACAATCTCTGAATTCATATTAAATAGTTATTGATTGTTTTTGCCATTTTAATGGCTGGCTTATATTAAATAACAGACATGAGAGGATTTGTATCATCAGCTCTCATGTTCATCACGTTGATGAATGATGATGTTGATGATGTGTGGCATTCCCCTAAGACAGTGATCTCATTAGGAGGAGAACAAAGTGGCAGAGAATGGACCAGGGCCTTAAATATGACCTCATCAGAGCAGGGCTTAAGTAGATGCAGGAGGTCGGTGCCAAAGATGCTGCACTGCCAAAACACTCAGCCTCCACAGGGAATGCCTTACTAATCATGAGAGAAGCGTATTGAGGAATGGCTGTAGATGACATATGGAGGCTTATGCTTTTACTGGATGAGGCTGAGTAAATAAGTTTTTTGTGGAAAGCAGTGGGCTAGTTTTGGATGTAGGATCCACCGTGCAGTGCTAAGATGTGTTAGCCTCTGAAATTTTTGGGTTTTTTTTCCCTGGAACACCACTATACTCAATTCAGACATATAATACCGGCCTGCCAGTTTTCATTTTTGCTAAAATGCTCTAGCGGTAATGTCTGCTTTCACGAGAACTTATGTGAAAGCAGCTGCCACCCTCTTCAAACAATGATTCAAAGCTGTGATTCTCCATCCTGCAGACCAAACTGCACTTATTGTGCCAGAAAATGACTACATGTCCTGCACGGCCCATATAAACTGTTTGATGGATGGATGGATGGAAGGAAGGAAGGAAGGAAGGAAGGAAGGAAGGAAGGAAGGAAGGAAGGAAGGAAGGAAAGAAGGAAGGAAGGAAGGAAGGAAGGAAGGAAGGAAGGAAGGAAGGAAGGAAGGACTTTATTGATCCCAGAGGGGAAATTACAGTGTTTCAGTAGCAAGACATAATTGCACATAAACTTACATATACTATGCAGAAAAATACAAATAATATAAATATGAATTTGTTAATATAAATGTGAGGCCAACTGATCATTGCTTTGTGGAAAATGTGTTTAAGCTGGGGTCAGATTTTATGTCCAAACACTTTTAACAGCTGTTAATATACACTCACCAGCCACTTCATTAACTACACCTGTTCAATTGCTTGTTAACACAAACAGCTAATCAGCCAATCACATGGCCACAACTCAATGCATTTAGACATTTAGAGATGGTCAAGACAACTTGCTGCAGTGCAGACCGAGCATCAGAATGGGGAAGAAAGGGGATTTAAGGGACTTTGAACGTGGCGTGGTTGTTGGTGCCAGACGGGCTGGTCTGAGTATTACAGAAACTGCTGATCTACTGGGATTTTCACACACAACCATCTCTAGGGTTTACAGAGAACGGTCCGAAAAAGAGAAAATATCCAGTGAGCAGCAGTTGTGTGGACGAAAATGCCTTGTTGATGTGAGAGGTCAGAGGAGAATGGGCAGACTGGTTCAAGATGACAGAAAGGCAACAGGAACTCAAATAACCAACCAAAATCTCTGAGGAACTTTTCCAACACCTTGTTTTTAAAAGTATGACATGAAGAATTAAGGCAGTTCTGAAGGCAAAGTGGGGTCCAACCTTTTACTAGCAAGGTGTACCTAATAAAGTGGCCGGTGAGTGTATATGCCCTTACAAATGTCTACCCCAGGATCTGTGACCAAAAGGAATGTATTTACTTGCCTCATTAATGTTGCACTTGCACCAAAGTCCGAAAGTCTATCTGGTAATCTTAGCAGCCACATTTGGTTTTCTAAAGAAATTTCAAAGAATAGTTTTTAATTTGAAAAATCTAAAATATGCAAATAAATAATAATAATTCATTTTATATCTAATCTAATAATAATGAATTTTACAAGCTACTGTCTTACACTGCCAAAATCAAGAAAAAGAAATGAAAAGAATTAAAAGGAAATAAAATAATATGATCGAACTACAACAAAGGCAAGCATGAACATCAGTTTGGGCTTTTACCCAGCTAATGCAGCTAAGTAGATAAAAGGAATGATAGCTGGTTAACTAGCTAACGTAGCTGGCCACAAACTATGTCAGCTAGCATGGCTTGTTGTGGTAGCTAAAAAATGCTAGAGTTAACCTACCTGATGCTACTAGAGTGGGTTCTAGGTTCTGGAGGACAAGTGAAATGTTAGCTAGCTTCTGTGTTAGCTAATGTTAGCTACCTACTCAGCTGTGTTAACATCAGTATCATCATCTGTTGACCAGCGAACGTGGTTAGCGATAGCATTCGGGTATTCTAGCCCAAGCCCTGCATTGGCTGAATCTTTGTAGGTAACACTGAAGGTAACATTGAACAACTAGCTTCAGTTAACATCTGCCAAAGATGATGAGTACGACTACATTTAAAGGACACCAGGAATAAGCCATAACAGCAGACAGCTATAATTTTTAGTGGATGGGAACTGAGGTCATTTTCAGTGCAGTCATTATTTTTAATAATAACAAATATTCTCAGTTGAGACATGCTGGGGTGTGAAGCAGAATCAGAGCTAACAGGTCAGGAGGAGCTTTGAACGTGGACAGCCTGAGAATGACTCGATGCATTAATCAAGCACACGGTTCATCACAATGCATGTCATCCAATTAACTAGGAAATAAATCACCCTGTAACTTAAAACAGTGCTGGAGCTCTGGGTATGTGTGTGTGTGTGTGTGTGTGTGTGTGCTTCAATAATTCTTGCTGCTAATGGCATCAGGCAGTAGAGCAACACACAAACAGTGTAACACAGTGTACTAATAAGCATGATCAATGCATAACTGTAGTGATAAGACCCACTTGCTTCACCTTGTTTTTCTCTTTAGTCACATGGAAGCACATGAAAGGCTCCAACAGGTCTTAACGAGCACAAACAAATGCTCCATAACCACCAGCTAATGACTGGGACTGTATTGCAGCACTTCCACTAATGGCACTACAACGCTCCGTGGCACAATCCAGCCATACTGTGACTTCAGCACCAACAGGGCTGGCAGGCCACACCATCAATAACACCCACTTTAAGGACAGCTGGGCAAGTTATCATGAATATTTAATGCGGTGCTAATCAAATGCCACTTACTCTCATGGGGGAAAAACGTAACACGGTATTATTATCTTCACAAAGATGGTCCATCAAGATAGAGGGCTCTCAGTCCTGATATGCAAATGAATTCAAAGGGTTAGGGCTATAATCAGATGCTTTGTTACTCTGAGTGGTTAGGTTGGTGTCACTGCTTCAGTAAAGCACTAGCAGCTGACATGTGAACCTAAACCTCTAATGTTGTAAAGAAATACAATATTTGCACAATACAATCATTTTCTCCTGGATCAGTGGCACATTCAGTGGTTGAGTGAATTATGCACACATATCCTATGCAATCTAAGGCAGATAGAAGTTAGTTCAACTACAGGCCTTTGCAGCTTTGCCTGGTGCCTAAACATGTCATCATCAGAAGTCCTTTCTGAAACAGCTTCCCCTACTTGGCGCTAATCAAACCCATTCGTTGTATACAAATGGTTTGATTGGATAAAAAAAAAGAAGCAGCCTAAACGTCTTAAGAAACGGTAACGTGAAACTGGTTTGTATTCTGGGGCAATGCCTGCATTCTGAAATATCCAAGAACAGAAGTCAATATAGACAGACAATCTGGACGCTTCGTAGTGTGCGACTTGAGAAGTGGGCCCGTCTGTTTTTTTATGTTGTTTGTTGTGTGTTTTGATGTGATTTCTTTGCATGTTAAGTATGTTGGGGAAAGAGTGACACAGACGTAGCAATGTGTGGGGAGTTTTTCTCACTTTTATGGATGTTTTTATGCGCAATGTCTTTGACAAATTCAACAAATGGTGCTCAACAAATGGCGTTGTGCCAGCAAGCATTCCTGCTGAGCTTTGCAGAAGATGAATCGTCAGAAAAGTGAGAGAAGAGGTGGAATACACCGCAGACTTAGCAGTACGGGCCTCAGCGACCGCCACACTGCCCGCGGTCCTTCTTTCCAAAATGCAGTCTATCCGGAACAAGATGGATGAATTGGAAGTATGAGTTAAATTCACACATGAAGGGAAGGAAGCATGTCTCCTGGCCTTTACTGAAACATAGCTTAGCGAATCAGACCAGGACGCAGAACTGTTAATAAGTGAGTTTGATAGCCCATTTCGACTGGACCAGTCCTCTGAGATAACCAACAAGCACCACGGAGCAGGTGTGTGCTTCTACGTTAACCAGAGGTACTGTAACACTGTGGTGGTTCGGGAGAGGATTTGTATGCCAGATATTGAACTGCTGACAATTTCACTCCGTCATTATTTACCTCACACATTTTAACAGGTATTTTTCACATTAGTGTATATACACCCGCAACCTAACGTATCGGTAGCTGCCAAGCTGATTGCCAATGTAATGCATAGGTTGGACTCAAGTTGTCCAGATGCTCCCACGTTTATTCTTGGTGATTTTATGCACTGTGAACTGAACAAAACTCTCAGGACATATGAACAGTATGTGACTTGTACTACTATACAAAATAACTCCATGATCTTTGATATGGTTCTCTGGCTGGTGCTTATAAATCCTTGTCGATGCCTTTTTTTGGTGCATCCTATCACAAAAGCATGAATCTGATGTTTATTCATAAACCTTCCTTCAGACGCCTTGAATGTAACGACAGAACTAAAGATTTGGTCAGAAGACAGTATCTCCTCCCTTCAAGCATGTTTTAACTGTACAGATTGGCAGTGTTATTATGATGCTTGTGATGATATTAATGAACTAGCTGACACAGTCTCATCTTACATTACACTGTGCGTTGACACCACTATTCCAACTAAAAAGGTTGTTATTTATCCAAATAATAAACCTTGGGTAACAAACAAGCTTAAAATGATACTAAATAAAAAGAAAAGCAAAGGATCTTTTTTATTGGTAATACACTGGAGAAGGAGCTTATCTCCAGAGAAGTGCGAAATGAAATTAGGAGGGCAAAAATGAAATATAGGGAAAAAATAGAAATGCAGTATATCAGGGGTAATCTTAAAGAAGCCTGGCAAGGTATTCAAATAATGGCCTCTGTTAACCAAGGAGTAAATGAGTCACAGCACTTTGTTAGGATAAACAGAGTGGATGTTTCTGAATTACCAAATGCCTTTGATACATTTTTTCTCATTTTGAAAGGCCTGAGTTTTCGGAGAATGTTTCCAAGCTTAGAGGTTCTCTCGTGTCTCTGAATGATAACTCGGAAATGTGTTACGGATCCATTTAGGTGGGTGAACAAAGCTGCCGGTCCTGATGCCATTTGTGGGCACATTTTGCATCATTGTGCTGACCAGCTTAAGACTTCCACTATAATACCTATTCAAAAATTTAAAAACGCCTAGGAATTAAGTGAGTTTAGACCGGTTGCACTCACATCCCTTTTGAAAAGATCTTAAAAGATATAACTGTCTCCTTTGATATCCTTTGCAGTTTGCCTACCTAGCTGGTAAGGGTGTAGAGGACACAAAACTTTTTATCCTCGATAGGGTGTATAAGCACCTTGAGAGGCCCAAATCTCATGTGAGACTCCTATTTGCTGATTTTTCTCCGGCTTTTAATAAGATGCAGCCTCATATTTTGATTGAGTGACTGGATTCTTATTTCAAATGACTTGATCAGCTGTTGGTGTTGCTTTTAGATTTTAGAGTGCACCTCAGGGTTGTGTCCTATCCCCCTTGCTTTTTATTATGTACACAGACAGCTGCAGGACTTCTAGAGAGGGCAGCTGTCTTGTAAAATGTTCTAATGACACTCTATTATCGTCTCTTCTTCAGGGTTCAGAGTCAGATCATGGTTGTGTTATGTGGTGTGATGAGAGCTTTCTTGACTTTAATGTGTCAAAAAAGAAATTAATAATCGATTTCAGGCAAAATAAAAAGGAACCAAAAGCTGGCATCACACATGGAAAAGAGGTACAAATTGTGGGCACATGTAAGTACTAAGGAACAATATTTGACTCCCAACTTTTTTTTTTTGATGTGAATACAGAGCTGGTTGTTAAGAAGAGTCAACAAAGAGCTCATTTATCACGTAAGCCGAATTCTTTTCACGTCTGTCATTTGGTGTTGTGCAGTTTTTATAAGTCATTTATTGAAAGTGTTTTAACTTTCTCGTTCATTTGTTGGTTTAATGAGCTGTCGGTGAGGGACAGGAATAGCCTGAATGGCGTTGTAAAAATCTGTTCAAAGATAATTGGAGAGAGAGAGACCTGGGCTCCCTGTGGGAGAAACAAGTGGCTCAGAAAGCAAAAGGAATTATCACTCAATTTGATCATATTTTGCCCAGCAAATTCACTGCAATGCTGTCAGGTCGGTGTTATATCATGCCCCTTAGTAGAACAAATCATCTTTTTAAATGATTGTTATATTCATTGTCTCCGTGAATTGACTCCTCATTTATTTATTTACTTATCTATGTATGTGGATTTGGTGTCTCTGACATATGTAAGGGTTTTTTGTTTTTACAAAGTATGTACGCATATGTGTTTATGCATGTATAGTTGCGCGTATGGATGGGGAAAGCTGCAAATGAATTGCCCTGTTTTGGGACAAAAGTACACTGAACGGACTTTTGTCCATTTTTATAGATAAGTGTATGTCATGTGTGCATGTGTGCATGCTTTGCCAGTGTGGTAGACCTACAATCTGACCTGCACTCAGGCAACGGTGCGTAACCCAACCAGACTCAGTGATTTTCACCTCTTTTAATACTCTTTAGAGCCTCCTTGAAGGCTGACAAACCACAAAGTGACACGGCCACCATCATCAGCCCAGTGTTACACGTTAACTGTTTTATTGTGTTTTTAATTTTAATTCAATACAGACTCAGCTTAACTACTTATCGCTCAATAAGCTGATTTAAGCTATATAAATATCTCAATTATTCTTTGAATCATTTTCTGATCAGGACAGTCACCAGCTCCTTGTTCTAATGTTCCCATTCCAACTTAAACGGAGCAATAACTGTAATAATGCTGCAATAACCGCTGCACCATTTAAGGTAGAACGTAAAAATTCAAACAAGAAGCTGCCGAATAAGAAGCCAACTTCTGCTCCATAGTTTTAATGCTGGTAGTATATTTTTGTTAAGGTGATTTTAAGAGGATCCAGTGATATACGGGAGAATAATTTACACAGGATGAAAAGTATTAGGTTTTAAACATCTTCATTTACCACTGAGTGCAATAGAGGTGAACGTTCGAAAACTCCCTTTATTTTGCCCATAGAGAAATCAAGCTTAGAAATCAAGCCCTGAGTTCTGAATATGTTGCACAACTTCAGTGGTCTATACTTTAGTCATGCAGTTTACATAAAGCTAACAGGCAGATAAACTTCCACTGTGTGTGGTTGACTGCTTTTAGGGTAAGGAGAACATTGGGTACACTTGATTTCCATCCAACTGTGGGTGGGTGGGAACATTTTAAGAATATTTTTGAGACAATGTTTTTTGTATTTGACTGTCCTTATCAGTGAAGATGCCAGGGCCTTCAATTGTACGTTCTCCAAAGATATGAAAGTGAAGATGTATGTATGTGTATGCGTGTCTGCAAACTATATGCCAGTAGGAGAAACTTGTACTGTACAAAACAGCAAAGGGCCTGGTTTGAAATGACAAGGAATTCAGGCATGCTGCTCTTGGCAGACAATTCTGCTCCAAACTCACTATAAATAAGTGCTCCTGTCAATGAGGACATTATAGCTTTGTAGTTAAAGGCAGCTGCTTTTTCCAACACTGGCACTTCTAAACATGAACTACCTAGCATACAGTTGGTTTTATCAGTTTATGCTATTGACAAACTGCAACTATTAGAACTATGCCTTTAGTTTGGACCACAAACATCAGAATCAATATTCATGTGAATATGTTTTCTGTTTCCAGGTTTAAAGACATGTAAAATACATTCATAGGTCTTCCAGAAGGCTTTAAGTGACATCTTTTCTTTACAAAATTGGTCCCACCCACTGGAAATGAAAATGTGATGAGTTGACTCTTCTGTCAGCTCCTGTTATTGTAGCAGTTAATGAACTATGTAAGGCCTTCACTTCAGCTCCTGAAGTCCTAACCAATTAGAGAGTTGTATCAGGATAACACTGAGGAAAAAATCCTGATTGGATCATTTTCCCTTGGGTTTATCTTTCGTTTCCAACTAAAATTTCACAAAGAAATAAGAGTATTACTGCAGTGATTCAGAGTTTACATACAAAAAGCATAGTGATTTATAGTAAATAAAAATTAACGTTGGCCCTATGATTAGGAGATCATGAGTTCAGTCCCCAACAATGCCACAGCCTTGAATCCAAAAGAGCATGACTGTGTCACACATTCAGCGAAGGAGCTGGACTTCATCTCCCAGGGTGCTAAGGGAGACCACGTGATCGATCACGTGCTAGGGGACGCTATATTAGAAAACTCCAACTCCCAGGATTCACAGACTGATCACGTGGTTTCCCCATGCACCTATCAGCACTCTCAGTCGCCTGATTATTGAACTCCTTACACCTGATGTTAATCCTCTACTGATATTTAAGCAAGGAATCAGGTTGAGAACTTTGCAAAGTATTGTTTAGACAATCACTGAGCGTTCTCTGATTCTACAGTTTGGTGTATTTCGTGTATCGACCGTTGGAAGAGTTTACCCGTGTATGATTTGTGTTTTGCCCCTTTGGGCATAATTGCTTTGTGTTTTGGATTATTGGCCTGGACTTTTCATTGTGAGCTGTGTTTTACCCTTTGGACTGTGTGGACCATTAAAATCACCCCATCTTATCTGCGAGCGTCTGTTAATCTGTCTGACATCACAGACAGGCCTCACTCTCTCCTGTCATCACCCAGAGTGATGCCTGCCATCGAAGGCATCTATTAACTAAGATAACATTATTGGCACTTAGCGTTATCCTTCAAGTGCGTTCAGCTGTCCAATGATGTTGTGTTAGTATCAATCTGAATAAAATGTAGTGTCTGACTTCACACATCTCAGAGGAAGCACAAACTAGCCATTATCCTCCCAGCTTGGAGGCATCATGTGAATGGTGGAAACCTAGATATCAGATGGAATCTGCAATGACTAAATTAGGGAGAAAATTGGATAAAAAAAATAATAATAAGATTACATTAAATAAAAATTACAGAATGCAAATTCATTAATTTCACAGAAATCATTATTCATTCTCTGAGGGCCTAGAAGACTCTGAAGGTTCTCTTCTGGTTTATACTGTACAATCACAGTGTTTTCCTGACTAAAGGGGTCGCCATGTGTGCTCCTTCAAATCTAACGGACACTTTCACGTATTTATCGGTCTATGCACTTTTGGTGTCTTTTTAATGCACATCCATCATATTGTAAATGAAGGTGCACCAGAAGTTGTGCGTGATGTGTTTGGCTCACTCAACAAAAAATGCACAAAGAGCCACTTTAATGGAAGCCGTGTTTTCAGGTTAGCCACAAATGCAAACTCCTGGGCTTTATATTAGGTGGCTGCGCACACACACAAATGTACACATTCGCACACACACACAGTGTGTGTGTGTGTGAGTTTGTGTATTTGATGAACAGCACAGTTTTGGGCTCTGCCCCACTCTCTGGCCCTGTGCTTGCCTCTAGCCAAGCAGAAAATTACTTTCCCTCTCTCTCTCTCTTCACAGGAAGGTAAAGCAACGGCCTGTGTGGAAGAAATGACCTGAATGGTCAAAGGTCACAAGCTACTGTACAAACCGAAATAAACAACTATAGTGATTTTTTAAGTGTACAGCAGAGAGAAAAACATAGAGACAGCAAATACTTAGAAGGCTTTTACTGTCAGAAGTCTTGGGAAGAAGAATAGTATAGGCCTAGTCAATAGTATAGGCCTACTGGGGTCATAATTCAGATAACAGAACAGAATTGTGACATGCCTGAAGAATAAAAATCAATCTGAAGCAGAAGTACATCAATTATATATGGATTAGAGGTCTGCTACTTGACCGACAAGACCCCACAACATCTGGCTTAACTCCATAAATGTTGCACATGCTTACTTTCGCTCTTTCTTTCTAGTACAGTATATGTACAACAAAGTCTAGCTAACGGTATTGGTAACCTGGGATGAAATAAAACGGAAGCCCGGAGCAGTGGGCAGCCCTATCCACGACACCCGGGAAGCAATTGGGGATTAGGTGCCTTGCTCAAGGGCACTTCAGTCATGGACTGTCGGCTGTATCAAAATGATACATGGACGTCTTCGTTGTGGAAACGTTAAGACCTGGTCGATAAAAAGCACCTTAGTCACATACAGTGTGGAGCTGCTGACAGTATTTCGAGCTATTATAGTATTTTACTGTTGATGCACTCATTCAGGTTTCAAATTCAGCAGTACCTGTCGGATCTCAGGTCTGATAGTCATGGGTCTGAGTTGAGTTCAGGTTCATGTCCATGCAGAGCTATAATATGTTTTCATGGTGACGCTATACTCATTTCCACGGTAATCCAGGTCTGAGCAGAAACTTTGTTTAAAAGTGGCTTAAGTGTGTTTAAAATACTGAATATTTCTCAGAGAATAATCCATTCTGCTGTTAGTAACTTCAATGATGTTACAGTTTCTTAGCTATGTGCTAGCAGATAAATAGGGAAAACTGGGTAACGTGGCTAACATTAGCAGGCATTAAGGTTACCCACTGCCACACAGTAGCAACCTAGCTCGTATGGCTAAGATAAGCTTGTATAGCTAAATAACATTCATTACAGAAATGAATGCTGTGCTACTTACACCAATCAGACATAACATTATGACCACCTCCTTGTTTCTACGCTCATTGTCCATTTTATCGGTTCCACTTACTATATAGGTGCACTTTGTAGCTCTACAGTTACAGACTGTGTTCCATCTGTTTCTCTGATACTTTGTTAGCCCCCTTTTACCCTGTTCTTCAGTGGTCAGGACTCCCATGGACCCTCACAGAGCAGGTACTATTTGGGTGGTGGATCATTCTCAGCACTGCAGTAACACTGATGTGGTGGTAGTGTGTTAGTGTGTGTTGTGGTGGTACGAGTGGGTCAGACACAGAGCTGCTGGAGTCTTTAAACACTGCAGTGTCACTGTTGGAACAAGAAAATATCCAGTGTCCTGTGGGCAGAGTCCTGTGACCACTGACGAAAGACTACTGGATGACCAACATAAACTGCAGCAGTAGATGTGCTACAGTTGTGTCTGATCCACTCGTACAAGCACAACACACACTAACACACCACCATACTACACAAATAAATAGATTTTGAAAATGTGTCTTGGGTGCTTTCGCACAGTACTGTAAATCAACAGACAACTGCAGAGCTGACTTGCTTATCCACAAAGATGAAAATCCACTTCACTCCCTGTTACAGGGATTTCTGCTGAAATGTATTTCATCAACGTTTTTGAAAACAGAGAAAAAATGCATAGGTCAACAGAGGGAACTTCTCCAAACAGGCAGAAAATGCATTTTATGGCTATATTAAAATGTAGGTGATGGAAATGGCAGTTATCAATGGTATGGGTCAGAAAAACTCTCCCTGACTTGAACGTGCTACCTGAACTGATTAGCTGAAAAAGAAGACGTACAGAATTATAAGAAACTATATACTATTGGTCAAATGTTATGACCACTGATAAAATTCTACTTTGAAATGTGATAAACATAAGTTTTTTATTTGATAAAGCAAAATGTATACCTTGCATTTAATTACATTAAAGCTTTAGTTGCATTAGGTCAACTTATTGAAAATTTGCTGATGTTTTTTTAAGCTTGCAAAATGCACATAATGTAAAAAGAAACCCAGCTAGTTGTCATTCAAGTGCCAAAAAGAGAGATCAAGCGTCTATCAAAATGCACATACACATACACATAACATCAGGAGGTCTGCCTGCCTCCTGACATTGCTGGATGTAGATGTTGATTATGCTCTTGTAGCTTTGTGCCTTTCACTCTAGGGACAAAGTATAGAACCCCCAAGGCCACTGAGGGGGCTTCCTGGGGAAGCTTTGTTGATATTCATGTCTCTCTCCCTCTCTCGAAGCTTCTACTTTATTCTATTATTCCAAATAGCACATCATGACAGCGGTGGCATTTGGCCCAATCAATCAGTGTGTTCTAAAGTGAAGCCTGTCGCACGCAGCTCGCTGCTCAATATGCAACAAATGACCTCATTGCTTACTTTCCGTAGCCACACTGAATCAATTGTCCCTGTGCAAACTCCTTCAATCACAGAGTGTGTGGACGTGTGGGTGTGTATTTAAATGGGGCCAAACAGCACCGAATGACGCCAATGAAGTAAGTAGGTAACATGCATCAGTGGAGAAGGACACAGCTTGGTAATTAGATCCATCAGAAGTAACAAGGTCAGCCCAGATCACGTATGTGTGGGAGGGGGGGGTCAAACCATTGTGTGCAAATAGAATATGAAGCAATAGCCAGATTTGTGTGCAAATGCAAAACATGAACCTCTTTGCCAAAAGCAGAAAGAAAGCAAGGAGAAGGCGAGAGAGAGAGAGAGATAGATAGAGCAGGGCCACATAAGGTTGGCTACCAAGGGCATTCAGTCCACCAGAACACTGCCCTAATGCCCCATCCCTTCTTCATAGGAAAGAAAAATAGAAGAACAGATCTCCTAAGGCCCCGTTCACACTTTGGCTTGGGTGATCCGAGCAAAAGTGGACAGCGCGACGTGCAGATGTGAATGTGGTACAATTTGTCTTGGAGACACACAGCAAAAAAAACTGTATCTTGTAAACTAAAATGTCCTTAAATATAGTTGATAAATCTAATATTTCTCATGTTTGAGACTGTTGTGTGCTTAATACAAGAAATTCTGGCTTTCTACCAGTATACTGAGATCATTTTACTTAAGAAAATAAAATCATTTACTTTAATTTACTCAACACAGGTAAATAATGTCTAGAAACAAGTTAGACAATCTTATAAGTGCACAAGCATCAACTAGATATTTATCGACTAGATTTAAGCTCATTTCACTTCACAAGATGCCATTTTTTTGCAGTGTACATTGTCATCCAATCACTCAAACCACCTTGGGAGGCGGTCAGGGATGCATATGACCATGTAACATTAGTAGTGTGAAAGCTAACGCATCTTGAAGAGAATTTGACAGCATCAAATGACCACCTTTATCAGCTGCGTCATAATGGCTGAGATGACAGCAGTTGGACTGCAGACTTTTTCATATCCTGTACCATTGGTCTATATCATGTTATCAGTTCACGTGATGCTAACATTTATAGCAGCGCTTTCATTTATACAAACCTGGACTAGCGATGCATTTTTATCTGACAATGAGACTGACACAGTAAACGTGAGGTACCCTTCCTTCAGTCCCAAAGTCCAATCACTAGAAACACATTTGAGATACATGGAGATACATAAAGCTACACATCTCAATGTCCACTCAAGACCAGATCACTGAAAATGGATGTTAAAACCAAGTATGAACAGGGCCTCAGTAGCTTCTCTACACCAGTGTTTCCCTATCCTGGTCCTGAGGCACACTGCCCTGAACATGTCATTGTTTTTCCTGCCCCCACCACACCGGATCCAACTAATCAGCTCATTAACAACCCCTTACACAGTTGAAGTGGGTTTGTTAAAGCAGGGAATGCACTAAAATGAGCAGGGCACTGTGTGTCCAGGTCAGTTTCCTTTTTGTCTAATGCTAATTCAACTAAGGAATTTTAGTAAAATCCCATCAAAGAGCAGCACTGGAGCAATAACATTAAGGCAAATTCTTATAACATGGACTAAGCCAAATCAATAGACCACAGTCTAATATCAAAAATCATATTTAGTCCATTCTTAGGTTTCATCTTGATCTGGCAAACTGGTCCATAGTGTAATGGCACATAATATTTTAAACCTATGACCTCTGACACCCCTGCGATGGACTGGCGACCTGTCCAGGGTGTATCATGCCTTTCGCCCGAAGACTGCTGGGATAGGCTCCAGCTCCCCCCCGCGACCCTGACGGAGAAGCGGCTTAGAAAATGGATGGATGGATGGATGGATGGATGGATGGACCTCTGACACCACACATTGTCTGCAGATGCAGCAATATATACACTCACTGGTCACATTACTAGGTTCACCAACATAGTATCTACAGTCATTGTCCAGTTTATCAGCTCCACCTCATATAGGAGCACTTTGTAGGTCTACAATTACAGACTGCAGTCCATCTGTTTCATACTTTATTAGCCTTTCTTTAACCTGTTCTTCAATGGTCTATTATGAGCAGGTGTTATTTGTGTTGAGGATCTTTCTCAGTGCTGGGGTGATACTGACGTGTGTGTGTGTGTGTGTGTGTGCCAATCACACACAGCAGCAAATCTGTTTCAAATCTGAATCAGTGCTGGACTGACAAAAGTCCACCTAACAAAAATGTCCAGCCAACAGCATCCTGTGACCACTGATGAAGGACTAGACATGTTACCAACACAACCTGTACAGCAACAGATGAGCTACTGTTTTTTGACTATTTCACTTTATTACCTTTACACCAACAAGGTGGGCCAATAAGGTAGATATGTTGAGTAGAGTGGACAGTGAGTGGACACACTGTTTAAAAACTACAGCAGGACTGCTGTGCCTGATCCACTTGTAGCAGCATAACACACACTATCACACCACCACCAGTGTCAGTGTCATTCCAGAGCTGAGAATGATCCACCACCCAAATAATACCTGTTCTGTGGTGGTCTTGTGGGGGTCCTGACATTGATGAATGGAGTAAAGAAAGGCTAACAAAGTGCAGAAAGAAACTGAAGGACTAAGTGTGTAATTACTGAACTAGAGTGCACTTGTGACGCTGATAAAATGGATAATCACTTCAGCCACTGTGTTGGTGAACCTAATAATGTGGCCAGTTAGTGTATATATTGTTGCATCTGCATTGCAGACAATGTGTGTCACAGATTAAATTATTTTAGAACATTATACTATGAGTCAGTTTCCCAGACTATTATTATAAAGCTGAAATATGGGCTCAATAGGATTTTAAAGGTGAAGCATCATTGACATTACAATGTGGTCTATTGAGCTGGCCTAATGTTTTACAAGCTAGCCTTTCACTCAAACTTGACCCAAGTGTCGCCATAGAGACATTTAAATCACAAGCCTAACAAATTGCAACCCACCTACCGTCTTTGTTTGTATACTGTTTTGCCTTTTTGTCCCTTGCCAACTGCCAAAATTACACTTTACATCACTGCATGAATTAAAAAGTTTAGTCACCTCTGAGAAAGAAAGAGGGAGAGAGCGAGAGAGATAAACAAAGTGACTGAACCTCACGGCGGTCTTCTCCATTGCATCCGGTCCATCTGTGGGTGGAAAATCCTCAGCCAGTATTTCCTCAGGGCTGCGGGAGTCATCAAGGATGCTCTTTTGACTCCTGACCTTTTCCTTGATGCCCATTCCAGCAGTGATGGAGTTCCACAGCGCATTCTGGGACTTGGAACCTTCGAAAGAAGACAGTACATCCAAAACCCTTCATATAACATAGAGTTTTTCTCAAGATTTGTGCTTGTCTTGCACCATACATCACTTAATAATAGGGTAAATTGTCTGATAAAAGTAAATTATTCTTATAATAAACTAAATATTTTCACACTCACAATTTTTAAAGCACAACATTATCAGAGAAAAAGAAAGACTTTTACTTTAGTTTTTCATTGTAATGTCTTTTAAAGTCAATTTGAATCGGAATATCATAACGTATTTTTATTCCTTAACATGACATACTTCCAAGTGAAACAGGACAGGTGGGTGGATAGTTCTGGAATGAGTCAGACTCTGACGATCAGCAGGAATCGTCGTTTTACAGAAAAGTCAAAGAAAAATAATGACAATAAGTAGACTTTGTTCAAAAAATGAGTGAATGTAGTTTTTGAAACACAATTCATTCATTGTTGAAAACTTGATTTAAATATGTATTTTTCTTTTTTACTTTTTTAAGACGTAAATGCAAAGTAGCACTTAGCAGGCTAGCCTGTTAGCATGTGCATTGTTCTTGCTTTTCTTACTGAAGACTTCAGGAAAAAAGAAGTCATGTTACATAAATCTGTGTATAAGTGTAATCACCTATCGTTTGAGCAAGATATGGACTCTACACTGTTACATTTTTACATGTGTACCTTTTCATAGCCTAATGTTTTAATACAGAACCATAAAATAAAAAGCTTGGAGACGAGATGGGGTGTGAAGAGCAATACAGCTTAGAAAATATCATTTCAATGGTTTATGGAACAGTTATGTCCCTAACTAAAGGTACTGATATGTACCTTTGAGAGTACCACCCCAGTGTCAAGAGGGGCACTGTCCCAATGAGTTTAGTACCTTTATTTCTGAGTGTGTGTGTGTGTGTGTGTGTGTGTGTGTGTGTGTGTGTGTGTGTGTGTGTGTACAAGCTGCTTCACTATCAGCTGAGCCCCTCACAGCCTCTTACCCTTGCTGTGTGGCAGAAATCTAGAAAATGGTGCAAATTGTGCCAGATATCTGAACTATGTCACTCCTATTAACATGCACACGGGCATGTTTCGGCATGCTTCTGCAATTTCCCCCTGGGATCAATAAAGGAATCTGAATCTCAATCTGAATAAACAAACTGAAATAACTCACAACTGATCATAAGATAAGATATGAAAACTTTGTTGTCAATTAAATTTTCATTAAAAATCCATGGCATTCATACATAGACAAATATGTAAAACACAGCAGCAATGCACTACATAGAGGGTTGTTTGTTATGTCCTTATTCAGAATGGTCACAGCAGAGGGCACAAATGATTTTTTGTACCCATTCTTTCTAGCTATTGAGGCCTCAAATCTTCTGCAGCAGCCGGAATGATAAATGAAGGGCATGAATAGGGTCCTCGTATACCTGGGTTACCTTTTCGATTATGGATGTCTAAGATCAGGAGGGACAGTTGTTCGTTTCCAATTATTTTACAGTCAGCCCAAAAACTGACAGTGAGAACATAAAGAGAGCAGAAGAAAGGAGGTGGTCTGCTGATATACACGTTCGTGAAGCCGGGAGCAGAGGTGATAATGGGTGCTTTGCTTGATGACTGGTCAGGGAGGTGGGGTGATGCGAAGATATAATTGGTTAGAATTGTTTTCCCGCCTGTTGCAGCACAGTCAGACAACATTTAGAGGCAAGTAAAACTTACTATAATTGACAGATAATCAAGAATGGATTGCGCTTAATGTGACCATGGACATGAATTTTTAACAAAAAGGTAAATAAGGCCCACTTTCATTTCAGGGTGACTTTAAGATGACAGTTGGCCTGTTGACATCCAACTTGCTTACTGGTTGTCTGTGAACTTTGCATTGTAAAACTTTGACCTTATGCAGATCTGCTAAGAAAGGTCATACAGGACTGTTTTAATCAGACATTACTGAAACTGTCTGTAAAGAGTCTCGTATAGTGAGCATTTTGTACCCTCACACTGCGTGTTAGGAACCCTGGCCTAAAAACAGTGCCCAAATGCTGCACTGCCACCCCATCTAGTGGTGAAACCTAGTCGTTACAGCATTTGTGCTTTCATAGCTCTGCCAAATCCCTCCTATATCTATATTAAGCACATTGACTGAGATTATATTGAGTGATCAAACAACCTTGGCAAGCTCATTAGCTTGGTCCACAGTCTCTGCTGACCCTGCACCTTTCTTTAACAATGTGTGTGAGAGGAGAAATGATCGCATTCAGATAGCAGTGCTATTTGCGGCTCCTGTTTGTTTTGCCTTTGTTGGTGACGGTGGTGGTGGTGGTGCCTTTTTTCCATTTTCTCAAGGGAAAACACTTACGTGCAAGCGTTGCCAGTGGCCTGCTGTTGCTTTCTCCATCTTCATTAGCCACTGGAGGGAGAGAGAGAGAGAGAGAGAGAAAGAGAAAGAGAGAAAAGAAATAAAAAGGCCATTAGAGCAGCCTGAGTACAAAGATATAAAAGTGTTTGGGTGTGAGAGTGTTTTATTCTTTATTAAAACAGTACTCACAGCTTCCAAGCGTTGTGTTCCCTAAAGGGAAATCAATAAAATGGCACGCATGAAAAAATGACAAGATTTCTCTTAAAAAAAAAAAAAACACTCCCACACACGGACACACACACACACATACACAGGTGTTACTGGCCATGTATGTTTGCACATACAAGGGGTGTGGAGCCCAAAATCCAGTTGATGCAATCATAAAGACCACGGGTCCCTAAACTTTTTGTCTTAGAGAGTCAAAGTGCAATGGGCCAAAAGACAAAACAAACAAATAAAAAGGCTGATAATTTTCATATTTAGTTTTTAAATTAATTGTAATTCAACAATAAACTATATTTGTTAAAAAAAACTTAGAATTAGAAACTAATAATTTATACATAGTGTAAATATGTTCGTTCTCTCATTGGGGTGGGGTGAGGCAGCCTTGACACAGAAACATTTATTACTGTATTCTGTCACACAGACACATTCATTAAGGACTGTGGAAAGTGCGGTATATATTCTATGGCATATACTAATATACACTATATGGAAACTTTCTGCAAGATTTCGGAGTGTCTGAGGGAAGTTTTGCCCACTCAACCTCCATTCAATCTCCTTTCTAGTTAATCCCAAAGGTGTTTGATGGAGTTGAAGTCAGGGCTCTGTGTTTCTTCCACAAACAAACTCACCCATTCATGGCTTGCTTTGTGCACTGGGGCCCAGTCATGCTGGAACAGAAAAGGTTCTTCCCCAAACTGTTCCCTAAAGTTAAAAGCATACAATTGCCAAAATGTCTCGGTCTGCTGAAGCATTAAGATTTCCCTTCACTGGAACTAAGGGGTTTAGGCCAACCCCTGAAAAACAACCCCATAGCATTATACCCTCTCCACCAAACTTTACACAATAAAACAGCCAGACAGGTCACATTCTCATGGTATTCACCAAAGCCAGACTCATCCATCAGACTGCCAGATAGAGAAGCGTGATTCGTCACGCCACAGAATACATTTCCACTGCTCCGAAGTGCTTGATGATGTAAGGCTTGCATGCAGTTGTTCAGCTATAGAGACCCATGTCATGTTTTTGTGCTCATGTTACTACTACTATACCACCACGGTATGGAATATCCAGGAGGGAAGAAATTTCATGAGCTCACTTGTTGCAACGGTGGCACCCTGTTATAGCACCATACTCACAAATGTTTGTAAAGGTAAACTGCACAGCTAGGTGCTTTGTTTTATACAACTGAATAAAACACCTGAATTCAATGATTCAAACGTGTGTCCCTATACTTTTATCCATGTAGTGTATCTATAATGTAGACTTGTATACTAATGGAATACTGTAATGTAGATTTTATACTAATGGTATCCTTGAGCTGACAGCAAAACAATTCAATTGGGTATCAATTTGAATCACTTTTTGTGAATTCAATTTTATACACTAAACATTCATTCCATTTAGCAATAAAAGCTTCTTTAAGAACTATCATAATGCATTACAAGTATCAAATACACAAACCAATCAGAATGATCTGGACACAGAATTCTTGTCATCCCTACACTGCTGATGATTAATCACTGATAAATCATCACCAGCAATGCCTACACTGCTGATGACTAATCACTAATAAATCATCACTGATAAATCACTGTTGATTTATCAGTGATTCTCAACCCAGTGCTTGTGAGATTAGAGAGTGGGTGTTGAGAAAAAATGTCTATATATATATATATATATATCAGATAACATATTTCTGAGAATTATTTTTAATAAAATCTTTCCACTCTCCCACAGTAATAATATGTGTAATACTTATGTTGCTCTGTGCATGAGGAGCTGCAGCATTCAGTTATGTTGTGTGTTCTGAGTTCGAGTTCACTACAGTCTGTGCACCGTGATATCATGACTAGTGATTGAGTTAAGGCGCAGGTACTCTCAGTTGAAGCTAAAAAAGTGTCTAATAGGTAGCAGTTGAGAAGCAGCACAACTTCACTACCTTCTACATGTATCAGCACTGTGTGATTATTAGTTAACTGCCATACTACTATTACTTTTTAAAGCAATACCTTCAGCAACTTCAGCAGAATATGCTGGACAGTGCTCAATGAGCAGCAAACTAACAAAAGCAACAGTAAAATGAAAAACTCAAATGAAAAACTTTTCCTCTAGAGCTTCCATTGTATCAAGAATCCACAAGCTGTATGAGAGTGAGGCTATGGTCGCAGAGGAGTCAGAACCATTGACTGTATATACGATATATTTGATATGTACTCATTGATTGGAACTGTTGTTACTTTTGCTGGGCATCGTTAATGAAAATTAAGTGATTTTCATGCTCTGGTTCATGTGAACCCTGCATTCACACAATGAATTTTGCTGCCATCAAGTGAGTTGATGTTCAAATTCAGTGAGCTCTTTAGAACGACTTATTCTTTCACAAATGTTTGTAAAAGCAGGTGGCATGGCTAAATTCTTGATTTTATACACCTGAGGCAATGGGACTGAATGAAACACCAGAATATAATGATTAAGATGTGTGTCCCAATACTTCTGCCGACTTATATATATATATATATATATATATATATATATATATATATATATATATATATATATGTACACACATGTGCAAAAATGTATATTTTGTACAGAGGTCCAGCATCAAACCGTCCTTCCCTTTCCATCCTTGCAATAAAGCCTACACGATCCCACTGGTCACAACCAGCTGCGTTCAGCTCCATCCCCTGTATAATTAGTGGAAAGCCTCAGGAGGTTAAAGTCAGTGGGATGAAATAGGTGAGCAGTCCGGGTCGGCCCACTCTCCCCAGCAGGGGGCCGAGAATCAGGAGAAGACGGCGTGAGGCACGCTCCACTAAACCCAGCAGAAAACACACCGCCCACGGAGATATCCAACCCCCCCCCCCTGCCCAGCCAGGGCCACGTTACCATGGTAACAGCCAGATGTTTGAAAATGCCAGAGGGTGTTATATGGGGAAAGTGTGAATAGAGCTCTGTTGCATTTCACAACCAATCAGTTTTTACCATTACTATTTCTTTCAGTGTCTTCAAAAACCAAACAGCACGGTTTTATATGCATGAAATATTACAATACTGGACAGTGCTTTGAGTTAATATCAAACCCTGAGGAAGCTTATTTACTGGTAATTATAGCCAGACACAGAGCATTTACTCCATCTTTGAAGAAAATTGTGGTGAAACATCAAATTCATACAATTTTCCCCTCATACTACATACAGTCAAAACCAGAGATATGTTTGATGCCTGATGTTTGCTTCTGTAGTTTTTCACTGGAGATATAAAAATAAGCTAATAGGCAGTATCATGGAAGTCTACACTCACCAGCCACTTTATTAGGTACACAAATAGCTAATCAGCCAATCACATGGCCTCAACTCAATGCATTTAGACATGTAGAGGTGGTTAAAACAACTTGCTGAAGTGCAGACCGAGCGTCAGAATGGGGAAGAAAGGTGATTTAAGTGACTTTGAACGTGGCGTGGTTGTTGGTGCCAGATGAGCTGGTCTGAGTATTTCAGAAACTGCTGATCTACTGGGATTTTCACGCACAACCATCTCTAGGGATTACAGAGAATGGTCTCAAACAAACTGTGTATACTGAGAAAATCCGCAACAAACACCACCTTCAGCACCGCATCGTGGAGGCTTGTGACAGCATACAAAATAAAATAAAATAAAATAAAAAAAATAAATAAAAAGTGTTCTGTGTCTCTTGATTCACCCAGTACACACACACACACTGTGCACACTGTGCAGCGACTGAGCGGAGCTCATTGCTGTGACGTAGCAACAAGCTTCTTGTTAAAGAGCTAGAATTTACCGGAAGAAATTACTAACATTAAAAGATATTAAATGCCACAATCATGGCCAAATTTATTTATTACTTTACTCGAGGTTGTGTGTTATCACGAATAACATCGTAGTTGTATTGATCTACATCACAGCTGTGATACTATTTTGCAATAACACACTCCCTCTCATGTTCTATTGTTTAAATATACACTGCTCAAAAAAATTAAGGGAACACTTAAACAACACAATATAACTCCAAGTAAATCAAACTTCTGTGAAATCAAACTGTCCACTTAGGAAGCAACACTGATTGACAATCAAGTTCACTACTGTAGTGCAAATGGAACAGACAACAGGTGGAAATCATTGGCAATTAGCAAGACACACTCAATAAAGGAGTGGTTCTGCAGGTGGGGACCATAGACCACTTCTCAGTGGCTGATGTTTTGGTCACTTTTGAATGTTGGTGGTGCTTTCACACTCGTGGTAGCATGAGACGGACTCTACAACCCACACAAGTGGATCAGGTAGTGCAGCTCGTCCAGGATGGCACATCAATGCGAGCTGTGGCAAGAAGGTTTGCTGTGTCTGTCAGCGTAGTGTCCAGAGGCTGGAGGCACTACCAGGAGACAGGCCAGTATACCAGGAGACGTGGAGGAGGCCATAGGAGGGCAACAACCCAGCAGCAGGACCGGTACCTCCGCCTTTGTGCAAGGAGGAACAGGAGGAGCACTGCCAGAGACCTGCAAAATGACCTCCAGCAGGCCAGAACTGTGCATGTGTCTGCACAAACGGTTAGAAACCGACTCCATGAGGTTGGTATGAGGGCCCGACGTCCACAGATGGGGGTTGTGCTCACAGCCCAACACCATGCAGGACGCTTGGCATTTGCCAGAGAACACCAGGATTGGCAAATTCACCACTGGCGCCCTGTGCTCTTCACAGATGAAAGCAGGTTCACACTGAGCACATGTGACAGACGTGACAGAGTCTGGAGACGATGTGGAGAGCGATCTGCTGCCTGCAACATCCTTCAGCATGACTGGTTTGGCAGTGGGTCAGTAATGGTATGGGGTGGCATTTCTTTGGAGGGCCACACAGCCCTCCATGTGCTCATCAGAGGTAGCCTGACTGCCATTAGGTACCGAGGTGAGATCCTCAGACCCCTTGTGAAACCATATGCTGGTGCAGTTGGCCCTGGGTTCCTCCTAATGCAGGACAATGCTAGACCTCATGTGGCTGGAGTGTGTCAGCAGTTCCTGCAAGATAAAGGCATTGAAGCTATGGACTGGCCCGCCCGTTCCCCAGACCTGAGTCTGATTGAGCACATCTGGGACATCATGTCTCGCTCCATCCACCAACGCCACGTTGCACCACAGACTGTCCAGGAGTTGGCGGATGCTTTAGTCCAGGTCTGGGAGGAGATCCCTCAGGATACCATCTGCATCCTCATCAGGAGCATGCCCAGGTGTTGTAGGGAGGTCATACAGGCACATGGAGGCCACACACAATACTGAGCCTCATTTTGACTTGTTTTAAGGACATTACATCAAAGTTGGATCAGCCTGTAGTGTGTTTTTCCACTTTAATTTTGTGTGTGACTCCAAATCCAGGCCTCCATTGGTTAATAAATTTGATTTCCATTGATGATTTTTGTGTGATTTTGTTGTCAGCACATTCAACTTTGTACAGAACAAAGTATTCAATGAGAATATTTCATTCAGGATGTGTTATTAGCATCTTGTGCACTTCTAACTGGTGCCTCAAGTGTCTTTGATCTGTTATGTAATCTCTAACAAACTTGCTTATTTAGCCCCTGATACAGTATGACATTATGACAATAGATGTATATCATATAGATATAAACAAAAGTAAGAGACGCAGTTGAATCTTCACACTATATTTCCAAAAGTATTCACTCACCCATCCAAATAATTGAATTCGGGTGTTCCAATCACTTCTATGGCAACAGGTGTATAAAACCAAGCATGTAGGCATGCAGACTGCTTCTACAAACATTTATGGATGGATGGGTCCAAGAATGGGTTCTTCTCCATCTGGCAATCTGCTGGATGAGTCTGGGTTTGGCGGTTGGAATGTTTGGTGGAGGGGGGATTAAGGCGTGATGTTGTTTTTCAGGAGCTGGGCTCGGCCCCTTAGTTCCAGTGAAAGGAACTCTTAATGCTTCAGCAGACCAAAAGATTGTGGACAATTTCATACTCCCAAATTTGTGGGAACAGTTTGGGGACGGCACCTTCCTATTCCAACATGACTGCACACCAGTGAACAAAGCAAGGTCCATAAAGACATGGATGAGTGAGTTTGGTGTAGAAGAACTTGACTTGAGTCCTGCCCTCAACCTGACAGAACACCTTTGGGATGAGGTAGAGCGGAGACTGTGAGCCAGGCAGTTCATCAGTGTCTGACCTCACAAATGCGCTTCTGGAAGAATGGTCAAAAACTAAAGAAGGATTTACTGGACACCAACTATGTCTTGGTTGATCAACTACATGTGAGGTTAGGGTAAAACTGTATGAAACTGATTTTTCACCAAACTACTCCTTTAATGCCTTAAGGCAAGCTCCCCCCTACCAGACAGTAGCAGGAGATGTGCCAACAAGTAAAAGGTCTGACAGTGTTCATACTGTGTGTGTGGGTGTGTGTGTGCATGTGTCTGAAAGAGCGAGACAACGCCCTCTAACCCCATCTGTGGTTGCCATGGCGCTCTCCCATGTTGTCACCTCAAATGGACCCCTCTACAGAGCCAGTCCTGCTGGTGCCATTCCAGTTCTTAGATATTTATAAGCTTCTAATGGGCAATGGAGTGTGGAGGGAACCAGACAGAAATAAATCATGTCCTGATGTTGCTAGCAAGCTGTTCAGGTTATTCACCAATTCTCCAATATTTGGATGCGCTGTAAGTTTTTTTTTTTCTTCCAGAAGGACTCCTTCAACAATGTTTAAAGCTGAAGTCACTTCGATTTTATCTATGAATACAGCGCTTTTTACAACGAAAGATGCAGGGAAAAACAAACACAATGAGAGCATGAGGAGGGCAGACAAAGAGAAACTAAGACTGAAAATGAAAAGATCTGTAAGATGGTGAGAAGGAAACACTGCTACTGCTCCAACACTTACATTCATCTAAATATCTACAGGGTGAGTCAAAAGTCACAGGACACCGTTTTATTTTATTTTTTATGCTGTAACAAGCCTCCACGATGCGGTGCTGAAGGTGGTGTTTGTTCCAGATTTTTTCAGCATACACAATTTGTCTGAGATGACCCCAGAGATAAAAGTCGATAATAGAATAAAAAATAAAATTAAATTAAACAAAATGACTTTTGACTCACCCTGTATTAACATTACAAAGCATTTCCTAAACCTTAAAAGAATGTTTTGGCAAAAAACATTATTTACACAACCCGTACCCATATGTTGCTGATGAGCCAAGACATGTTTGGTTTACAAATTTTGATTCAGATTCAGATTCAGATTCCTTTATTGATCCCAGGGGGGAAATTGCAGTAACAAGCCTCCACGTTTGCTTATGAAGTTTAGAGTTCAAGCTACAAGGCTAATGTTGCTAACAGACACTAGATCTTCTCCAAAACATCTGGCAAACTACATCTAGGTCCTCATTAAGTTTGTGCAGACTTATTGATGTGGTTTAGGACACAGTATGGCTTAAAGTATGCTATAAAAAATGAAAAAAACTTCACAGTGTGGCTAAATGTAGTGGGCACCTATTTTAGGCAATGGTGTTTGGGTGACTATTGACTTCTACTGTGTTAGTAATATATCAAGTATCATAGTTCCAGAGCCAAACAAAAGAAGTGAAATCTGGACAACAAACATGTCTTGGCTGACTGACTACATCTGGGGTAAGTGGAAAATTGAGTACATTTTTCACAGAACTATTCATTTAAGCTAACGCTCACTCTGAGAAACCAACAGTTTAGTCATACAGAGTCACAAATTTACATTTTTGTAAAAGTTAACAAATATTCAACAGTAATCAAATAAAACATTCCTTATGGAACTAAGCTTTAGAGTCCACTAAAGCCTTATAGAATAATAGAATATGTTTAACTGTTATGTCTGAAAATACTTGGGTAACACTTGCGATAGACCACTACATTCAAAATTCTATGTTAGGTGAAGCTATTACTACAGGCCGGAGGTCTTCATATCTGGACCTTGGATCTAGTTTCCAGTCCCAGAATTTGTTATCACGGGTGGGTACGACACTAGATGGCCAATGAGTCACATCAGCAGTTCAACCAAGTTCTGAACACTTACACTTATAGGCTAATAAATAAAAAGATGAGGAGGAGGTTGGGACTGTGGCTGTTGCAAAAATACTGCACAGAACACTGGACTAAAATTAACTTTAGCCTCACCACAACACCTACACCTAATCCTAACCTTAATCCTAAGGCTGTTGACAATGAACTGATCTTCACCAGTTTGTGAATAATTTTAAAGGAGCACTATAAGATTCTGGAGAACGTCTTCGATATTTGAACTCAACAGCAAAACAAACACAACCCTCCTTTTAGTGCTCCTTCAGAGGTTCCAACCCCAAATTCATGGATACACACTGTCGAGGCCAAACACACTTTTTTTAGGTCTTTTTGACAATAAAACCCTTTGCAAACATTGTGCACACAAATACTACAATATAACTTTAGAGTGAACAATGACACATGTAACTAACGTTAACTAAGCAGTGGGTTAGCAAACAGTTTCTGCTGTGAAGCTAACAGCTGCTATCACAAACATTCACAAACAGGACAAAAACACTGGCCTACTGATTCTGTGCAAAATACAGCAAAAAATGCATTAATGTTACCCACCTGTCTAGCAGGAACAACCTCCTCATCCTTTTTCATGCATTTCAACTCTCAGTGAAGCTGAAGTCAGTTTCTTTTTTGCCAGCTTCTTGTTAGAATTTTCCCGTTCTACCTTAAAATGTGCAGCAGTTAAGACTACATTCAGAGAATCAGCTGCGTGTTCAAATTTTCCAGTTCCACCTTAAAAGGTGTAGATGTTAACACTACATTCGGCGTCACAGATTTTTGTTCAACTTTTCCAGCCCCACCTTAAAAGGTACAGATGTCAAGACTACATTCGGTGCCTCAGCTTCTTGTTAAAATTTTCCAGTTCCACCTTAAAATGTACAGATTTTAAGACTACATTCAGAACCTCAGCTTCTTGTTCGAATTTTCCAGTTCCACCTTAAAAGGTGCAGCAGTTAAGACTGCATTCAGCAACTCAGCTTACTGCTCAGATTTTCCCTTTTGCCTTAAATTGTGCATGCACGCTGTGTGGTCAGTGTCTGGGCAGGGCAAAACAAAACTTGGGGAGGGTCAACGTTTTCACAGGAAGGGACTAACATGCATGGGCAGTCGGACTGACTATGATAACAAAAAACAGAGAAGTTCAGATTACAGCACAGACAGAGATGGTGTGACTTCATTCTCTGTTCAGGATGCCATTACTCCATTATGTCTTTGAACAGAAAATAGTTGTTTGCTTACTATATTAATGTTGAAAATGTCATATATATCACCTTTAAGCATTAATAGATAATCTATACACTACTACTAAAATAAAGTGTGACCAAAACACTGACAAGAACTCCAAAAGGAGAGCCCATCCTCCTCTGGACCGCAATAGTGCAGTATGGATACAACCTAGCAGACATTTCTTGAGCTGGAGAAGAACTGAAGGAACTTCACAACCAAACAAACTGTTACATAACCACTTTTGGTTCCCTAAAGAATCTTTCAGTTGTTGGTTCTTTAAAGAAGCACAATTTTAAATATAAGCATGTGAGAAGAAGCTCTCTGAAGTTTAAAGGATCTTCACATAATTTAAAAGCTGTACACCAGTTTTTTTTTTCATAGAAATGTACATTCAAGTCAAGAACCATATAGAAACCTTCAGTATCTTTTAAAGCGTGTACTAAACATTCACATTTCACGTAGCACTGCTCTTTACAGGTTGCCATAACAACTTTTAGTGACCCATTTCAGTAACAAACCAAAGCAAGACATTTCATAGTCAGATATTTTACAATAACATCCAAGCTAAACCAACAAACAAAGCCCAACTGCTCTTCTACAAGCACCCTCTCTCTTCTCCTGAGCCTTACCTATGGTGAAGCTGAATCCATCGATACTGAAAGTAGCACTCCTCCCTTTCTTATAGCTCTTCTTCCTGGAGCTTGCCTCCGACATCCCTCGTTCCTCTTTCTTTCCTCTTCAGTCTCTCCAGATTCTCTACAGCAGCTCAGCTCTGATACTTTGTGCTTACTTTAATTTACACATCTACAATTCCGTCAGACAGAAGAGCGGAGTGTGAGAAGGTTCGGGAGTATGAGCGCGTATGCGCGTGAAGACCTCCGGAGTGAAGCTGTGATGGGGAGGAAGCAATCACTCTCTCTTTCTTTCTCTCTCCTCCTCCTCTTTCTGCTCAGCCCTGACCTTCCCTTTCAGTCCCCCAAGAAAAAGCACATTATTCTCTCTCTCTTCCTTTGTGTATTTCTTTTGTGTCACTCTCACTGTCTATGTGCACATACACACACTCACAGATAATGAGCATTGTTCAGAATTATGACTTCCCCAGATACTGATGATCACCAACTATGTAATTTTCATTTCAATTCAATTCATTTGGTGCTTGAATCGCTCATTATTGCACAAAGGCTGTCATTTCTGCCTTTTCAGAGCATAAATATATATATATACATAATATTACATAACACACATATAAATATATCGCTGTTGTCGGAACAAAACGTATCTCCAAAATGGCAACGTTACAGGAGAAGACAAAACGTACATTACTTTTAATGTAAGTCAGTGGAACCAGACTGTTTTCCAAGTCATTTTGGCCTGATAGGGTCTCCCATGGCAAGCTGGTCCTAGTTGACAGGCCAAACAAAGTGTGATCCATAATCACCCCTATGAAACAAGAAAACAGGACTTGTGTACCCTGCCCGGATCAGGGTTACTGGGGCCCCACCCTGGAGCCAGGCCTGGGGGAGGGGCTCGCCAGCGAGCGTCTGGTGCCCGGGCATTCACTCATGGTGCCCGGCCAGGCCCAGCCCGAAGGAGCTACATGAGTGCCCCCTCCCATCGACCCACCACCGATGGGAGGGGCAGTAGTAGGGGTTCGGTGCATTGTGGATCGGGCAGTCTCTGAAGGCGTGGGCCTTGGCGTTCTGATCCTCGGTTGCTGAAACTGGCTTTTGGAACTTGGAATGTTACCTCACTGACGGGGAAGAAGCCTGAGTTGGTGCGCGAGGTTGAGAGATACCGGCTAGATATAGTCGGTCTCACCTCAACACACAGCTTGGGCTCTGAGTCTAATCTCCTTGAGAGGGGCTGGACTTTATTCTTTTCTGGAGTTACCCATGGTGAGAGGCGGCTGGCAGGTGTGGGCTTTCTCATAGCCCCTCGACTTGGCGTCTGTATGTTGGGGTTTTCTGCGGTGGACGAGAGGGTCGCTTCCCTACGCCTTCGGGTTGGGGAACGGGTCCTGACTGTTGTCTGTGCTTATGCACCGAACAGCAGTTCAGAGTACCCAGCCTTCCTAGAGTCCTTGGGAAGGGTGCTTGAAAATGCTCCTCCTGGAGACTCTATTGTCCTACTGGGGGACTTCAATGCTCACGTGGGCAACGACAGTGAGACCTGGAGGGGTGTGATTGGGAGGAATGGCCTCTCTGATCTGAACCCGAGTGGTGTTCAGTTTTTGGACTTCTATGCAAACCACAGTTTGTCCATAATGAACACCATGTTTGAACACAAGGATGTCCATAAGTGCACATGGCACCAGGACACCCTAGGCCGCAGTTCAATGATTGACTTTGTAGTCGTGTCATCGGACTTGCGGCCATGTGTTTTGGACACTCAGGTAAAGAGAGGAGCTGTGCTGTCAACTGATCACCACCTGGTGGTGAGTTGGATCAGGTGGTGGGGGACCATGCCAGTCAAACCAGGCAAACCCAAACGTATAGTGAGGGTTTGCTGGGAACGTCTGGCAGAAGAACCTGTCAGATTGATCTTCAACTCACACCTCCGTCAGAACTTTGACCAGATATCGGGGGAGGTGGGGGACATTGACTCAGAATGGGCCATGTTCCGCTCCTCCATTGTTGAAGCGGCTGACTGTAGCTGTGGTCGCAAGGTAGTTGGTGCCTGTCGGGGTGGTATTCCTCAAACCCGTGGTGGACACTCCAGGTGAGAGATGCCGTCAAGCTAAAGAAGGAGTCCTACCGGGCATGGTTGGCCTGTAGGACACCAGAGGCAGCTGGCAGGTATCGACAGGCCAAGCAATCTGCGGCTTCAGTCGTTGCCAAGGCAAAAACCCGGGTGTGGGAAAAGTTTGGTAAGGCCTTGGAAAGTGACTTTAAGTCGGCTCCGAAAAGATTCTGGCAAACCGTCAGGCGACTCAGAAGGGGAAAGCAGTGTGCCACTAGCACTGTATATAGTGGAGATGGTGTGCTGCTGACTTCGACTGAAGACGTCATTGGGTGGTGGAAGGAATACTTTGAGGACCTTCTCAATCCCACAGACACATTCTCCAGTGAGGAGGCAGAGTCTGGGGACACGGGAATAGGCTTGTCCATTACTGAGGCCGAAGTCGCTAAGGTAGTTAAGAAGCTCCTTGGTGGCAAGGCTTCAGGGGTGGATGAGATCTGCCCTGAGTTCCTCAAGGCTCTGGATGTTGTGGGGCTGTCTTGGCTGACACGCCTTTTCAACATTGCGTGGACATCCGGGGTAAGCCTCCCTGGTAAGGTCTATGCAGGGGTACTGGAGAAGAGAGTCCGGTTTATAGTCGAACCTCGGATTCAGGAGGAGCAGTGTGGGTTCCGCCCTGGTCGTGGAACACTGGACCAACTCTTTACCATCTCCAGGATTCTGAAGGGTTCATGGGAGTTTGCCCAACCAGTCCACATGTGCTTTGTGGATTTGGAGAAGGCATTCGACTGTGTTCCCCGGGGTATTCTGTAGGAGGTACTTCGGGAGTATGGGGTACATGGCTCTTTGCTACGAGCCATTCAGGCCCTGTACAAACAAAGCAGGAGTTTGGTTCGCATGGCCAGCAGTAAGTCAGAGTCGTTCCCACTGAGAGTTGGACTCCGTCAGGGCTGCCCTTTGTCACCGATTCTATTCATAATTTTATGGATAGAATTTCTAGGCGCAGTCAGGGGATGGAGGGTGTCTGGTTTGGTGACCTCAAGGTCACATCGCTGCTGTTTGCAGATGATGTGGTCCTATTGGGGACATCAGGCCGTGAACTTCAGCTTTTGCTGGATCGGTTTGCAGCCGAGTGTGAAGCAGCCGGAATGAGGATCAGTACCTCTAAATCCGAGGCCATGGTTCTCAGGTGGGAAAGGGTGGAGAGCCCTCTCTGGGTCGGGGATGAGCTCTTGCCTCAAGTGGAGGAGTTTAAGTCTCTCGGGGTCTTGTTCACAAGTGATGGTACAAGGGAGAGAGAGATTGACAGGTGGATTGGTGCTGGGTCAGCAGTGATGCGGGCTCTTTACCGGTGTGTTGTGATAAAGAAAGAGCTGAGCCATAAGGCAAGGCTCTCGATTTACTGGTCGATCTACGTTCCCACCCTCACCTATGGTCATAAGCTTTGGGTAATGACCGAATGGCCGAAATGAGTTTCCTCCGCAGGGTGTCTGGACTGTCCCCTAGAGATAGGGTGAGAAGTTCAGTCATCCGGGAGGGACTCGGAGTAGAGCCGCTGCTTCTCCACGTCGAGAGGAGCCAGCTGAGGTGGTTCGGGCATCTGGTTAGGATGCCTCCTGGGAGGTGTCACAGGCAAGTCCACCCGGGAGGAGACTATATCGCCCAGCTGGCCTGGGAACGCCTTGAAATCCCCCCAGGGATCTAGTGGAAGTGGCTGGGGAAAGGGAGGTCTGGGCCTCATTGCTTAGGATGCTGCCCCCGCGACCCGAACCCCGGAGAAGCAGAAGATGATGGATGGATGGATGGATGGATGGATGGATGGATGGATGGATGGATATATATGCATTAGGGCTGTCGAAGTTAACGCGATAATAGCGCATTAACGCAATCTCAATTTAATGCGATTTAAAAAAAGTCGCGTTAAAAATCACAGTTAACGCAAATTCTATTTGGCCCTGCGTGTCACCCGTAGTTCATGTTGAGACTTGACCGTGTGCAGTGTCTCTCATTACAAGTACAGGAGTAAGTTTCCGTGTTTACATTACATTGATTACTCACCTCGTTCAATCGGATAGAAATTGTATTCTGAATGGCCTCAATCGGACTAGACTATTCCGATTGAGGTGTTTACATGGACGTATTCTATTCCGACTGAGCTATTAGTCGGATTATTAACGGATTATTAGGCTGCATGTAAACGTTTACATGCTGTTTACACAGCTGTAGCACTGTGGTATGACACTACATGTCTTTAATGAAGTCAAACTTTGTGTAATTTATTTTTGTTTGTGCAGTAATGTGAAGTCCTATAGGCTGTGACTGAATACAACTTCAGCACAATTGACGTTTTATTTAGTTTTTATTTTCTTTTGTTAAACATATCTGAACTGAGAGACAGTATGTGACTACATGTCTTATATTTGAGACTACAGCTCCGTAATCTATTACAAATCCAATTTTGTGTTTTGTAGGTTAAGTTTTAGTATGTGAGTGAATAAAACTCCCTTGCAGTTTTCTCTTGTCCCAGCAGTTTTTAACATACGTACATTTAGCATAAAATGTGTTCACCATTTTAATTGTAAAATTTCACTTAAAATACTTGTTTTCTATAACATTCACACATATTTAAAAAATTGTGATTAATCACGATTAACTATATGAAATTCGGAGAATCGTTTGACAGCCCTAAATTGCGTGTGTGTGTATATATGTGTGTATATGTACACTCATCTTAATTATTACGAGTTATTCAGCAAGTGCTAATGGGTGGATAAAATTAAGCACACAGCATTGCAGCCTTGACAAACAAACACTGGCAGTAGAATAGGTCGTACTGATGAGCTTAGTGACTTTAAGCACGGCATTGTCAAAGGATGCCACCTCTGCCACAAGTCCGTTTGCAACATTTCTGTCCTATTAAATCTGCCCCTGTCAACTGTGAGTGCTATTATTGTGAAATGGAAGCACCTAGATGCAACAACAGCTTAGCCATGAAAAGGCAGACCATTCAGACTCACAGAGTGGGGCCAGCAAGTGCTGAAGCACACAGTGCCTGTCCTCTGTTAAATCACTAACTAACAAATTCCAAATTGCCTCTGGAAGCAACATCAGCAAAAGAACTGTGCATCAGGAGCTTCACAAAATGTGTTTCCACACTGTATTACACACATTTGTGTTACACACAAGCCTAAGTTTAAAATGCACAACGTCAAGAGCCAGGGGAATGGAGTAAAACTTGCCACCACTGGAGTCTGGAGTAGTGCATATGTATGCTGTGGAGTAACGAAGCACGCTTGTCTATCTGGCAGTCTTATGGATGAGTCTTGGTTTGGTGAATGGCAAGAGAACAGTGGACAACGTATAATGCTATGGGGTTGTTTTTCCGGGGTAGGCCTTGGACCCTTTGTTTCAGTGAAGGGAAATCTTAATGCTTCAGCAGACCAAGACATTTTGGACAATTGTATGCTTCGAACAGTTTGGGAAAGGCTCTCTACTGTTCCAGCATGACTGTACCCCAGTGTACAAAGCAAGGTCCATAAAGGCATGGCTGGGTGAGCTTGGTGTGGATGAACTTGGCTGGCCCACACAGAGGCCTGACTGCAACTCCATTGAACACCTTTGGGATGAAATAGAACAGAGATTGCAAGCCAAGCCTGGGGTATCATAAAAGCTCTTGGGGGTATAATGTGTAGGTGTCCCAATACTTTTTTCAATAAACTCAGTATATAACACTGATCACAGGCTTTTCAATGTGTGTGTATGTGTGTGTGTGTGCGTGTGTATACACACACATGCGCACACAGAGATAGATCACCTTGCTATCACAGTCTGTCTAAAATAGAATGTGAGAAAAGGCAATCACCTAATGTGTGTGTGTGTGTGCTTGTGTCTGTGTGTGTGTGTGTGTGTGTGAGAGAGAAGTAAGAAGTAATGTCAGGATGAGGACAGCCCACACATACTCAGCTTGCCCATCTCCAATCAACACACACGCATCAGTATCTCCTGTAGGGGAAAACCCATTAATACTACAGCTGTGTTTACCATTCAAAGTGATTCAGAGTGATTCCGAATGATTCACTGTGATTGACAGTTATTCAGTGTCACTGATAGAGCTGTGATTCACTCCCTGAAGGCTGTACTGACACAAAACTACTGCATTAATGTATCTGTATGAGATCAGGGATTACAGCATGTCTCACATACGCACTTTCTGATTGCTTGCCTTTTTTAACAAAAGATGCGCTAGATTTACTTTAGGGGTCTGATCCACTCATACCAGCGCAACACAGCACCACCATGTCAATGTGACTGCAGTGGTGAGAATGATCCACCATCCACATAATACCTGCTTTGTGGGGGTCCTGTAAACGTCTTGACCATTGAAAAACAGGGTGAAAGTATGTAAAAAAAAACAACTGTAGAACTACAAAGTGCACCTACACAGCAAGTGGAGCTGATAATATAGACATTGAGTGTAGGTACATGGTAGGTATGCCTCATGAAGTGGCCGGCTGGTGTAAGCATGTACATTTATTTGTGTCTTCATTTGTTTTTTCAGACTCGGTTTTCCTTCCTTTAGTGTTCTCCCATTCAAGAATTCAAGCTCTGGCAATATAAATGTGGCATTAGTCGTCAGACCAACAAAGCACTATGAATCCAACTGAATCAAAGGGCAAAAATAAAAGACAATGGGCAAGGCTGTGTTTGAAAAAGAGGGAAAGTGGCTCAGAAAGAAGAAAACGAAATAATGAAGCAGTATCTCTCGCTTTCTCTTTCCCTCTCTAATGGCAGCTCAAGACAAGCGGAAACTGTTTCCTTGCTAATTGTAGCTCCTGACTATTTCAGTTTGGTTTAGACTGAGCGTTTTCCTCCATCACTGCAGAGCTCAAAGTGGGCTGCTTGCATTTTCTTGTAGAAAGGAACAGAGTTTTTGTAGCCTCCTTTCATGCGCATGTGGAACACAGCACTTTCACAAGGTCGCGTTATTTGTACCGTATCTCTCATGTGCTCCGGTCACTAGGCAACCGCAGCGGCTGTGTGATGCTGATGGAGAGTCGCTTTAATGGGAGAAAACTCAGATGCTTCGTTAACAAAACCATGTTCTTTAATTGGCTTCTGTATTTTTATTCATTCCTCTTTTGCCTTTGGACCAAGAGCAGCCAAAGGCAGAAATCTGGGTCATATTAAGCCTTCTCTTCTGTTCTTAAACGTAATATTGAGCCGCTCCTTTGATTAGATCATGGGGTATTATGCAAATAAAGCTACTGTATAACAGCACAGTGGGCACATTAGGCACAATGGGACAAAGAATCAATGTGTCAATATGTATCACAGGTACATGGTGGCGAGTTAGCCTCTATAATTGTCTCACTTTGCTTATCAAGAGGGATCTAAGCAATGAGTTGAACGTGTGTGAAGAGAACGTGCTGTCCCTCTCTTAGTGCCTCGTTGAATGGAGCAGTTGGACAACCTGCTGCACCGCTGTTGCTTTTCCTCCTTCCCATTTTCTGGGTAAATACTTCAGTGACCACGAGTTTAACTCTATGTAATTTTTATAACCATCCATGAAAAAACTGTCAGTTTCTAAATATACATCCACATGAAAGGTTTATTATGAGTGTCACTACAGTATCATTCAGACAGGATTAGTTTTACATGGCAAAATGGGGTAATGCAAGTTTTATAATGTAATATAATTATAATGTAATGCCTGTGTGTCAGACATAAGGCCAGTACGCCAGCTCAGGCCCATGACAGTCCTATTTAGCCCCTAAAATGATTTCATTTTCTATTCTTATTAGGCCTTTTTTTCCTGAGATGCACAGTCCCCAGCATGTACTGCAACATAGTGTGCGTTTTGACCCCCTTCCCCCAACAATCTATGGCCCAGTGGTTACACAAAAAGAAAAGATGCCTGGTGTCTAGTTCAAGCAATTAGGCATTCAATGCCTATTTTGCTGTTGCAGTTTTGGCACATTTTAGCTTAACAGTGGCCCGTTTGGGTCATGGCAAAATGTTAAGTAAAAAAGAAATAAAAACATAGCTGGCCCACAGATTTGGTGAGATATTTTAACATGGTCCTTTCAGTGGTTGGGTGGTTTGACACCCCTAATGCAATGTAATGTGATTTTTATTTTTCCAGACTGCAGACTCCCTTATCAGTAAATATTCCATTGGCTTTTCATAACAGTAAAGGGACCCCCTCCCAAAAGAGAGACAAAATTGAACATGGCAGGTGCCTGTGTTATTTCCTCGAATAAAATTGTAATTTTCTGACAAAATGAATGCCTGCAAATCAGGTGACCAGCTTCCTTTTCACCCTGCTCAACATCAGCTCAGCTAGCTCAACCCTAATTCTTAACATAGTGAACCAAGCATGTCACTCCAAATCATTTATATTGATACAGATATGATGTTAAAAGACTCCTGCCCGGTCATACTTCTGAAAAAAAGACAGGGTAACGCCTCATGAAAACATGCGAAAATATAATATACAAATTAGAGTTTAAATATGTTACCTCATAGACCCCCTTAAGACCTCTGCCAAGTTATATTAACCATCATGCCAGCAAATATTCCAACAAAAGTGTTTTCACTGTTTTGTGTGGAGACATTTTCTTGTAATGTCTGAGGCCAAAATCAAGCCAAGTGCTGTGAAAAAGTATTTGCCCCCACTCTATTTCTGCTATTTCTTCTTATTTGTCACATTAAAATGGTTCAGATCATCCACTTGATTTTAATATAAAATAAAGACAACATGAGTAAACACAAAATGTGGCTTTTAAATGATCATTACATTTCTTGAAAAATAAAGATTTATTCAAAACCTACATTATCCCTTTGTAAAAAAAGTTATTGTCCCTAAATCTAATAACTAGTTGTGCCACCCTTGGCAGTAACAACTGCAATCAAATGTTTGTGATAACGTGGGATGAGTCTTTTACATCGTCATGGAGGAATTTTGCCAAACTCTTCTTTGCAGAATTATTTAAATTTGGCTATATGGGAGGGTTTTCAAGCACAAATTGCCGTTTAAGGTCTTGTCACAGTATCTTAATGGGATTAAAGTCAGGACTTTGACTCGGCCACTCCAAAACCTTCATTATGTTTCTTTTGAGCCATTCAGAGGTGGATTTCGGATCTGCATACCCCGAATGCGATCGTGCTTTAGGCCATGAACTGATGGTTGGATGTTCTCCTTCAGGATTTTCTGACAGAAAACAGAATTTATCACCCAAAATGTTCCCAAAATGTTCAACTTTTGACTTTTTGACATAAATCTACAGAATATTATCCCAAAGGTATTGCGAGTCATCTAGATGTTTTTCAGCAAATGTGAGATTAACCTTTGTGTTCGTTTTGGTCAGCAGTGATTTGCACCTTGCAGCTCTCTGATGATGATGATGCCATGATGATGCCATTTTTCTTATTGTAGAATCATATACATTGATCTTACCTGAGGCAAGTGAGTTTGTAGATGTTTGTTGGGGTTCTTTTGTGACCTCCTGACTGATTTGTTGATGCACACAGGCTGGTCACTCCTGTGAAGGTTCACCACTGTTCCAGGTTTTCTCCATGTGTGCATAATGTCTCTTACTGTGGTTCAGTGGAGTCCCACAGCCTTAGCAATGACTTTGTAAATGTTTCCAGACTGGTAGATTTGAATGACATTGTTTCGCATCTGTATTTGAATCATTATTTGAAGCATCATGTGCTGCTGTTCGAGTCCTTCTAGCCTATTTCACATTGCCAGTTCTATTAAAGTGAAGTTTAGATCCAACAGGTCTGGCAGTAATCATGCCATGGTGTGGCTAGTGTAATTAAACCCAATAGTCAATTGAATTTGGTTAACTAGTGGATTTAGTAGCTAAGGGCAATTACTTTTTCACAGAGGGCCAGGTAAGTCTGAGCACCATTTTTCCCTAATAAATGAAATCATCATTTGAAAACAGCATTTTGTGTTCACTTGGGTTATCACTGTCTAATTTTAAAAGAAGGTTGATGATCTGAGACATTCACAGCACTGTACATCAGAACAACCATCAGTGCATTCAACAATATAAGCTACTAAAGGCAGCTTTTGTATTTGTAGCAAAATAGATACAGACACACAACAGAATCACAGATGTCTTTTCATTTTTAAATGCATTTAAGCGTGTGATAACTGATATGAGGTTAGAGCTGCTCACCATGGGTGGGCAGTAGGACCACCCCCGCACTGAAGCAAAATCAACTTCAAACTATTACAAACCACAGAACAGCTTTTATATTGTACTAACCTTCCTGACAAAGCCATACATGACGGCAGGAAACAATAAAAGCATGTGACATTGTGTTGATTATGATGGCAAACATTAGAGTATAAACAAGCTCATTAGCGACTGGTCCGTCTGCAGAGAGCGGAAAGGAGGGAAGCCACCCCGGATGAGCTGTTCCTCATGGCTGTTTCTGTGGAGACACGTCCAAGTAATTAAGAGAGTGTGAGCAGCCGGGGACTGTGTGTATTCCCCACATACGGCCTCATTACAGGGACATTTAAGGTAATGTCAAAGCCTCTGTCTCCAATGTCTCCAACCTAGAGGAAGCACTCAGGCTTCTGGAAAAGTCGGGGCATTTACATGTAGCTGCCTTGGTTATCCGTACCTACAGTGGCTGCGTAAGGTTAGAAAAGGTCAACCTTAGGCATATCTAGCTATTTGGGTACAGTAACTATCAACTGGAAAATTGAATTGATTTGAACCAGATATTTGTATCCACGGGTCAGCAAGAAAATCAACATTTATAAAAGTGTTTTTATTGTGTTTAAATGCTATTTTGCACTGTGTAGGATTGTTAGATAGAGAAAACTGCAGTTGTACAGTCCATTTTATCTTCACACAACCATCTTTGTGGAGAGGTATGAACCATTTCCATAGCAGTGAGTTCTCATCCCTCCCCTCATTGCTCACTAGCAGTTCAACAATGGCTGTGGAAAGGAGGAATGTGATATTCTTTGTACTTCTTTTGCTTTTCCAAAATAGAAAGTTGGCTTCCCAACATCACTGTTTGCCCATTTGTTCACTTTTTTGCAGCACAAATAAAATGTTGAATTTCCAAACATTGTGCATACTCTGTTAGAAATAAAGGTTCTGTGCAGGTACATTTCTTATTCAACAAGATATCAAAAATGTAAATGTACCTTCAATGGTACAACAGTGGTTTTAAGGTCCAATTGTGTACCTTAAATAAGTTTTTACCAGTGAAAAGGCACATAGAGAGACCTGCGCATAGTTAGAACTGCTCACCATGGGTTTATTTTATTGTTCTGTTTTAACTTAATGTTTAAAACAGAACAATAAAATAAAAAGCCTGGAGAAGAGATGGGGTGTGTGGAGTCAGTGCACATTAGGAATTTCAAAGGATTATGGTACAATTATTTTGCCCGACTAAAGGTACTAAGATGTACCCTTTAGGGTACCACCCCAGTGAAAAGAGGTTTACTACCTTTTTTCTGAGAGTACACTTGTTCAATTATTTGCCTCACATTCAATGTGTAATGGCTTCAAATCATCCTTTTTTAAGTTTTTAAGTTATACCAAACACATCTGCAAATCTGGTTTCTAACACTGTAGAAAATACACTATATGGACAAAAGTATTGGGACATGCACACATTACAGCTACATGAGCTTTTATGACAACCCATTTTACATGCATGGGCATTAATATAGAGATGGTCTCCCATCTGCAGCTATAACAGTTTCCACTCTTCTGTGAAGTTTTCTACAAGATGTTGGAGTGTCTGTGGGAATTTTTACCCATTCATCCAGAAGAGCATTTGTAAGGTCAAACACTGATGTTGGACGGGAGGGCCTGGCCTGCAATCTCCATTCTAGTTCATCCCAAAGGTTTTGATGAGGTTGAGGTCAGAGCTCTGTGTGGGCCAGTCAGGTTCTTCCACACCAAATTCACCTAGTCATGCCTTTAAGGACCCTGCTTTGTGCACTGGGGCTCAGTCATGCTGGAACAGAAAAGGGCCTTCTGCAAACTGTTCCCACATGTCTGTAAGCATATAATTATCCGAAAAGTCTTGGTATGCTGAAGCATTAAAAACCCTAAAAAACAAACCCATAGCATTATCCCTCCTCTACCAAACTTTACAGCTGGCACAATAAAGTCAGGCAGTTAATGTTCTCCTGGCATTCACCAAACCTAGACTTGTTCAGATAGAGAAGCGTGATTCAGCACTTCACAGAATACACTTCCATCACCCCAGAGTCTAGTGGCAGTGTGCTTTACACTACTTCACAAATATTTTTGCAAACTGACTTGTTGCAATAGTGACGTCTTATTACAGTTCCACACTCAAATTCAGTAAACTCTTTAGATTCTTACACAAATGTTTGTAAAGTCAGGCTGTTTACCTAGGGCTGGGCAATAAGACATTACACATTGTTATTGTGATAAATTATGTCACAGTGCAATATAAAATGATTTTCTGATCATATCATGCATATCATTATTACTTGTGCAACACTACATGTTCCATTATAAAGAGAGCAAAATTAGTATCATTTAACTGGATTTAGTACAACACAACATGCCAAATACTGAATAAAAGTCATTGTGTTTTTGATAGTACTTTTTTACAAAGTGGCGCTACTGATTTTTTTCCCCTGTTCCAATGTGTGAAAAAATCTATATAATGACATATCATGTACCATGAAAATTTGCCATATTGCCAAACTCTAATTTGGCCAAACCATCACTTTAAGGAATCTCTTGTTTTCGAGTTTATGTTGCTAAGGAAAGACCACCTCAAAGCTGCTTAGGATTACCACTGAGGTGGGCAGCTGTCATTTTAATTTCAGATCAGCTCTCAAAACACCCCTCTCCATGCAATCATAAAGTTTGAAACAGTGTCCATTCCACTCAAGCTCAAACCCACACAATGTCTGAAACTCATACACACACACAAGATTCTGTCTACTCTATAATTAGAATACATTTTACTGATTGCAGGGCCATACTGAGATCCTCATCTCCCACTGCCAAATCCACTCTGACAGGAATTCATTTTAGAATCAGAGAATAACATGGAAAACATCTAAAAGGTTGACACTCTACAATCCAAAGAAACCCTTGTCCAAGGTAATAGCATGAAAAAGGCATCCTGAAGAGAGACTCTAATTGACAACTGAAGTCGGGCGGCACCTCATGAAAGGATGGAATTAGTCTCAGTTCCACCCTCAATAAGTGGCTGGGGCACGAGTGAAGAGATTAGATTTAATAGGAGGAGGAAATATATTAAAACTTGAAAAAACAAATCGGCTTTGTGGCTGACATCTCCCAACGTTTACATCTGTGTGTGTGTGAAGTCTATTTCAGTTCACTCTTTGCTCGTCAGCTTTTCAGTATCACTAATTGGAAATCACATATGTGCTCTGCACATCATGAAAGGCTTAGGAATAAAGCCAAAAAAGAAAAAAAAGACAAAAAACTGTACTAGACTAACAAAATCCACTCCATAACCATTCATTTAAGATACCATCAAAAGCAGAGATTGTTAGACATCTAAAACTGTTCAAAAGTCAATCAGTTTTCCATTGATTTAATTTCCAGTGAAAATGGCCATTAAATACAAATGATTCATTTTTCAGGAGAAACGTCTGAGGAGATCAGATATAAGATGATCCACTTGAATAAGAAAGGAAGGAGTCAAAAAGTGGAAAAAAACTGGAGTTTCCAAAGCTGGAGGTAAAAGATGATTAAAAAATACAGAATAAATGGGACTCCTACAGTGGGGAGAACAAGTATTTGATACACTGCTGATTTTTCAGGTTTTCCCACTTGCAAAGCATGTAGAAGACTGTAATTTTTATCATAGGTACTCTTCAACTGTGAGTGATGGAATCTAAAACAAAAATCCAGAAAAATACATTGTATGATTTTTAAATAATTAATTTCCATTTTATTGTGTGAAATAAGTATTTGATACACCAGAAAAAGAAACTTAATATTTGGTACAGAAACCTTTGTTTGCAATTACAGAGATGAGACGACTCAACACTATGAGTCTGAAATAGGGCTGCAACAAATGACTATTCTGCTGGTCAAATAATCGAGCAATTATTAAAACAAATACTTGATTATTCAGATTATGAATTCACTCAATTACCAAATAACTCTTATGTAGCTTTTCAGCTTTTAAATTTGGCTTGAGGTTGTTTTATGCATTTGCTTATGAATAATGATGTTTTAATGAACTTTTCTGCTAATACAAAAGATAAATAAAACAACTTCTTTTCCCTGTTAAAGTTTAAAAAAAGAAAGTGTTGCAACAATAAAATCTAACAAAATTATATCAGTTCTCCCTCAATTGCAACAAAAGGTTCCCTGTACTTCACCAACCACAGTCATATCTACCCATAAACAACACACAATATGCATATCACATAAACATGAGCGTGGATTGCTGCACTCCCTTCATTATATAATCCTATCCTACTTTCTGAGAGCACAATTCTTGAAACAGTATAATTTTGGACATTATCTGCCTTAAACTGGCAGCACTAAATTTCCTTTGGGATCAATAAAGTATCTATCTATCCATCTATCTATCCATCTGTCTATCTATCTAGCACTGTTGACGTGCCTGTCTGGACCCGACGTGGCATCTAGGCATGTATATTTATCTCCAGCCATAATCATGACTTTTTCAGTGCTGTGCATGGATAGCAACGGCCTCATTTGAGCCTGTTTTTCACTCTTTTAATCAGTGGAGACCAGAAAGCCCAGAAGGCAGAAACAACACAGCACTTGACTGGTTGTAAGCTATTTCTTTCTGGAAAACTAGAACCAAACTTATCTGTTAGTTATGTCTTTAAGGCAATGTTCCTTTAACTTTTCTTTAGAAAAACAAAAGTCAAAATCATCTATTAGTTACATTATTAAGAGTCACTTTTCTATGACCAGGGGTCACAACCCAAATGACAAAAAGGAGCCATTTTGTCCTTTCAACAAAAATCAAACCACCTTGGGAGCCACAACATTTTATGTCTGTTTTACCATCTTGACTGTAAATATGTTTCAGTATGTGCTAATGTATTTGTGTAGGATAAAATATAATGCACAAGGAAACACAGACTTTCTTTGCTCTGCTTTAGCTCAGCTTTTCTCGCATCTCCAGTAGGAAACTTTTCCACAAAAATTGAATAGTTTCTTGTAAAATGTCTCTTAACATTTGAGTTTTAACAAGGCTCAAGTAATTTCTCATTCACCAGCATCTTCTTCACATTTTCCCGTTCCACCTTAAATGTTGCCTGACGTGCCACAGTGTAAGTGCTGCAGCATCTAAGGTGGAACAGGAAAATTCAAATGAGAAGTTGACTAAAGCTTTGCGACTTTTTAGCATTAGCATCAGCTACTAGCTAGATGAGATTGTTGTCTGCGTTGCTATGTGACCAGCAGGGTAAACCTTCAGGGTAAAGGTGTTTGAATTAACAGTTACACATTAACTCCAACTCCAACAAGACCATTTGCTGTTAAAACTGTGTTCAACCAATCAGCAGAGCTTTATTTTATTACAAATGAGGATTATTTTGTTTTTACCTAAGAGCTGCAGGTTGTCGACCCCTGGCTTTGACTCTTATTCTGGAAAACTAAAAGCAAACTTGTCTTTTACTTATGTCCTTCAGAAGGAGTATTAGTTTGACTTTTATTTTGGAAATAAAGTCAAGCTTGTTTTTATTTATGCCCTTAAGAGGCAGTGTTGTTTTAACTTTTATTTCATAAAACTAAAATCAAGCTTGCTTTTTACTTGTGCTTAAAGGCAGTGTTGGTTTGACTTTTATTTTGGAAAACTAAAGTCAAGCAGTCTTTTGGTTATGTTATTTAAGAGGCAGTGCTGGTTTGACTTTTAATTTGGAAAAAAGTCTATCTTGTCTGTTAGTTATGTCATTAAGGCGTTGTTGGTTGGTGTCTCCCTCTACCCCTGAGTCCTGGGGGGCAGCAGGTGAGAGTCAAAACGAGAGCAGCAGGATTCGTGACTGTCCGATGCTCATGGCAACAGCGGAACAAGTGCCCTGGGGGTGAATATTTTGGGCCACCTCAGGGGGGCAGGTGTTTCCTTTAGAGAGCGAGCAGGGAGGGAAGTGTAACAGCAGCAGTGAATCAGGGAGCACACAGGAAAGACAGAGAGGAGGGGATGGAAAGATTGAACAAAACGAGGATTAGAAGGAGCAGATGAAACGAGAGGTTTGTCATGTTTGGGGAAAGAAGAAAAACTCATAGATCTTCATGCATTAGCAGAATTGAAGCATGTATTACAGTAATATTAACTGTAATATTAGAACAATGTTTGTGAGAAGTAGAAAGGCACTGTGGTGTATATACTGTGTATGTGCATTAGCCTAACACTAACTATATATATAGTACATATACTACGCATATATGTTAGAATTCTAAATTAAAGTAACCAAAAATGTATGTGCACATATGTAGACAACACACGCGTTTGTTTCTTTGAATTGTGGGGACAATAACTACACTTCCATTCATTTCCTGGAAACCTACCTAAACCTTTATGATATATACTACTAGCCTCACCCTAACCCTTTTCCTAACCCAAATCTTAACCATAACCAAATCCAGGAGTTGGGCTCGGTCCCTTAGTTCCAGTGAAAGAAACTCTTAATGCTTCAGCACCAAGAGATTTTGGACAATTTCATGCTCCCAATCTTGTGGGAACAGTTTGGGGACGGCCCCTTCCTGTTCCAACATGACTGCACACCAGTGCACAAAGCAAGGTCCATAAAGACATGAATGAGTGAGTTTGGTGTGGAAGAACTTGACTGGCCTGCACAGAGTCCTGACCTCAACCCAACAGAACATCTTTGGGATGAATTAGAATGGAGACTGCAAGCGAGGCCTTCTCATCCAACATCAGCGTCTGACCTCACAAATGAGCTTCTGGAAGAATGGTCAAAAATTCCCATAAACCCACTCCTAAACCTTATGGAAAAGCTTCCAAGAAGAGCTGAAGCTGTTATAGCTGCAAAGGGTGGCCCGACATCACATTAAACCCTATGGATTAAGAATGGGATGTCACCCAAGTTCATATGCGTGTGAAGGCAGACGAGTAAATACTTTTGGAAATATAGTGTGTGTGTGTGTGTGTGTGTGTGTGTGTACATACATAAACAAAATACAAATACACACACACATTGTATGACAATTGGCATATAGCAATACCTCAGTATGTCAGTACTATTATTGGTATTTCATTATGTTAAACCTGGTACATTTACTGTATTTATTCTCATGATGATATAGTGCCTCTCCATGGATCACCACCTTATCGTGGTGGAGAGGTTTGTGTGCTTGAAGGACCCTAGGAGCTATGTTGTCTGGAGCAAAAGCTCCTGGTAGGGTCTCCCATGGCAAACTGGTCCTAGGTGACAGGCGAGACAAAGTGTGATCCATAACCACCCCTATGAGGACAACAAAGCAGGACTCGTGTACCCTGCCCGGATCAGGGTTACCGGGGCCCCACCCTGGAGCCAGGCCTGGGGGAGGGGCTCGCCAGCGAGCGTCTGGTGGCCGGGCATTCACTCATGGTGCCCGGCCGGGCCCAGCCCGAAGGAGCTACATGAGTCCCCCCTCCCATCGACCCACCACCGATGGGAGGGGCAGTAGTAGGGGTGCGGTGCATTGTGGATCGGGCAGTGTCCGAAGGCGTGGGCCTTGGCGTTCTGATCCTCGGTTGCTGAAACTGGCTTTTGGAACTTGGAACGTTACCTCACTGGCGGGGAAGGAGCCTGAGTTGGTGCGCGAGGTCGAGAGATACCGGCTAGATATAGTTGGGCTCACCTCAACACACAGCTTGGGCTCTGGGTCCAATCTCCTTGAGAGGGGCTGGACTTTTTTCTTTTCTGGAGTTGCCCATGGTGAGAGGCGGCGGGCAGGTGTGGGCTTTCTCATAGCCCCTCGACTCGGCGCCTGTATGTTGGGGTTTTCTCCGGTGGACGAGAGGGTAGCTTCCCTACGCCTTCGGGTTGGGGAACGGGTCCTGACTGTTGTCTGTGCTTATGCACCGAACAGCAGTTCAGAATACCCAGCCTTCATAGAGTCCTTGGAAGGGGTGCTTGAAAGTGCTCTTCCTGGAGACTCGATTGTCCTACTGGGGGACTTCAACGCTCACGTGGGCAATGACAGTAAGACCTGGAGGGGTGTGATTAGGAGGAATGGACTCTCTGATCTGAACCCGAGTGGTGTTCAGTTTTTGGACTTCTGTGCAAACCACAGTTTGTCCATAACGAACACCATGTTTGAACACAAGGATGTCCATAAGTGTACATGGCACCAGGACACCCTAGGCCGCAGTTCAATGATTGACTTTGTAGTCGTGTCAGCGGACTTGCGGCCATGTGTACTGGACACTCGGGTAAAGAGAGGAGCTGAGCTGTCAACTGATCACCACCTGGTGGTGAGTTGGATCAGGTGGTGGGGGAAGATGCCAGTCAGACCAGGCAAACCCAAACGTATAGTGAGGGTTTGCTGGGAACGTTTGGCAGAAGAACCTGTCAGATTGATCTTCAACTCACACCTCCGTCAGAACTTTGACCAGATATCGGGGGAGGTGGGGGACATTGACTCAGAATGGGCCATGTTCCGCTCCTCCATTGTTGAAGCGGCTGACTGTAGCTGTGGTCGCAAGGTAGTTGGTGCCTGTCGGGGCGGTAATCCTCGAACCCGGTGGTGGACACCCCAGGTGAGAGATGCCGTCAAGCTGAAGAAGGAGTCCTACCGGACATGGTTGGCCTGTAGGACACCAGAGGCAGCTGGAAGGTATCGACAGGCCAAGCGATCTGCGGCTTCAGTCGTTGCCAAGGCAAAAACCCGGGTGTGGGAAGAGTTCGGTGAGGCCTTGGAAAGTGACTTTAAGTCGGCTCCGAAAAGATTCTGGCAAACCGTCAGGCGACTCAGAAGGGGAAAGCAGTGTGCCACTAGCACTGTATATAGTGGAGATGGTGTGCTGCTGACTTCGACTGAAGACGTCATTGGGCGGTGGAAGGAATACTTTGAGGACCTTCTCAATCCCACCAAAATGTTCTCCAGTGAGGAGGCAGAGTCTGGGGACACGGGAATAGGCTTGTCCATTACTGAGGCCGAAGTCGCTAAGGTAGTTAAAAAGCTCCTTGGCGGCAGGGCTGCAGGGGTGGATGAGATCCGTCCCGAGTTCCTCAAGGCTCTGGATGTTGTGGGGCTGTCTTGGCTGACACGCCTTTTCAACATTGCATGGACATCGGGGGTGGTGCCACTTGATTGGCAGACTGGGGTGGTGGTGCCTCTTTTTAAAAAGGGGGACCGGAGGGTGTGTTCCAACTACAGGGGAATCACACTCCTCAGCCTCCCTGGTAAGGTCTATGCAAGGGTACTGGAGAAGAGAGTCCGGCTTATAGTCGAACCTCGGATTCAGGAGGAGCAGTGCGGGTTCCGCCCTGGTCGTGGAACACTGGACCAACTCTTTACCCTCTCCAGGATTCTCGAGGGTTCATGGGAGTTTGCCCAACCAGTCCACATGTGCTTTGTGGATTTGGAGAAGGCATTCGACTGTGTTCCCCGGGGTATTCTGTGGGAGGTGCTTCGGGAGTACGGGGTACATGGCTCTTTGCTACGAGCCATTCAGGCCCTGTACAAACAAAGCAGGAGCTTGCTTCGCATGGCCGGCAGTAAGTCAGACTTTTTCCCAGTGAGAGTTGGACTCCGTCAGGGCTTCCCTTTGTCACCGATTCTATTCATAATTTTTATGGATAGAATTTCTAGGCGCAGTCAGGGGATGGAGGGTGTCCGGTTTGGTGACCTCAGGGTCACATCGCTGCTGTTCGCAGATGATGTGGTCCTATTGGGGACATCAGGCCGTGAACTTCAGCTTGCACTGGATCGGTTTGCAGCCGAGTGTGAAGCGGCCGGGATGAGGATCAGTACCTCCAAATCCGAGGCCATGGTTCTCACGCGGGAAAGGGTGGAGAGCCCTCTCTGGGTCGGGGATGAGCTCTTGCCTCAAGTGGAGGAGTTTAAGTATCTTGGGGTCTTGTTCACGAGTGATGGTACAAGGGAGCGGGAGATTGACAGGCGGATTGGTGCTGGGTCAGCAGTGATGCGGGCTCTTTACCGGTCTGTTGTGGTAAAGAAAGAGCTGAGCCATAAGGCAAGGCTCTCGATTTACTGGTCGATCTATGTTCCCACCCTCACCTATGGTCATGAGCTTTGGGTAATGACCGAAAGAACGAGATCGCGAATACAAGCGGCTGAAATGAGTTTCCTCCGCAGGGTGGCTGAACTCTCCCTTAGAGATAGGGTGAGAAGTTCGGTCATCCGGGAGGGACTCGGAGTAGAGCCGCTGCTTCTTCACGTCGAGAGGAGCCAGTTGAGGTGGTTCGGGCATCTTGTTAGGATGCCTCCTGGACGCCTCCCTTGGGAGGTGTCACAGGCAAGTCCACCGGGGAGGAGACCCCGGGGAAGACCCAGGACACGCTGGCATGACTATATCGCCCAGCTGGCCTGGGAGCGCCTCGGAATCCCTCCCAGGGAGCTAGTGGAAGTGGCTGGGGAAAGGGAGGTCTGGGCTTCATTGCTCAGGATGCTGCCCCCGCGACCCGAACCCCGGAGAAGCGGAAGATGATGGATGGATGGATGGATGGATGGATGATATAGTGTTTTTACAGAAGCACTTTTTGCCGAGGTGTGCATGTGTACATTATATATATCATGATTAGATATCATCATTATTATATATAGCCATTATTGTGCATATTGCTATACACAATGCACCTTCAAGGCATGATTCTTTCTGTTATTTTCTTAATATAACATGTAGCATATCAAATCATCAAATTAGAAGATGAATCTACATGTTTTAATAGGTACATCAGTAAGTTTCTCATCACTCTGAATGACTGTCTACATTTTAACCATTTAATCATGCCATTTTTTTACATTTTGATCAAAAATTGGTGGCATTCCCCTCTCATGTAACCACTGAGCAAAAATGTGTTCTTCATGTTTCCTGTATACTTCCTGTATAATAGCTTGAATACAACTGTGAGTTATTAATATGCTTTGACCCAGAGTGCTGCAGCTCCTGAAGTGTGAGTACGTGCAGGCCGTCAGGTCTGCGGCCAGTAGACTATAAAGTGGACAGGTTGAAAGTTAGCACACTCCGGTTCATGCACAAACCTTTCTTTGATTCATAGACATGCATGGGCATCGTTTGTGCTGTGATTTACATCAATAGATGCTGTTATTCTGCCATCAAAGTGTTTTTTCTCTGGAAGAGTAGAGACTGGCCTTCAAAGCCCTGATCCTCTTTTCCTCACCGGCCTATTTCTCACTGGACCACAATAAGCTCCTGTGAAGCGTTTTTTTTTTTTTCTTCCTAGCAGTGGACTGTCTATACAGACAGATGGCCAAAATCACACAAAGTGTTTTTTTTACGAACCAGCTGAATAAGAACTGTATGCTGTAGGCACACCTGCTTCACCACAGGGTCACACACATGCAGGCTCTGACCGTCCACCCTGTTTCATGTATTGGGCTTGCAGGTCATGAATATGAGTGTCTAAAATGCCAAATCGTTCTGGTAGAAGGTTCTGGTTCAGCCTGTTGCTAATATTTTCAGTCTTCAATCGAAAGCCCTGAATTACAGAGTAAAATTTAAGACTGGGTTTTGTCCAAGTTCTGGCTCTCCAGGATGTCATTTTTACCCTTAAATTACAGATCATTACTGTGTAATTACATCATTAGGTGGTTTGATTTGAAATGCTTCACTCTATAATCTTAAAAAAGATGGTCCCTTTTAAGTAAAATACTTCTCTATAGAATCATGAACACTTGCATGCTTAAAAGTTTCTTTGCAAGGTGAAATGGTTCTTCAGACTGATGGAGAATGGTTTCTAGCACCAAAAAGGGTTCTTCTATTGTTACAAGCTTAATATTATAACAACAATTAGACTGTGTGGGACCATTTTCATAAATGTTCTATATAAAAAATGCTACATATAAATCATCTTCTCTATCAATCTGAAGAATCATTTTACCATGCAAACCACCATTTAGGCATGCAAGTGTTTCTTTACCTGTTCATGGTTCAATATAGGACAACTGTTTTTATTAAAGAAGAACCATATTTAAGATTTTTAAAGATATTTTAAGAGTGTAGAGAAACTTACCAAGTCAGAATTGTTCACAGTGTTGGTGACTGAAACCAGACATCTGAAGAGTGCAATGCCTCTAAAACGTACATAGCAGAAAGCTGTGACATAAAATGGTTATGAAATATCTGCTTTTTAACGGAGATGCCGTTTGAGATTAGATTAGATAAGGTTTAGATAAGATTTAGGCCTTATGTATGTTTTTTAAATCAGTGGGGGAGAGGTGCATGCATGGTATGGTAAAAAAAATACCCAAAGAAAACGTATTTCTTCAGATTCACCACTGTTATCAACACCGTATATCACTACTCAGAAGACTGATTGAAAAAATGGCTATATTGTAGATACTGTGATGTCTGGTTCCCATCACCACCACTGTAAAGAAATCCGAGTCAGCAAGTTTCCCCACGATAAACCATTTTCCATACCAATGACTCAAGATACTCCAGATACTTTGCCAACATTATTATATTAAGTCAACAGAATTCGCCTTTAAAGGACAACTCCACCGATTTCTTTGAATTTTCTGCATAAATAAATGATTACGATGTAAATAAAGCCATTCAGAGTGGTTTGGTGTGGAATGCTTAATTCTAGAGAAACTTAGAGTTAGAATCGTTGACAGTGACGGTGATAGGAACCAAACGTCTCAAGTGCTTCATGCTGCTAAGCCTTCCTCACAGAAAGACAGTGCATGAAATGGTTCCGAATACTCAGCCTGATGTCTGAGACATTGTTTCACGCTAGTTTTGTGATAAAGTTTTGGCGTAAAACATATTGTAATCAATTTATTTTAATCAATTTAAAGAGGAGGGGTACATTAAAGGTGTTCTGAGGCAAAACAGTCCCCAAAGAAAACTTCCACTATGTTCCACTACTTTACCATCATCAGCGTTACATATAAAAACTCAGTAGAAACAAGTAGGCTCATTGGAGGTTTTGGATAGTAAATAAAAAGGCTATATTTGTGTTATAGACATGGCGACCCCTGGTTCCTATCGCCACCACCATAAAGAAATATGAGTCAGTACGTTTCACGTTTCACCTCAAAACACTCTGGATGACTGCTTTCATCTCAAGGATCGAATCAGACGTTTTGAAAAGCCAGTGGAAGTTTCCCTTTAAAGGAGAACTCCACAGAATTTACAAATACTCAGCCTGATGTCTGAGACATTGTTTTATGGAAGTTTAATGACAAAGTTTTGGCCTAAAATGAATTTTGATCAATTTATTTCACTCCATTCACAGTGGTGGGGTGTATAAAAGGTGTTCTTTGCTGTTCACTGGTGGGTTTAGATAGCCATTAAATGTTTGTGCTGTACACAAGGCGACCCCTGGTTCCTACCACCACCACCACTGTAAAGAAATCAAAGAAGAGTCAATACGTTTCACCACAATGAACGACTTCCCCCCCAAACACTCTGGATGACTGCATCCATCTCAACCCCCGATTTAGACATTTTTGAAAAGCCAGTGGAATTTCCCTTTAAAGGAGACTTTTCGAAACCTCTGCCTGAGTAAATGATCAAGACGTAAACAAAGCCGCTGGAAAACAAGCTGAGTCGAGAAGTTTCTCTACAAAGAATCATTTCACTACTGTCTCAACGACTGAATTGTGCACACGTTTCGAAAAACCGGTGGAACTGCCCTTTAAAATTTGTGTGTTCGTGTGTCAAACTGAAACTCAGGCTGTCTATCCAAGTGTCACGTCGGCTGGTATAGTTTGACGTATTCACGCCTGCAGCTGCTTCTAAACGGACACCGAAGTACTTGAACTTGAGTGTTTGTCAGAGACGCGAACTCACCGGCGCTGGGCTCTCTCTGCGCCTTCCTCCTCTCCGGCTCTTTCTCCTTCTTCTCCTGCTCGTGCTCGTCTCTCTCTCGGTCTCTCCGCTCGCTCTGCGGCTCTGATCCCACCTTCACCTTCAGCAGCGCGGGGCGCGTTCGCGCCAGCGCCGAGGTGACGGAGCCCATGCGCGCGTGGCTCAGAGCGCAGCGCGCGGCTCCATCGGCGCAGAGCGCGCGCCAACCGCCGCCTCCATCACCAACAACACAAACACACGCTGTGCGCGCGCCCCATAGCGCTCCTCCCGTATTTATTCCTCTCAGCCTTCACCGGGACGAGCTCAGCTCCCAGCGTGCAAAAGTAAGCGAACCCCGCCGGGGGTGGAGGGGGGGTGTGGGGGTGCGGGAGCGGGAGAGGGAGGGGGGAGCGGTCGACGGAGGCACCACGTAAACAAGAGTGTAAAAAGCTCTCTAAACCTAAAAAAAGGCCACAAATCTAAGCTTATAAATCTAAAACTGCAATTAAGAGCCCATAAATCTAAATTCTGAATATAAACATAAACACGAGTGTTTAAATGGTCACTCTAAAGTACCAAAACCAACCGGAAGTTAGCCTACGTCCACGAAAATTAGCCTTGTGAAACCAAATCTCGTTAAGTTCATCCTCGTTTCCGCACAGCACTAACTTGAACGCGTATGCCGTCAAATATGAGTAATAATAATCGTTTTTTTAGAGGAATGTCATTTGTTTTACTCATTCACATTGTCATTTTTTATTTTCCCCCTCAAAACAAAGTCACCTGACCTCCGCGGCCAACTCACCTGACCTCCGACGGCAAGTGTTCCGTTAACGCCTAATATCACATTCATGAGCAGAAACTTTGCAACTTCATCTCTAAGCTCAAGTGTATTTCCCTTTAAATTGAACCCATCTGATTAACTAAGAGACTAAAATGGGGAAAATGTATTGTTTATTCCTGATACTCTCTATGAGCTTCTTTCCTTCTTTCTGTTGTATACATATTACGTTTCCCACCTTAACGTCTAAATTAATATATAGTTCATTAAGTGTTATGTACGGAGCCCTTCTGGTGACATCCCATATTAATAAAAACTATGCATAATTAATAAGGTATGGGACATATCCCATAGCACATGACTTAGTAAGGCGTGGGAACAACATAATTAAGCCTTGACCACAACTTAATAAGGCATAATCTCATTCCCATGCCATACTATCTCATTTCCACGTCTTAATAAATCACACACAATGATCTAGTTCCCATGCTTTAATACAGGCCAAGCATTAATTTTAATATGGGATGTCAACAGCGGGGCTCCATAGTTATGAATTATTTGTATTGCATGTATTATATGTCATGCCAGTTCATCATAGGCCTACCTTTTTGAGCTCTGAATGTGCAGTGCATCTTTTATATATGTAAGCACTCTTTTTGTGTTATCTGTATAACAATGAATGCATTATAAAATACTTTCAAAAATGTATCACTGCACATTATAGCCATGTTTATTATGTATTATGAATCATTAACATGATGTGTAATCAGTAGTATTCATAATACGTTGTATTGTTCATGCCGAAGACACTGAGTCCTGGCTTGCATAGTGCTTTATGACTAACAAACCTGCCTCGTAGCAGCAGCGCAGTCATTTACTCGGTTCCATGTGCTCTTGGGGGATTTGTACTTCTCTGAACATTTCCAAATGATAAAACTTTTGCTGTGCTCAAGTATACTTGTGAGTGTAAAATCTAGTTTTTCATTTCTGTTTCAGTTCTTCAAATGCCTTTGGGTTTAATTTCATTCTGTTGTGTTGGTTCAGGTGCCAGGATGCTTTGCTGTTGCTGATCCTTCTCAATTTGAAGGTTTAGGATCTCATTTTAGATCAAAAGGACACCAGAAGAACACCTTTGGGTGCTATATAGAACCCTTTTCAAAAATGTTCTATATAAAACCTCCTTCATGATGCAAAGAACAGTTTAATCATGCAGAGGGATCTTTGAGTGTTCATGATTCCTTATAGCATATTTTCTTTTACTAAATAAGCATTTTTAAAGAGTGCAGTTTAAGGAAGATCTGACATTTTTACTTGTAGATAGTTTTTGTTTGCTACTTTTACATGTTAAATCAATGTTTCATTTGTTTTCAAGATCAGTTTTATGCTACTCTGCTACCAAACATTTGGTACGAGTTGTACTTCCCTGGAAGCCAGTGGGAACACCGCCTGTATCAAGGGAGGACTGGGTCATCTCAGCTGGGAAACGACAAAACCAACAAAACCATGCATGCCAAGCAACACAAACCAGGTCAGATTATTCATTTCTTCCCAGTTATAGTACGTCAGTAAGAAACTGTTGGGCCATTCATTATTGGTTCTCCCTTTTTATTATAACATGGCATCCAACCAAGGCTTAAATACGTTTACTGATAAATCTTTTTCCATCTACAATGATTATACCACTAAACAATCTAATTCCGGTCAAAATGTATTTCTTTATGATTTGTCCTATTACTGACTGCTTCTTTTAGTCCTTATCTTTTTCCCATTTTCATAGCAAGTTCACCTTAAAGGATTGTGAGTTTTTCAAACTTCAGCATTTTTCAAACTACACTGCAAAAATTCTTCAGAGAACTCAAAATATCAGATGAACCAATAAAAGTTGCACAAAGACCCAGGGAACCTCAGTCTGTGTTTTCTTTCTAATTAGGTTAACATTGTTCTTTAATAATCTTTTAATAACTGCAGAAAATCCGATTTGATCAGTTATTCATTCCAAACATACACATGCACTTGGGTAATTGAATAGTGGGAATACTTTGGGTCTGCTTTGCAATCCACCAATAAACTCACAGAAGAAGACGTGACATAAATGTAACGCAAAACTCAAACATCATGCTGCAGCTTTTTTTTTAAACATCAAGTCACTTTAGAGGAAAATCTGAATATACATCATATCCAAGATGAACAATGTTTAAATCCTTTGCTTAGTCAAGCATGCAATTGGTTTCAGGGTCCCTCCAGATGTGTTTTGTGCCATCTCATGGGTTTTGCTGTTTCCAGGACAGCACTCTGTTATCGCACATGCGCAAACAGAAAAATGAAAGAAATCTGAGTAAGGGTATCCATGCACTGAAAAATACATGTACTGAGTTAAAATCCAGCTCTCTTTATCAGATTTCTGGAAATACAATGGCAGCCTTAATCCTCTCTAAGAAATATGCGTATGCTGTTTACATGACCACTCACACAATAAACTGCTGAAATCTGATCATGATTGTATTATTGGTGTGCATGTAAACACAGTGTATTTTATTGGAAGCCTAACATTGGCTGGACAGCGTTGGTAAAACAAATGAACCTAAGGATGACTACAAGCAACTGGTGAGGAAACTCAGAAATGCATCATGTTGCCTTGATATTTTGAGTTCTCTCAGCAATTTCCTTAAACAGTATACCTGCAGCATCCTGTTGACAGATGTATACATTTATAATAGAATCCAGTGAACGGTTCTTTCTGCACCTCTGAGTCAACAGTTTTTCAGTTATTTTATTAAACACAGGCTAAATGATGGTCTGTGGAAATGCTGTAGTATTCCAATTTCTCTCCTACGCACATACAACATGAACTGTCAACAAAAAAACACACATCACTGTCTCCATCCTCCACAGACTTTATTGGTGCAAGTATTTACTGACAACGTTCTGTTGGCTTATAAAAGCTTGTTAAAGCAGTTCCAGTCTGATCTATTTAAGTAAATACTGAAATGGCTCTTATCAGAGGGCCGCTATTGCTATTACTGTAACTTCAACACCTAGACAGTGGATCTAAGTCCTTAATCTGGCAGAAAAGGCACTGGAAAGCAGTCATTTATGCGCATCGAAGGGGTAGCAGCTGTTTCTTTGCGTCTATAGGGAGCGTGAGTGGTGCTCTTTGTATTATGTGTTGCTGGGCGAGTCAGACCGAGGTGTGAGGTCCAGCGGGGCCAGTTTCTGGTCACTCTAGATCTTCATGGTTCTGGGTAGACTCATTAATCACCTATAAAATCCAAGTAGAGCAAAACAAAGGACTATGAGGACAATGGAAAGGCCAAGATAGAAAGCTAGCAACTTAAATTTTCAATGCTGGTGCAAAAACAGATTTTTAAGGCAACTACCATTTTGAACAAGCAAACGCATGAATGGGAATAAACACACTTGTTATTACAAAGAGGTGTGTATTCTGAAAGCGTGCATGCTGTGAAAATGATTTGTAGTGGCGGACTGAAAATTGTAAGTTCATTAAATATTAGATAATAAGTTTACATTAAAAAAAGAATGTAAGACGCAGGTTGTTGTTGTGTAAACTTACTATTTGATGTTCAAATTTGTTGAAACTTAAAAATTCAGTCAGGCAAAAATACATTAAGGTTTAATTGCAAACCATGGATATTTAAGTTTTTTCAAGTAATTATTTTACTAGTACTATAGCAGGTTGTGTTGGGATAAAATTAACTTTTTAAAAATATTTTTCAAATTCTTTTTTAAAGGAAACAAAAAATGTAAAATGTAAAAATCTTTTTACTGATCTGATATTTCTTCTTTACAAGCTTCAAAAGGATTTTTTTATTGAAGCACTTCACTTAACATGATAATCTAAAAGGAGGCTATAATGCTGAAAGTACTCTAATATTCTACTACAGGACGAAATACATAATCCTGGTATTTGCCAAACCCAGACTCGTTCATCAGACTGCCAGATAGAGAAGTGTGATTCATCACTCCACAGAATACATTTCCACTGCTCCAGAGCCCAGTGGCGGCATGCTGTACTCTACTCCATCTGATGCTTGGCATTGTGCATTTTGATCTTAGGCTTGTGTAGCTGCTCGGCCATGCAAACACATTTTATGAAGCTCCTAATGTGCAGTTCTTTTGCTGATGTTGTTTCCAGAGGCAAAACTTAGGTGACTGGTTTTAGGTCTTCGTGCTTTGTGGCTGAGCTGTTGTTCCTCCTAAGTGCTTCAATTTCACAATTATAGCACTTACAGTTGACAGGGGCAGATCTAGCAGGACAGAAATTTCACAAACTGGCTTGTGACAGAGGCGGCGTCCCTGTCATCCTTGGCAGCCATGTTAAAAGTCACTGAGCTAATCAGTATGCCCATTCTACTGCCAGCGTTTGTCCAATGAGACTGCAAGGCTATGTGCTTAATTTTATCCACCTGTTAGCAAAGGGTGTAGCTGAAACACCTGAACTCAATAAGTAGGAGGGGTGTCCCAATACCTTTGTCCTTCGTATGTGGTGTTTGATGACTGAAAGACTACTGAGGATTAAAAAAATCGGTGTAATCTGTCATTATGTGTGAGATCTTCCGTGTTTTTAACATCGGTTAGGATTTTAAAAACCCTGTAGTGAGGACTAGGCATTATTCACTACCCATTTGTTGTTTTGCATCTAAACGTAATGAGGTGAAAAAAGACTAGTAATACTGTCTGAGGTAACAGATCATTAACAGACCATTCGTGTTAGTCTGTTTAGAACTTTGACTGCCTTTTCCCGTATAAATTTCAAGCCACTACTCCTACTATATTGTTTTGTTTTGATCTTGTTCTGAACATGATGGTGCGTATCCTCTTAAACTCCTTGGAAGCACCAGTGGTTCCAAAATACACTTCGTCATATTCTTCATAACTTCCATTTTTCATAAGCTACATTCAAAAGGTGGCTGTAACTGTTTCCTTTCCAGTCAAATAGATGGGTGATGCAAGAAGAAGAATTTTATAGAATAGAACAAGCTGAACTCATAATTTATTTGTTGACTGAAAGTCGACCCATTTTTCCACAAATCTGTGCTATAAACTGTAAACAGATGGCGTCTTTTCAGTGATCTGCTCTGTAAAAATTATTTTTAAAAAATAATACAGAGCGTCTAAGATTTTTGGCTTTCTGCAGTAAATTGTAAGCATATAGTAATATGTGTGAGCATAAAACACATGTTCTGTTAATGTGAGGGAAGCTTTTACAAAATAAACTGAAAATTTGCATTTATTTCATGCAGTTACTGAATAACTTGCCTTACGATTTGGTCATGTAAATTCAGATGGAAAAAAACAAATATACCCTGGAGAATAAGAGGAAATAGCAGTGGAGTCAGGAAGCTGGTGTGCAGTGGTTTTTAGATTTGAAAGAGTTTAAAGTTATTTTGTTTGCAAATGTGTCAATGTATTGTTACATTTTGAAACATGTCTAGGGCTAAAATGCCTGGTCTTATTTTATTATAATTGTTTTAATTGTTTTAAATACTTCATCACCATGTCCTTTGAGTTCTTTGAATTTTTTATTTTTTTTAAATGCTTCAAACAGATTTGAAACCCACCTGGCCATCTCTGGTCTCAATGGTCTTGATGAGCACCTTCTTGGTTGTTGTGCTTTCAATCATAGGTCTGGACTCCAGCATGGTTTCTGTGAAAAAGATCCACAATAATAGTATACATACAAAAAGCACATGAGTCTTATGTGCATGAGTGGTAAAACTAGATACTCACCTCTCAAATTGAGGGTGGAAAAGTTTGGCAAAGGGGTTGAGATTCTAAAAGCAGGAGAGTATATAGATTAAACCACTACGTGACCACTAATATCCACTTCTAATATCAAAACAAGAGCAACAAAAAGGGTTCTTTGGAGTGATACCATGGAAAAGCCACATGTGGTTCCTCAAAGAACTTAATGGTACATGTTTTTAAAGAATCATTTTTAGAAAGTGTGAAGGTGACTAACCTTTTTAAGGACCTCCCACATAATATAGGTTCTGTATCAGATTCTATATCAATCAAAGCTGTGTCATAGAAAATATGCCCAAGCTAAGAGCCATTGAGGAGCCTTTATTTTTAAAAGTGTAGAAGCCCATATTTATTAATCATCCCAGTACAAGACAGCTGATCTAGGTTCATACTCACATAATAATATAATTCTGTGCAATTCAACATAAAAGGCCAAATCAGCAGTCTCATTAAGAAAAGATTCCTGAACCTTCAGCGTTCATTTGTGGTCTGTTTTTCACCTACCTGCTCTCCTCCCCTTCCAGCAGCTTCCTGTAGGTGGCAATCTCAATGTCTAGGGCCATTTTGACATTGAGCAGATCCTGGTACTCCCGCAGGTGGCGGGCCATCTCATCCTTCATGCTGTGGATGTCTTCCTCCAGACGGCTGATGGTGTCCTGGTAACCTGAGGACTCCATGGCAAAGTTCTCCTCCAACTCTTTCATCTGACGCTCCAGAGACTCATTCTACAAACAGACAGAGAGAGCGAGGTAACAGAGTTATCTTAATATTGTATGCAGCATTGATTTCAAAACACTAAGATTCTAAGATCCTGTACTGCATTATATTGGGTTCTCCCATGGCAAACTCATTTGATTCAACTCGTCAGAAAATTAGCAAGTCCAATCAAGCCCCACGTTAAGTGGATTATAGCAGGGAAAATACCTAGACTGACTTGTATACAGTGTCTGCTTATGTCCAACAGCAAGAGGAAAAATAAAATCTAGAAATTCTCATTGCTGTTACACTATATGTCCAAAAGTATGAGGACACCCCTCCTATTTATTGAGTTCAGGTGTTTCAGCTACACTTTTTGCTAACAGGAGTTAGACGTGCAATCTCCATAGGCAAACAGTAGAATGTAGTAGAATGGATGACTTTAAAACAATGTTATAGGATGCTACCTTTGCCACAAGTCATTTTCTGAAATGTCTGCCTTGATAGATCTGCCCTAGTCAACTGTAAGTGCTGTTGTTGTGAAATGAAAACATCTAGAAGCAACACAGACTCAGCCATTAAGCGGTAGATGATGCTAACTTGCAGAGCAGCTTTGCCAAGTGCTGAAGTGCGTGTTAAGTAAAAATCATCTATCTGCTAGTATGCATAGTACCAAAAGTAATTTATGGTCGAGGAGGGGTAATTTTCTGGGGCTGTTTCAGGGTTCGGGCTAGGCCCTTCAGATTCAGTGAAGGGTAATACCTAATGCTACAGCACACAAAGACATTTAAGACAATTATACGCTTCCGTCTTTGTGGCAACAGTTTGTAGAAGACCCTTTCCTCTTTCAGCTTGACTGTGCCTCTGGGCACAAAGTGAGCTCTGTAAAGACATTGTTTGACAAGTTTGGTGTGGAGGAACTCCAGTGGCCTGCAGAGAGCGTCTCATCCAGCATCAGTGTCTGCAATGCTCTTTTGATTGAATGGACAAAAATTCCATCAGACACACTGCAAAATCTTGTGGAAAGCCTTGCAAGAAGAGTGGAGGCTGCTATAGCTGCAAAAGAGGAACCAACTCCATATTAATGTCCACGAACTGGAACTGGATGTCCAACAAGCTCATATAGGTGTGATGGTCTGGTGTCCACATACTTTTGGCCGTATAGCGTAATAAGCATATTCCACTAATCTTTAAATGCTAATTTTAGGAGCACTGAAATTAAAACAAAACAGCAATCCATTTTAACTAGTGGAAATTAGAATAAAAATAGGTTAGCATGAATATTAGCATGTCCTGAGAAATCTTGGTTGATTATAGGAGCACTATGAAAATGATAATCAGATCTAGTTTTGAAGGGAATTTAGTGTGTTTGCAGTGCAAAAATGATTCAGAGATTGTTTTAACTTAAAGTTCACTGAACCTCAAATAAGTTAACAGAAGGTAAAGACAGATTATTAAAAGAATAAATCTGTTAATGTTTAAATGTTACAGAACGCTAAAGTTCTATGAATTCAAAAATTTAAAGCAACCAAATGACAAGCTTTATTAAGTTAAAATATTGAATCAGTTTTACAGGGAGGTGAAGGACAAAATACAACTGAATTGGGATTCCTGTTTGTTTATCAAGCCTTGTGTAATGCACTTACTGTCCCCTTGAGGGCATCCACGTCACAGGTGAGAGCCTGCACCTGCCGGCGGTACTCATTGGCCTCCTGCTTGGCTGCACGTAGAGCATCATTATTCCTGTTGGCAACTTCGGTCAAATCAGCAAACTGCAAATTCACACAGATAATAAGATGGTTAAGACCTATAAATCTAATGAGTGAAAGAGGAGAACAGCTGAGGTCCCTGTATTGTCAGCTGGAATGAATAAGAGAACAAGAAGAGAGACAAGGAGAGAAAAAAGAAGTGATAGTTGAGGAGAATAAGAGAAAAAAAGGTTAAAACAGCTGCAAATATAAAAATCATACAAGATACTGTAAGTGACTTGATGATCGGCTGCCAAGAGAAAAAATCTCATCTCCAGAATCGTCATTTATAGACTGTAATGCAGCAGTAAAGCCAAAATGTTCTTATTTTTAATCTTATATTTATTGTTCTTATTGTTAATTGTTATTGTAACAAGCTTTTATTCCATCGAATTTTATACTACATGAATGGGTCAATTAGTTCTAAATTGTTCATTAACAATATCCTTTCCTGTAATTCAAAGTCAATTATAAGCCAGAAAACTCAGACATGCTGCTTGATCAGGAGTATGTAGGTGTTTCAGACTGAACAACCCCTTAACAGGTGATTGTTAGCTAACTATGCTAAAAGGCACATATAAGTTGGTTTATTCAGAATGACAGAGCTGAGAGCTGTCAGATGTTTGCAGTTGTTATTTCATTTATTTATGGCCAAAATAACCATGTTTTCCATGTGTTTCTTTGCCACATGTGTGATATTACTTAGAAGTAATGTGGCATGTATTGCCACCAAACAGAGCCCATCCTCTGGCACTAAGAAGTCCATGTCATCTGTAAACTCCCAGATGTAAATCTGCCTCCGTGTTTCAAATGTTTCAAATGATATAGCAACCATCAAATCATGCACCATGACTAACTGTAACAGTCCTTATTAGTTCAATAGCTACGATGTTCATAGTTAACTCTGAGCTGCTAGCACTGTAAAGGTAATACAGTAAAATTGGATATGATATAGCTTAGTAAATACTACCTGGTTAGCTAGCTAAGATGGTCATAGCAAACTGAGATGCTGGCACTGTTTTAAGGTGATAAAGTAATTTGGAAACAGTATAGCTTAGTAAATACCAGCTACTTACCTTGCTAACTGGTTCAACTATAGGATCAACTACAGAAATTTGGTTTAGGGGTAGGCGGATTGAACTATTGATACTTCTGAACCTTTTAAGAATCGATCTTTACACAATAATATTGATACTAGTTTTTAACTGCTTTAAGCAGTAAACTGAAAATTATAATTAAACTAGTAGTGATTAGAAATACCATGGTAAATAAATATGTAGGATAGGAACTACTTTTCTTTGTCTCCCTCACAAATGATCAGACAGCCTGCCTAAGACACAATGCATGCTCTATAATGGCAATTAATTTTTTTTTTTTTACAAAAACAGACATCCATCCATCCATCCATCCATTTTCTAAGCCGCTTCTCCCTCAGGGTCACGGGATAAACAGACATGTGGCAGCTTATTAAATACTATTGCAGAGGCTTTTAAATATGTCAAATATGTCTACTTTTTTACTGGTTTTCACTGTAGAAATTGCAAAGAATTTCCCCTCATAAAAGTACCAGTACTGGTATTTTACTTCTTTTCAAAATTTTCAAAAGATTTCTGTAATTTAAAGGATGAAAAAACTGTCCTAATTCTGATTGGTAAAATGAAAAGCTTACATCCCAAGCTTTTTCCCACCCAACTCACATCTAATATAGGATACACAAAAATTTTACTTCACTTGAAAGTCAACAGCAAATTCATGTGGTACCTTATATAACAGCAAAAAAAACCAACTAAATAAGTTGGTAGACCCTTTAAAGAGCCATCTACTAAAACCAAATGCTTTTTTAAAATACAAGAGTTTGATGTACAATGTACAAACACAAGTTTTAAAACATATCGTATATTCCTGAGTCCTTACAGTCCATATATATAGAGAAATTACGCTGCAAAAAGGGATGTAGCATTTTTGTGATGTCACGAAAATCAACGCATTCACATATATCTGCCTACTCAGTCAACAGCAGATTAGCTACACCCATCCATGCTGAAGCTATAAAGAGTTGACTTCATGAATGAGACACAATGAAGAGCAGCTAATCAGAACAAATGTACATATTGTCACTCTTATACACAGAATAACTTAAACAGCCTTTTTAAATGTTGAAGAATAATGATAAAACTGAAAAAAAACATGTTAAATGCCACACAGTTGTCATAAGTTCATGAGGTGTACTTCTGTTGAACCTCATGTGAGAGATCAGCAGAGACAGAAGCAGATAGTCACGAGTGGTAATGAGATTAAAGAGTCAAGCTTAAGTGCGTTGTGTTTACACTGTACTATTGCTCATCACACCCACAAGCCCATTCTGTTTTGACGACTCAGACAAGGCCTCAGGCATGTGGTCATTGGTAGAGTTAATTAAGCAGGGTTTGAAATCAGCATTTTTGTGCAAAGTGGAACAAATGTAAACGGGAGAGAGAGAGAGAGAGAGAGAGAGAGAGAGAGAGAGAGAGAGAGTTGGGGGGCTGCCCAAAAGCTGATTTGCAGAGAAAAGCAGATATTTCCATTGTGATTGCAGATTAAAATTATGAAAAACATGTGCCATGTGGTCAGCACCTTAGACTTGTACCACTCCTCAGACTCCTGTATGTTCTTGGTGGCCAGGCTCTCATACTGCTGCCGGACGTCCCTGAGAGCAGCAGTCAGGTCAGGCTTGGCCATGTCTAGATCCACCTGTGCATGCTGCTGCTGGATTTGAGCTTGGACTTCTGTCATTTCCTAAAGAGAAAAAGTGGGAGAGATTATGGAGTTGGCCTAATGTACTATAGGAATTGTTGTTATTATTGGCACTGTTGGTAAAGATAGGAGAGCCACAGCAAAGACCTTAAACATCCCTGTTAGTACATTTTGTTCAATAATATGCCATTGGAAAGTGTGAAACCACAACTAATTGAAACAATAAGCAATGAACTGCAATGCACTAATCTCCAAAAATGAAGCAAAAAGATGCATGACTAACAATTGCGCATGCGTCTTCAGAACTGCTTTGGAACAATGTGCTCTGGATAGACTAAACAAAACCAGAACTCTTTGACAATAAATAGCTCGTATTGTTTTGAGAAAAGGCTTATGTGTATGATCCCAAGAATGCCACATCTACAGTCAAGCACAGTGGTGGGAGCATCACAATATGTGGCTGGTTCACTGCAAACGGTACTGATTGACTGTATCATCATCAAAGGAAATATGAGTGGAGCGAAGTATCAGGATATATAAGAGGAGAATTTAATCTCATCTGCGAAATAAGGTGAAAAAAACGAACCCGTCAACAAGAGAATGACGCCAAACATGCAATAGACTCGAGGCTGGCTTCTGAAAAAAGTGAAAAAAGTCTAGTCAACCTCTTCACTTTCATTTTTAAGGATTTGTGAGTCTGACAGAGAGATCCTTGGAAGCTTGGGGAATTGAAAGTGGTTCAATTCCAATTCTACAAAAAGCAAATTACTTCTTACTGTAGTTGTCTCAAAGTTGGAATTGCCAACAGTGGTCACCAACAAAGTACTAATGACATTAACTTGTGGTGTCTGAATCCTATCAATTTTATTTTTTTTCTTTTATGCCTATGAAAACACATGTGTCTTAATACTTATTTTCCTCACTGTAAATATGAAGAGGCCAAAAATTCCTGTCATTCATCAGCGAATGCCCATATACCACTGTTAGTACAAGTAAGACATTTAAAGCAACTGGAGCTGTAGCGAAACTGCCTAGAATCTGTTGCTGCATGCTTAACAGACTAGTGAATGGCTAACACAAAGTGTACATCAACATGCGGGTTACTGTCTATGACTGTACCCTAGCAAGATGAAGCTACAAGGTAGCGGTCTCTAGTGGAATGGCCAGTGGGAGTATGTTGTATATCAGCACAGATATACAACATGTAGTACTTTTCCATGGTGAGATGTAGCACATGGAGGGAACAGTGAAGTGGGTACATAGTGAGTGAACATGCTTTTGTGTCACACTTCTTCATAGCATGGGTTTTAAGCGGCGGAGAAAGTGGAGAACCTACTGAGAAGAAAAAAAGAGATAAATAGGCCAGGGTGTGAAACTGTGTAACACTTCTGACCTCCTCATGAAGCTTCTTCAAAAAGGTAATCTCATCCTGCAGAGAGTCCACTTTCCGCTCCAGGTCCACCCGGGCAAGTGCTGCATTATCCACATCCTGTTGGAGCAATCACAGATAATGTCACTGTGACAAAAACAGTGCATTTGTAGGAAGGAAAAAAAACTAAGAAAAAGGGAAATTGCTCTGCTTTTTAAAATGTCTACATTATTCATTGACTGAGATGTTCAGGCATTCAAAGTGGTTTGGTGTGAAACAATTTATTGGAACTTACTGATACAAATACAGTCATTTTATTTACTATCCAAAATCACCAGTGAGCCTACATGTGTCTTCTTGTGTTTTTATATGAAATATTATTTTTAATATGTGATTTCTGAATTATACCTTATTCCACAACTAACAGTGTCTGCCACATTGTCTGGGTGGCTCCCACTTCTCTTCCTGCTGACTGAAGCATCATATCCAAGCCTAATATCACAATCAATCTGGGTTGAGCTCCTTTACAAAACACTGCCTCTGTTTTTCTACAACGTACCCAGGCATCCACAGCCTTGGCATCCAACATAACACCATAACAGTTTGCTTTGTCAGAGCATGGGGGAAATCAGCAGTGAAGCAGCTTTACCCAGCTCTAATACCACAGACAAAGCCAGCCATTCAAGCCAGTCGCCCTGCAGCAGACAGCCTGCCATGCCATGCCCTGAAGATATAGTCTTACTGGAGCCTGAGCTCTGCTAGAGCTTTAACCAGGCCTGAATTTTTTTTAACAGAACCGGAAATGTAGCCAAAGATGTAGCTTCAGCCTGGCTTACAGCATCAAACTTTATATCCACACTGTAGCCCAACAAAATGCTATCCAAACCTGACAGTAGCCCAGCAAAATTGTCTGAATCTGACTGTAGCCTAATGAAATTCTGTCTGAACCTGACTGTAAACCAACACAGTTGTCTGAACCTGACTGTAGCCCAGCTAAATTGCCTGAACCTGACTGTAGCCCAATGAAATTCTGTCTGAACTCAAATGTAACACCACAAATTTCTGGCTGAACCCGACTGTAGACCAACACAGTTGTCTGAACCTGACTGTAGCCCAGCTAAATTGCCTGAACCTGACTGTAGCCCAACGAAATTCTGTTTGAACTCAAATGTAACACCACAAATTTCTGCCTGAACCTGACTGTAGCCCAACATAATTCTGTATAAACCTAACTATAGCCCAACAAAATTGTCTGAACCTGACTGTAGCCCAATAAAATTGCCTGAACCTGACTGTAGCCCAATAAAATTGACCGAACCTGACTGTAGCCCAATAAAATTGTCTGAACTTGACTGTAGCCCAAACAAATTCTGCCTGAACATGACAGTAACACCAAAAAATTCTGTTTGATCCCAACTGCAAAACACCTTTGTCATACACAAAACAATTATGTTTGAACTCGACTGTAGCCTGACAAAATTTTGTCACCTGTAACCCAACAAAAATTCTTTCCCAACTTGACAACATTCTGTCTGAACCTGATTGAAGCCCAACAAAGTTATGTCCTAACTTGACTGCAACCTGACAATTTACTGTCTTACTTATCTGAAATTTGAAACTGACCAAATACTTGAGAGATAACATCTGAACATGACAAAACCTGATGCAAATAGTCGGTCTTATCTGGTTCAGAAAAATATTTTAATCAGGCCTGTGGCCAAAAGATAAATCTGAGTACTAACACAGCATGACCCCATTCTTCTATAATTGTGTTTGTTTTGCCATAGGATGCCATGACGATGTATGACATTATAACTTTCTTGCACTAGCCTGTTATTAACATTTTTCTGCTATCTAATATCCTGTCAGGTTTTTGTTCAATATTCCACTTACATATGCAGAAGTTACTGAAGATGTTATCTACTTATCTCATATGACATGAGGGGTGTTTGTTGGGTGCAGCTGATTGTTGTGCTTGTTTTTAACCTATGCAAGGCTACTTGCTGAATTTTGCCTTTGGTCAGGTTATTTAGTGTAGTGCTGCAATTCTGCTACACTCCTAAACTGAAAGGTATCTAAATGGTCCTGCACATATGGTTGTAGGACAAATCTTTGCTCTGCGCCATCAATTCACTGTAATACTGTTTATATTATCAGCTTTGAGAAGTAGCTGGTAGTTTTAAAGTTAGAGCTTCCATTACCTACTTTTCAGAATCTCATCTCCAGTACACACATACACACTATGGTTTGTGTTTCTGTCTTTGTAGGGTATTTCTAATACCTTCTGTATTACTGTGTAAATGCTGCTGTGCTACAAGCTAGGAATGTGCATTCTGACTAATTTTGATATTCATGTGTCCGCAAGAGTTAATGAACTGATATCCAATTGATCGTGGGCAAGGAAAAAATGGCCAGCAACAAAGTACCTTAGCTGAAATTAACACTTGGCCATAGACTTAGTTTTCCAGGTGAGAGATCAGGTGTTAAGAGGCTAAAAACATACTGTCATGATTGGCCCCTCCCACTCCTCCATGTGCTTTTCTGTTTTGGTCTGGTCCATATGCTTTCTTTGTCTTGATTCCTTCCCAGTCCAGCCCCCTTGTTTTCTGACTCCTCCCCTGATTGTTGCCACCTGTGTTTTCCCTCTTGTATCCTGTTCTTTGTCATTATCCTTGTTTGTATTTAAGCCCTGTGTTTGCCCCTTGTGTTGGCTGGTCTTTGTTGTTTGTGCTATCTGTTGGAAGTGTTTTATATGCTAGTGTTTTGTTATTCTGGCCTCCGGTGTGTGTTTCAGTCCTTGTTTATTTTGTTATGTCTGTCCCTCCATTTCTCCGTGTTGGCTTGTTGAACTGGGACTGTTATGACCATGACCCTGGATTTGCCCCAAATAAATCTTGCTTTTCTCCGCATATGTGTCCGCCTCATCATAGCTCAACGTTACACATACGTAGTACAAAAAGGTAGCAGCAAGAAAAGAATACATTGGGAAGCATGTTTAATTACTCAAATAAGGATAAGAAATATCAGTAGTTTTTATGTTGGATGAGTAACTGAGGCTGCCTACTCAGATGTGAGCTACAACTACAGGCAACTAGCACAACACTTGGAGACTCAATGCTGATGAAGACTTGCTGTCTTACAGAGTTGTGTAACTAGTAGAAACTAGTTAGCTTGACTCAGGTACATGTGCGTTGGTAAAATATTGATGGATTTGCACTCTCGAGTGTTTTCAGATCATAATATTGTCTTGGCAAAGTAGAACCAATGCCCAGTGCTACTCAAGTGGCCGGGATAGCAGGCAGGTCACTTCTAACTATATGCTTTCAATTGATGGTAGGAACTAACACTAGAACTAAGTAGGAAACAGCCCAGCACAGAATAGGGCAACTAACACTGCTGCACTAATAACGTCCACAACAACATCGGAACAAATGTCTCTCTTCTTACTGGGAGTGTGGCACCTTCCAACAGACTCTTTGTATGGCCACTTTGCACTTAACATGACCTCAGCATCCACATCTGCTTTTTACATATAAGCTGCTGTTTTTGTGAAGAAGAATTGTCCTCCTAGACACCAGAGAAATGTCCCCACGATGTCACATTCTTGAGCACATGATGTTTTCCATCATTATGTTTTCCATCATTATGGGGACATTACATCATTATGTGGCTATACTCATATGCTCACACTCGGTCTACACTAATTCTGAGTGTCCATTCATAAACTGTGCTGACCGCCCATCCACATCACTGCTCCTGTGTCCAAAACAGCTGAGCAGACTGCCAAGAGTGGAATCTCTGAAATCACCCACTATTGCTACAGCCAGGGTTCATCATCATCAACGTCAGTTATAATGAGCTAAAGCAAAAGAGTCCACTATTCAGGGTCATTACTATTCTTTGTTATAGTATTTAAATGATTAATTTCATAGTCTATAACATTAATTACATTTAGATTGAGTTTATGTTCTGTATCAGCAAGTGTGAGCCTGCACCGCTAACTTTTTCCATTTATTTTAAACATGGAGCAGGGTAGCGGATGGTTTTCTGCAGGCAACAGTGTTTGCGCAACAATAATGTTTCATTAAATTTAAATCATAATCTTTTTATTTTTAAATTCTGAAAAAAAATTATTTGCTCATCAGTCTTAGCCATTCCTGATCTCTGTCTTGATTCAAAATTGACTACTAAAAGTGTTGTCTGGTCTCGGTCTTGATTCAGGCTGGCCGCAACTGGACTCCATACCTGTCTGAAGCACTGCATGCTGTTCTCAGCCTCTTCTCTTTGTAGAATCTCCTCCTGAAGCCTAAGAAGAATGAACGAAAACATGAGTCATATCTTTTGATAACAGCTTTACAATGAAAATGTTTGCCAAGTGCAATAATAAACACATTCTTCACTGAGGAAGATATTTATGTGAGTAACTATGTCAAATTAGAGAAGAATTTCCCCTGTTTAAGGGCTGAGAATAGGCTTAGAAAGTCATTTGCATCTGTTCATTTTACCTGGAAACCATGAAAACACTGGGGGAAAAGTGATGCATTGAATTGACATGATTCAGATGTTCCACATTAAGAACATTGGATAGATTTACTTAATAATTGCCAAAAGCAAGCACATTGTAATAAAAAACTATGGTGTAATGTTTTGTTAATATAAAAATAATGTATACACTTGAATCCTGCCAATTCAGTACATCACTTTTTTGAAAGAAGCCCTGCAACAGTTACAAGAACAATTTTCTACATTATACATTGATTCAAACCTCTAATACACATCAACTCATCTTCTGCCCTGTTCCACTTTTTACAGTTGTTTGCAGCAAAAGTTTGGGCGCCCCTGGACAAATGATGTTTTGTTGGTTTCCTAAGTGAAACTAAGTGAACACATCCTCTACAGAGAGCACAGTTCTGCAGATTTCAATGAATAATTAAAGCTAAATTTAACATTTATTTTGAGGAAAAAATGCAATAAAACATAAAATGTGGAAAAGTGCAAAAGTTACAGCACATTATTACAACAGATGGGAAGGACTTTGCATGCACAGCAGATGAAACATCCTGTTTCTCAAGTACACTGTGCTTATGCACAGCGGCTGACTAGAGTCTTATGGGTAATTTTCTTGTTTACTTGCTATTACGTCTCAAATACATTGATGCTGTAGCATCTAACATGGAGAGTTTACATTTGTCTTTAAAATCTAGTGGTTTAAAGGTTTAAAATCTTTGAATTACAGATGATAAAATATTAATGAGTACACATCAGGTCAGTCCCCCCCACCCCACCCCACCACTGCTTCTGCACACCAGTCCACTTTTCCCAGCCTCTCCACAGCAGTTAATCCCTGCCAGGTGGATATTTTGGCTAGTTTCACTCTACACTCTTAAAAAAGATGGTTCTCCAAGCATTCTTTGGTAGAGGAGCTGGCTCTGTTTAGAACCATGCATTATATATAGAACCACTTCATGTTTAAATGGGTTTTTTTGCATGGTGAAATGGTTCTGTGGATTGAAGGAGAATGTGTGGTATGATGCATTCTCCATCAATCTGAAGCACCATTTCACCAGGCAAAGAACCATTTAAGCATGTAATGGTTCTATATACAGTGCACGGTTCTAAATAGAGCCAACTCCTTTATTAAAGAACTCTTGAAGAGCCGTCTTTTTTAAAAGTGTAGTTTGGGATACCAAGAGTAACCAGATTAGGGAAGAACAGAGGCTGACAAAGTCAGTTCCAGTGCTGGCAGTCACACTTCTGTCTATGCGCTGTAAAATCTGGGACAGCAGAGGTTGATTTGAAGTGTTTTTGAGTTTTTTTAAGTGCTTTTTAACACATTCGAGTACTTTTTTTGGTTGAACTGATGAAACATTTTTACAATGTATGATAGTTTTACTTAAAGTAACAACACTTTTACCAGAGGACGGATTTAGGCTCCTCTGCTAACACTGTAAAAAAAAAACAGTTCACTAGTTTAACCTAAAAACAAGCCACTGAAATAAATAGCCTGAATGAAAGAAGGCAAAGCAAAATGTTAGTTTAGAAGGACAAACCTCAGACACATCAACTCACCTTCTGCTCTGTTCCTCTTTGTGCAGTTATATGCAAAAGTTTGGGCGCCCCTGGTCAAATGACCAAATGCCCCTGGTCAAATCAACAAAATTTTGTAAATAATCATATCTTTTTTCTGTGTGTTCACTTATTTTCACTGAGAAAATCAACAAAACGTCACCTGACCAGGGGTCCTCAAACTTTTGCATGACTGTATATGTAAACACCATCTCTGTTTGCATTTTTCTGCAGCCATCTGTTTATGTTTGCTTGATTGTTTGTTTGTTTAACATGTTTCCATAATGTAACTCAAAGACCTAATAATAATAACAATAATAATAATAATAATCCTCACGCTCACTTCTCTCGGAGCCTCTCGATGTCCTGTATTAGATTATCTCTGGCCACCTCGGCGCGCGCCTTCTCTCCGGTCAGCTCATCCACCTGCCTGCGCAGCGCGCGCAGCTCCTCATCGTAGATCTCCGCGGCGCGCGAGGCCCCCTGTCCGCGGCGCAGATGCTCGAGCTCTGCGCTCAGCGCGCGGTTCCGCTGCTCTGCCGTGCGCACCTTCTCGATGTAGCTCGCGAAGCGCTCGTTCAGGGACTGCAGCTGCGCGCGCTCGTTCGTGCGGTTCGCGCGGAACTCCGCGTTCACGGCGTCGCTCAGAGAGAAGTCCGGCGCCGGCGCGGACAGGGACAGGGTGGACGCGCGCGCCCTCGCGCTAGAGATCGCGTGCAGCACCGGGGCGGAGGACGTGCGCGACCGCAGCGAGGAGGAGAGCACGCGGCTCCGGTCATCGCCGAAGCGCCTCCGGTAGGAGGAGATGGTGGAGGAGATTCGGGACATGCTACTGCCTGTCTGACCCTCTGAAGCTCTAAACCTCAACTTCTGCCTCAGCTGGACTCACTTAGAGCTCGGAAAGACGGAGTGAAGGCGGCCAGCTTTCAGCTCCACACTGACCACTCCGCTTCAGCCTGTATTTATAACCCCCTCCTGCTGCCCTCCCACTTACAGGAGCCTCCTACTGCCCCACTGCCTCCACACTCACACAGTGCGTTCTGACTTTTTAGGCTCAAATGGAGAACTGAACTCAACTTTACAGACAAGTTTTTACACTGTTTACAAATTAAAAGGTCTAACTTACTAAGGTGTGGGAACAAAATGATCAAGTCGTGACCACGGCATCATGCCTTATTAAGCTGTGGTCAAGACTTAATGATCTAGTTCCCACGACATACTAAGTTGCGGCCATGCATTAGGATCTCGTCCCCACGCCTTACTGAGTCAGGGCCGTGGCTTAGTTATCTTGTTCCCACATTTCATTAAGTCATGGCCATGCATTATGTTAAGTTATACAGGGTGTCACCAGCAGGACTTCACAGTGAACTGGGTATTGAGTTCATTTTTACAGTGTTGAATTAACTCTTACAGTAAACTTAGTATTTATTTAACTCTTATAGTGCAAAATTAACTTACAGTGAGGTTACAGTGTTGAGTTAAGTCTTACAGTGTTGACTTAACTCTTACATTTCTGAATTAACTTCTAGTGTATTTACAGTGTTGAGTTAACTCTTACAATAAACTCAGTATTGATTTATCTCTTATAGTACTGAATTAACTTACATTGAAGTAACAGTGTTGCTCTTACAGTGCTGAATTAACCTACGGTGAACTCTTACAGTGTTGACTGAACTTATAGTGAACTTAGTGTTGAGTTAAATCATCTCAGTGCTTAATAAACTTATAGTGAACTTACACTTTTAACTCTTGCAATTCTGAATTAACTCACAGTGAATGTACAGTGTTGAGTTAACTCTTACAGTAATGACTTAACGCTTACAGTGTTGACTGAACTTATAGTGAACTTAGTGTTGAGTTAAATCTTCTCAGTGCTTAATGAACATATAGTGAACTTAGTGTTTACTCTTACAATTCTGAATTAACTCAGAGTGAACAAACAGTGTTGAGGGAACTCTTACAGTGATGACTTAACTCTTACAGTGTTGACTGAACTTATAGAGAACTTAGTGTTTACTCTTACAATTCTGAATTAACTCATAGTGAATGTACAGTGTTGAGGGAACTCTTGTAGTGCTTAATTAATGCGTACAGTGAACCTACGTTAACTTTTAGTGCTGAATTGATGGACAGTGAATTTATAGTATTGAGTTCTCTCTTACAGTTCTGAATTAACTTACCGTGTTGAGTTAACTCTTAGAGTGATGAATAAAAGCTTACAGCGAAACTTAAGTTGAGTTAAATATTCTCAATGCTGAATTAATTTATAGTGAACTTACAGTGTTAAGTTAACTCTTACAGTGTTGAATTAACTTACAGTGTACTTACAGTATTGAGTTAACTCTTAAAGTGTTGAATGAACTTACAGTGTACTTAGTGTTGAGTTAAGTCTTACAGTGTTGAATAAACTCTTACAGTGTTGAATTAACTTACAGTGAACTTACAGTGTTAAGTTAACTCTTACAGTGTTGAATTAACTTACAGTGAACTTACAGTGTTAAGTTAACTCTTACAGTGTTGAATTAACTTACAGTGTACTTAGTGTTGAGTTAAGTCTTACAGTGTTGAATAAACTCTTACAGTGTTGAATTAACTTACAGTGTACTTACAGTATTGAGTTAACTCTTAAAGTGTTGAATGAACTTGCAGTGAACTTGGTGTTGAGTTCATTCTTACAGTGTTGAATTAACTCTTACAGTAAACTTAGCATTGATTTTACTCTTATAGTGCTGAATTAACTTACAGTGAACTTACAGTGTTGAATTAACTTATAGTGAACTTACAGTGTTGAATTAACTTATAGTGAACTTAGTGTCAAGTTAAATCTTCTCAGTGCTTAATGAACTTATAATGAACTTACAGTTTTAACTCTTACAATTCTGAATTAACTCACAGTGAACGTACAGTGTTGAGGTAACTCTTGTTGTGCTTAATTAACGTGTACAGTGAACTTAGTGTTGAGTTAACTCTTAGTGATGAATAAAAGCTTACAGTGAACTTACAGTGTTAAATTTTGTTTTGAATTAATGTAGAGTGAACTTAGTGTTGAGCTAACTCTTACAGTTCTGAATTAACTTAGTGTTGAGTTAAATCTTTTCAGTGCTGAATTAACTTACAGTGAATTTAGAGCGTTGAGTTAACTCTTACAGTGCTGAATAAACTTTTACAGTGAACTTACAGTGTTAAAGTAACTTACAGTGAACTTAGTGTTAACTCTTACAGTGTAAAATAAACTCTTACAGTGCTGAATTAACTCTTACAGTAAACTTAGAGTGTAGAGTTAACTCTTATAGTGTTGAACTAACTTTCAGTTAACTTACATTGTTAAGTCTTAGTGTTGTATTAATTTGCAGTGAACTTACAGTACTGACTTAATTCACTTTTGTAGTGTAGAATTAACTTTTATAGTGTTGAATTATTTCTTACAATGTTAATTTAATATAGAGTAGAATTAGTTTTTCTCAAGTGGTCAGTCTAAATTGCTCAGAAAAACTGTCCTCACAGAACAATCCAGGACCCCACTAATGCTGACAATTGCGAGCACAATGTGTGCATCTCACGTGGAGAGATGACACTAAAGAACATGCCTTTTTGGTGGGAGCTTTCTGAGGTCAGCTATCTCATCATTCACATCCCATTTAGCAATGGGGTGGCAGCCAAAATGACTTTTTGTACTGCAGTTTTTAATACTGAAATGGTCAATAAGGCATTTCAACAAAGAGTCCAACCCAAACATTGTAAGTGGTGCATAGAGGGAAGGTCATTTAATCCATAAAAGTCGAATGTGTCCTATCATGGCAGTCCTGCTGATACCTTACTTGAACTAGCAAGGGGATCAGAACTCACCAGGAAAACAGAAATTCACTCAGTAGTCAAAATAATATATTATTACTGTTTTGTATATTAATATAAAAAACCTGAATGTATATAGATATAGTCTGGTTTTATCTTTGGATCTTTTCTATTGTTCCAGTCATCTTCAAATGCAAAGTCTGTTTTTTCCTGATGTAAAAAGTTAACAGTGGAAAAAAAAAAGGTTTTGAAATGACAGTGACAAAAATGGTACTTCCTCATGCACAGGGTTTTAGACAGTCAGACTGGCAGGGTTAACACGCAATGCTGCCTGCATGATCTTTGCTGGAGGCATCTGAGCGTCAGTGCTGGATCAATGCATTTAACACTGAGCAAGATTTCCATTAAGAGGCTTTCAGCTGTGCTGAGATTTTACTGGCACATGCCCCCTACTGGCTTACTCTAGAAAAATTATGACAGCATGATTAACTCTCAGTATGAATATGTCTCTCCACTAAGGCTGAGTGGTGTTCAAAATGTTTTAATATCCATATCAATTCCATTAACTTCAACACTGATTCCTGACCGCTTCTGTTTTCCTGGTGTGGTTTAAACCAGAAATGGGTTTGAGATGGAATGTAATTAAGACAGATAATCATACATCTAGATTTTGGAACAAGCATATTAAATGGTCTTTTTTAGGTATTGAAAGTAATTATTGAATAACAGAATTTTGAAGTTATTAATTTGGCAACAGAAAAAGTATTTAATATTAATATCCAGCCATATTCTTCAAAAATAAAGGCTCCTAAATGATGTTGATATATATTTGGAGGGTCTTTACATGCAAGGTTCTGTACAAATTGACCCTATACATTTACAGTAACTAATTCACAGCAGAATCACCAGATAGTTACTGTAATTAATATTTACAGCAATCATAATGTTACGTAACATTAACAGTAACATTGTACTGTATGTAACACATGTTAGGAAACAAAAGAGTTAAAACAAGTTTTTGCCATATTTTCTTTCATATTGGCAAAGTTCTGCAAGTGCAGTTTGAATGCAAAGGACACTGAATGATGTGAAATGAACTATATAATTATTAAATATGTTGTAATTACTTATGTAATTACTATGTAATTATATGTAATAGATTACAGCAATAACTAAATAAAAAGTTGAAATCATTGTTTAAGTATTTGTGTCTCAAATGTGCTAAACATTTCTTACCATTTGGTCTGTGGAGGACACTGGGCTATGAGTGAGGCTGTATTCCACAATGCTGATGTCTGGAAACTCTCAATGAGGAGGTGGAGAAGCTGACACTCTGCAGTTCCCCCTCTTTCTGTGCTGATGAGACCCTGACAGTCTAATTAAAGCCTCACACAAGTTCAGCAGATCACACTGACTAGATGGAGCTGAGGTTGCTTTAAGCGTGTTGCAGAAAGAAACAAAAGATGTATTGTTATTGCGAAAGACAATATTTCGGTTTGAAATAAGTCAGTTTGAGTGAATACAATACAGTTTAAAAGTTTTTCAATCACTTTTCATTTGAATCATTTTTGTATTTGCATATAAAAATAAAATTTACAATAGCATTGTAAATACACTAAAGTAGACATAAAGGTGCTTTTAACAACACAAGGTCATTCAAGGGCATTACCTACAGTGCCTTGCAAAAGTACTCAACCCCCTTAAAAGTCATCAGATCCATTATTTTATCAGCAGATCTTTAAAAAAGATGAAAAATGCTACTTGCATAAGTATTCAACCCCTTAAGACTAGTACTTGAATCACCTTTTGCTGCAATAACAGGTTAGAGTCTGTTGTTGTAAGTATTTACCAGCTTTTGCATGGTATTTGCTCTCTCCCTCTATTGCATAATTATACCACAAAATGTCCAACCTCGCAATGTGATTGGCTGAGAGGAAGTTCCAATATCTCCTGAAAATACTCCAATATCTCCTGAAACATAACATAATTACTACTGTTGTTTTGAAGAATACTCTTAAAATAGAAGTGCCATAAGGGTTCCTTTGCTAGCTTTTTAGAACAGTTGTTTTAATACTGCAGTGGTGTCCAATCATATCCACAAAGTTCCAGTTTGACTGCAGGTTTTTATTCCAACTTAGCAAATGGATACATGATCAGACCAACTGATTATCATGCTTGGAATCAGCAGAGCTCCAGCTTGTGTGGAATGGAAACCTGCAGCCATGCTGGGCCTTTATGGATAATATTGGACACTGTTGCAATACAAGTTTTATTTAGCTTTTCTATGGTACTAAAATGTAGAATGTAGAAACAATGTTTGGGGCTTCTTTACTTGTTCCTTTATAAAACTATTGTGCTACATTGCTTTTTGAGAAAGCTTTGTTTTTTTCCAGTTTGTTGAGTCAATTTTAGTGTCTCCCCTTGACCGTGACCTTACTCCTGCTTCATCTACAGTAGCTCAATTTGTTAGCCAACAGAAGTTGAAGACAGAAAATCAATACTGTGACAGAGGTAAACAGCTTGTGTCAGCTATCATGTCTGTAGAATGTCTGGTTATGATCTAATAGCTTCTTAGAAATAGGTCAGCTCTAACATCCTGGCAGTATGGCTATTGACCTAGTGCTTAGTGCTGCAGAACACTCTCACTCATCATTTCAGCTCTAGTTCAGTGCCTTCTGTTGTGACAGGAAGATTGGAAAACACTAGAGGAGACTTCTTAACCAGGACTGAGAACCACGGCTGTACATGCACAGAGATTTTCTTTCCAGATGAGGTTGTAATAGGGCCACAGTTTTTGTTCAGCAGCTAAATAAATGCCTTCCAATTCAGAAAGCAATCCTAAAAAGTTGTTATGTGTGTAAATTGCGTTTCAGGTGTTTTGACATATTTGTGTACACAATGTGTAGAAGGTGTACAGCACACACATTTGACAGATGTCTCCTTTTTAGGACACCTCTTCAAGAATAGAAGTCATCCTAAAATGCTGTTTCTGCTGAAAGGCCTTTTTTATTGGCTGTGCAGGGCGCATAGTGCTTGGACCCCTATGATTGCCGCTCGCAGTGTAATTGAATTGAATTGAGAACCATTTGTGTTTGCACACTGTGAAATTAGACCTGTGCATTTAACCCATCCATGCAGTGAAACACCCACATACATGCACACTAGTGAACACACACACTAGGGGGCAGTGAGCACACTTGCCCGAAGCAGTGGGCAGCCCTATCCACGGCGCCCGGGGAGCAATTGGGGGTTAGATGCCTTACGCAAGGGTACTTTCTGGTCACCTTCTGCTGGTTCCCTAACCTCCAGCCTATGACTGCCCCAGTTTTTTTTTTAAAGAATTTTTGCTTTGCTCTCATAGCGTTTATGATCTTCTTCTTCTTCTTCTTCTTCTTCTTTCGGCTGCTCCCTTTAGGGGTCGTCACAGTGGATCATCTGCCTCCATCTTGCCCCGTCCATTGCCTCCTCTACTTTCACACCAACATGTCCACCTTCACTACATCCATAAACCTTCTCTGAGGTCTACCTCTTCTCCTCAGCTCCATCGGCAGCTCAGCAGCTCCATCTCCAACATTCTTTGCCCAATATATCCACTATTACTCCTCAACACATGTCCAAACCATCTCAACCTGGCCTCTCTGGCTTTATCTCCAAACTGCTCCACCTTCACTGTCCCTCTGAGCTGCTCATTTCTAATCTTGTCCAGCCTTGTCACTCCCAACGAAAATCTTAGCATCTTCATCTCCGCCACCTCCAGCTCAGCCTCCTGTCTTTTAGACAGAGCCACAGTCTCCAAACCATACATCATAGCAGGACGCACTACTGTCTTGTAAACCTTCCCTTTCACTCTTGCTGCTATCCTTCTGTCACACATCAGCCCTGACATCCATCTCCACCCACTCCATCCTGCCTGCACCCTCTTCCTCACCTCTTTTTTGCACTGTCCATTGCTCTGGATGGTTGATCCAAGATATTTGAAGCCATCCACCTGCCTCCCTCTCATTCACAAACATGTATTCCGTCTTATCTCAACTGACCTTCATTCCTCTCCTCTCCAGTGCAAACCTCCACCTCTCCAGATTCTCTTCCAGCTCTCTACTCTCACCACAGATTACAATGTCATCTGCAAACATCATGGTCCATGGAGCCTCCTGCCTGACCTCATCTGTCAACCTGTCCATCACCATTGCAAACAAGAAGGTGCTCAAAGCTAATCCCTGATGTAACCCTACCTTCACCTTGAAACCATTTGTCACTCCAACTGCACACCTCACCACTGTCTCACTATCCTCATACATGTCCTGCACCACCCTAACATACTTTTCAGCTACACCTGACTTCCTCATACAGTACCACAGTTCCTCTCTTGGCACCCTATCATATGCCTTCTCTAGATCTACAAAGACACAATGTAGTTCCTTCTGACCTTCTCTGTACTCTACCAACACTCTCAACGCAAAAATTGCATCTGTGGTACTCTTTCTGGGCATGAAACCAAACTGCTGCTCACTGATCTGGACCTCTCGCCTTAGCCTTGCTTCAACAACTCTTTCCCATACCTTCATGGTCAGGCTCATCAACTTTATACCTCTGTAGTTACTGCAGCTCTGCACATCACCCTTGTTCTTAAAAATGGGGACCAATACACTGCTTCTCCACTCATCAGGCATCCTCTCACTCTCCAGGATTTTGTTAAACAACCTGGTTAAAAAGTCCACTGCCTTCTCTCCTAAACATCTCCATACCTCCACAGGTATGTCATCTGGACCAACTGCCTTTCCATTCTTCATCCTTTTTAAAGCTGCCCTCACTTCCACCTTACTAATTCTCTGCACTTCCTGATCCACTATCTCTGCCCCCGTTGTCCTCCTCTCTCTCTCGTCTTCCTCATTCATTAGTTCTTCAATGTACTCCTTCCATCTACTCAACACTCTCTGTTCACTCACTAGTACATTTCTCTCTCTATCCTTTATCAGCCTAACCTGCTGTACATCCTTTCCAGCTCTATCTTTCTGTTTAGCCAAACGATACAAGTCCTTTACTCCTTCCTTACTGTCCAGCCTCTCATACAGCTCATCATAGGCCTGAGCCTTTGCCTTTGCCACCATTCTTTTTGCTATGCGACTAGCCTCCCAGTACTCCTGCCTACTTCCTTCATCTCTCTGGTTATCCCACTTTTTCTTAGCTGCCTTCTTCTTCTGAATACTCTCCTGGACTTCCTCATTCCACCACCAACTTTCCTTGTCTTCTTTCCTCTAACCAGACGAAACACCCGACACATTCTTGCCAGTTTCTCTCACCACCTTAGCTGTATTTTCCCAGTCTTCAGGTAGCCCCTCATTGCCCCCAAGGGCCTGTTGCAATTTTTCCCTGAACTGCCTGCAACCATCCTCCTCCTTCAGCTTCCACCATCTAATCTTTGGCTCTGTTTTCACTCTCTTCCTCTTCTTTGTTTCTAATCTCATTCTACAGACAACCACCCTATGCTGCCTTGACAGTTGTTAGTACCGATCGCTGATAGCAGATTCTCTCTCCACATAAAAGCACGTCATGTTGGGGTTGTTGGGTGGGGTTGAGAGAGGTTGGACAGTTGCCAGTCACCAATTGTCAATTCATTGTCCATTTAAAGGAAAAACATTACAGAAAAGATCTACACACAATGAGCATGTTTGAGCATTGAGTTGAGGTTGGGTTGAGGGGAGAGTTGTCCAGCCATTAGTAAAACAACTATCCTACTAAAACAACTTAAAAGTGCAAACACTCACCCAACATATCAGATAAAAGCCCCATAGCAGTAGCCTCCACACACTGTTAGTACAGTCTGTCACGATTGGCCCCTCCCAGTCATGCATGTGCCCTTGTTTACTTCCCAGTCCTGTCCATGTGCTTGTGCTGTGTTTACTTCCCTGTCCTGCCCCCTTTTTTGTGACTCTACCCCTGATTTTTTCCACCTGTTTTCCACCTGTCCCTCATCATCCCTGTGATATATAAGCCCCGTGTTTGCCCTGGTCTAGGCTGGTCTTTGTATGGATGTATGTTTGATACTGTGTGAATTGTTTTGTTTGGTTTTTCTTCCAGCCTCCATAGTCAGTTTTTTCCTGTGTTCATTTTTTTGTCATATCTGTTCCCCACTCTATCCGTGTTGGGTCCCTGAACCTGGACTGTCTCGACCCTGATAATGGATTTGCCCTCAATAAATCTTGCTTTTCTCCGCACATGCGTCTGCCTCCTCATCGCTCCACATTACACAGTCCAGGGACTGCTCGGTATCTTCTAGGCTGACAAGATAAGCACTTTTCAGATTTCAAGACTGCAACTGCTAAAAATATTAATAAAAAAACCTCTGAACTTTCTAAAAATTCAAGCATATTAAAGATCCATGTGTGCTTGTTTCAGAGTGGACTCCCTGGTAATGTTGTTTGGCATTTTCATGCAAATTATATACATTATGACTAATAGTTCATAAATCTTTTTCACCTCCCACAAGATTTGCAGACAAATACATAATTCATTTGCATACCTTCACTGAGAGCCCACAGTAGCCTGCTGATAAAGAATCAGTCTTAAGAAGTAAAGTAAGAGAGTTCCGCAGTTTATAGGCCATAACACTAAAAGATCTGTCTTTAAAAGTGGAGCGTTTGAAAAACACAGGGGCCACCAAGAGGCCTGCATCAGAGGACTTCAGAGTACAAGCAGGAGTACAAGGAAGTAGGAGGTTGGTTAAATATGGGGGTGTTAGACCATTCAGAGCCTTGAACATCAAGAGAAGGACCTTAAACTGGAAGCATAAGGAAATGAGTAACCAGTGCAACTAATAGAGAACCAGAAGTAGAAGGAAGAAACAAGTAAGCAAGCAGAGTTTTGAAAGTATTGAAGATGTTGCAAAGTTTTTGCTGGGAAGATAAAAAAAAGGAGTTACAAAAATGTCGGTGTGATGTTATGAAAGTGTGGATCAGTCTCTTTCGCCATCTATCATGCTCAATACAGGTGAATTTGGGCAATAGAGTGGATATTACAAAAGCACTTTTAGCACTATTTAGAACAGTGTGGTTTAAAGAAAGGATTGAATCAAAAAGTACAACAAGGTTACGAACAAAAGACGAGGAAACAGAAACCCTATCAAGCAAAATCTCAAAGTCTAGGTGGCACAGAACCAGGGACTTAGGTCCAAAGAGCAGTAGTTCAGTAATACATACTCTTGTTGTTGTACACTCACCGGCCACCTTATTAGGTACACCTGTTCAATTGCTTGTTAAACCAAATAGCTAATCAGCCAATCACATGGCTGCAACTCAATGCAATTGGACATGTAGAGGTGGTCAAGACAACTTGCTGAAGTGCAAACCGAGCATCAGAATGGGGAAGAAAGGTGATTTAAGTGACTTTGAACGTGGCGTGGTTGTTGGTGCCAGACGGGCTGGTCTGAATATTTCAGAAACTGCTGATCTACTGGGATTTTCACACACAACCATCTGCTCCGGGCAAGTGTGCTCACTGCCCCCTAGTGTGTGTGTGTTCACTAGTGTGCATGTATGTGGGTGTTTCACTACACGGATGGGTTAAATGCAGAGGTCTAATTTCACAGTGTGCAAACACAGTGACAAATGGTTGTGAATTCTATTCTATTCTATTCTACAGCACAGAGATAGGAGGGCATGGCCCACAATGCTAGTATGAATGAAAGTGTAGCATAGTGCTTATTCAAAGCCATCCCTATTGTTACAATAAGACTCCTTGGGCAAGACTCCTAATGCTACATTCACTGACATTAGTAGCTCCCCATTGAACATGGGTGATACTTCCAAACAGCAACTCCACATGAATCTGTTTATGTTACAAATGTTTTCTTCATATTTCTAACAAAAGTCGATGTTGTGCTGGGCCAAAATAACAAAGAGCTCATTCCTCAGCATACAAAACCCCATCCTAACCACATCATCCAAATCAACTGAGGGTCATTTGAAGCCATTCTGGTGCCTTGATTCAGAGACAGTTAATCTAATATTGCCTGTTAAGGCACGGGACCTGCTGTCTGCACACTTTCTTCTATAGACTGGGACTGTTTTTACTTTGGAGATCTGCAAAGAATGCAAGAAGCTAAAGCCCAATTTATAGTAATATGTAAAAGTTTGGATGCCCCAAAATTTTGGTCAAATTCCATGTAAATAAATGAACACGTCCTCTACAGAGAACACACTTCTGCACAATTTAATGCATTTTTTGCTGAACTTAACATACTGTGCAAAAGTTATGGCACATTTTATATTTAATTTTTTTTATCCAATATATTAAAGTCATCAAATAAATAAAAGTTGAATGCCATATTTACAACTCTTCTTTATAGAGGGTGTGTTAACTTATTTTCATTTAGGAAATCAACAAAATGTATTGAGGGGGCATGTTCAAATGTTTGTATACAACCATACTAAGCATGTAATGTTTTTGTGCATAAGAAATTTAAGTTAAACTACAGGCCTATTATTCTCTCTTACAATACGATGTAATAGGATGCCACCTGTGCAACAAGTCCAGTCGTGAAACACGTGACAGAGCAGGGTCAGCGCGGATGCTGAGGCGCACAGTGCACAGAGGTCACCAACTCTCTGTAGAGTTAATCGCTACAGACCTCCAAACTTCATGTGGCCTTCAGATTAGCTCAAGAACTGCATAGAGAGCGGTTTACATGTCCGAGCAGCTGTATTCAAGCCTAACATCACCAAGCACAATGCACTGCGTTGAATGCAGTGGTGTAAAGGGCCGCCGCTGGACTCTAGAGTAGTGGAGACGTGTTCTCTGGAGTGACCAATCACACTTCTCCTTCTGGTACTACGGTACTTGTCTGACTGCATTGTGCCAAGTGTAAGGTTTGGTGGAGGGGGGATTATGGTGTGGGGTTGTTTTTCAGGAGTTGGGCTCGGCCCCTTAGTTCCAGTGAAAGGAACTCTTAATGCTTCAGCAGACCAAGAGATTTTGGACAATTTCATGCTCCCAACTTTGTGGGAACAGTTTGGGGGATGCCACTTCCTGTTCCAGCATGACTGAGCACCATTGAACAAGGCGAGGTCCATAAAGACATGGATGAGCGAGTTTGGTGTGGAAGAACTTGACTGGCCTGCACAGAGTCCTGACCTCAACCTGATAGAACGCCTTTGGGATGAATTAGAGTGGAGACTGCGAGCCAGGCCTTCTCGTCCAACATTAGTGACTGTCCTCACAAATGCTCTTCTGGAAGAATGGTCAAAAATTCCCATAAGCACACTCCTACACCTTGTGGAAAGCTGTCCCATAAGAGTTGAAGCTGTTATAGCTGCAAAGGGTGGGCCGACATCATATTAAACCCTATGGATTAAGAATGGGATCTCACTCAATTTCATATGCGTGTGAAAGCAGAAGAGCAAATGCTTTTGGCAGTATAGAGTGTGTGTGTGTTTGTGTGTGTGTATATATATATATATATATATATATCACCAATATTTTAAAATGGTGTGGATTATGTTACAAATATTGATAGATACACAGACTGTTATCCACTTTATTGGTTTTAGCTGTGTTTGTTGCTTGTTGACCTGCTCTTTTAAAAGATCTTTTGTTATTTAACCTCTCATGATTCTGGATAAACTGCCAGCACACCCCGTTGCCATGGCAGTTAGATCAAAACTTGTCCTGAGGTGGGAACTCTACTCAGAGGGTCGTCACGGTCTGCCTGCTGCCAGAAATAAACACCAGTTCCTTTCCCATAAGAAATGCTTAATGTCCTTGCCAAATTAGATCAAACTGCCATCCTACTGTAAAAGAAAAACCCTAATTAAAAACCAATAATAGATTCAGACTTTACATATTCACAGTGACTGTTTTAACCTATTTAAACACAGTGCATTAATTGAGATAGTAATTAGCTAAATATTCACAAAATCATCATTTATAGGGTACTTTCTAATTGGCAGTGTCCCAAACTCTAACTCTCAAAAATTCATCTTGTGAAAATAACACTTACATTTCTTTTTGATTTCTTTTAAAGTGAACTTAAAAAAGATTTATCATGAATTTAGTTTGTTATAAAGCTTTATTAAAAAAAATTCTGCCCCACATTTTCATGTCACTACTGAAACAGTTTTAGTCTGTAGGCGGATCCTTATTTTAGCCACACCCCTGCATCTCATTGCATTTTTCAGGTATTTTTAGTGTGTTTATGTGTTTATGTTTTTGTTGGAGTACAGGAACTTCCAAAGTCTTATGCTCAGAGGAATCGCAAGACCAACAAACATTACTACATTTATGTGCACAAAGTGCCTCTGTGAAGGGAGCTCAAACTGGCTGAATCAGTATGCAGTCCTTGCATACCAAGAGTTGACCTAAAGTGGATTTAATGGGACATTAAATTACATTTACACCATGGAAGCTATCTTTGGCCACCACTCATGCTCACAGAGCTCCAGTGCTCAGTTCATCTCTATTGCATTAAATCCATCAAATGAACATCTACATTTGTGAATAATATAAAGTATATCTTAAGGAAAGGTGGAACCCACTGTTTAGATGTGGACTAAAGTTATACCTCACCAAGTATGCTAACCTACTGAAGTTCTTAATAATGCATGAAGAGATTGTACTAACTAAGCACAAGTAAAGAAGCTTCCCATGCAATTTTCTTCCTACACTGCAGACAACATTTTGGCAAGTGAAATCATTTTAAGTCTAGTCAATATAACTAATGTTTCTCTTGCTGAGATAAAGTTGTAGTGCTTCAAGATCATGATGAGTGACACACAGTGGTGGACGAAGTATCAAATCATGTACTTCAGTTAAAGTAGAGATACGCAGGGTAAAATATTACTCCAGTAAACATGGAGGTCCTCCCTTTAGACCTTCACTTGAGTAAAAGTACAAAAGTATTTGCCTTCAAATGTACTTAAGTATCAGAAGTAAAAGTACTAAAAGATTCATTATGACTTGAATGTCCTGTTATCATTTTTGTAACAAGACTTCATTCATTCATTTTAGGTGAAAATACTTCAGTGTTACTGTTGGTAGACTAATCTTAATAGAAGGTCATTAATTAGTCTGACACTAATGTCTGTTTAAATGACCTGTTCATAAATATAAAACAAATTTTATATTACATTTATTATAAAATGAAATAGGGTTTGTATAAATTTATATATATATATATATATATATATATATATATATATATATATATATATATATATATATATATTTATAATTTATATATTGTGATCTATTTATACAAAGTTAGGTTAGTTCCATTATTTATGTTGAATAGACTCTCCCAAAATTTGAATTTGCACTGATGTTGAACCGTGTGCTTGCACTGGGTCTGTATGACCAACAGGTCAAAACAAGCTAATATTATGTTTTCATACAAACACAAACCAAAAGGAATGACAGATTTCACAAAATGTAGTGGAGTAAAAAGTATATTTATCTTTGAAATGTAGTGGAGTGAAAGTAAAAAGTCACCTAAAGTGCAAATAGTTCAGTAAAGGACAAATACATGAAAAAAATGCTTAAGTACAGTAATGAATTACATTTACTTCTTTATGGTCCTTTGTTAGATAGATAGATAGATAGATAGATAGATAGATAGATAGATAGATAGATAGATAGATAGATAGATAGATAGATAGATAGATGGATAGAAAAAAATAACAATATACAAACACTATGAAAATACTGCAAATAAGTAAATAACACCATACGAATTAAATACACTTCACTACATGCAACTAGTTGCATGAAAAGTTCAGCACGTAAAGCCAGCCTTATTTCTCACCTAGTGGTTATAAGCTTTCATTGCTTGTTAGGGTTTTTCATCACTTTAATAACAGCCAAGGACCATTTATGGTCTTGAAAGCATGCTGATTGGTGCTGGTTGACTACATTCAAAAGTAGGCCTACTTTGTCGAGAACAACATTGCAACTCTAATCAGTGCTATTTGCTCTGATTCACTCAACCTCCAGAATTGTCCTGATTAGTTAGTATTTGGGTGTTTGGTGGGGGAGGTGGGGGGGTTCCCCCAGCTTAGTGAAGCAGTAAAGCGCTCTTGTGGCCTGATCAGCAGTTTGACGTGCGAGGGGAGTTGGCAGACTTCCCTCCGGCCCTTGAATCCACTTGGGAAAACACAACGTGAGGCGGAGGCCACTGTTGAGGTCTCCATGTTGACCACAGAAAGTGATGAAAAGAGTCCAGGATTTCAGAGGCCTAAGCAGGATTGGACAGTCTATAAAAAGTGCCATATGTGTATGCCCAGGAAATATTAGGAAAGCCATAGTCTGTTCAGATCTGTCTGATTGCTTTGTTCATTTTATTGCTCATGTTTGCTTCCATTGTGATATTATTTCTAGCCACTTGCACAGCCTTGCAGCCCAGTCATTATTCTATGACAGGACAGAACAATTTTTATGATAATGAAGGAAATCTGAAAAATTGAAATCAAGACAGACAAATCATGCTAAATATGAAAAGTTTAACAAAAGTGAACTAAAATTTAAAAAATAGGCTTGAGAGCCTTAAGGGTATCACCCCAGAATCGATAGAGCAATCAAGCTGTCCATCCTTTCCATGGCCTTTTCCTCCCAGAAAGAACTGAGTCCTGTGTCTTCTCCAAAGCCACACCCCTCCTCCCTCTCTCTCATTAATTTTATTACTCCCACCAGACAAGCCCTCATTGTCAATAAGCGTTGAAGTGTCGTCAATTGAAATGTCATCAGTAGAAGTGATAGTTGCCCCTCTAGTGTATTAGTGCATAGGTTTTGTGCGTCTTATATGTGTGTATGTGGGTGTATGTGTATGTGTGTGAGTGTGTGTATGTCTGTGTGTCCTGATATCTTCCCCTTGAGCCCAACAGCCTTGAGCATGGCACAGATAAGCTCTAGGCACAAAAGAACATCTACACAGTGGCACATTTTAAAATAACTCCTGTAATGATTATATTTCTGATTCTTTTTAATACCATTAAATAACATATTACTAGGGGTCCAATCATGCACATGCTGGTTCTCATATTAATATTTGTATCCTCTAAATACAGGAACGCTCATTATTTTTTTCCCTGCATTTGCACCATAAAGCTGACTATCACGGATAGGCCACAATGCTGGCTTCTACTATAAAGGCATTTGAGTTAACAGGTTTTCTGTTGTTTTCTAAATTCAGTGTTGAGAATATTGTGGTAGAAAGGAGCAAATTACAGTAATGTGGTCATTTTTTCCTGTAACAAACTATGCTTAAATAAGTTGTGATGAGAGCAATATTAATTATGCATATTTTGAATTTGAAAATTTTCTTTATACAAAGTGTCCATACTGGTCCTTTGTGATTTGTGATTGGAAATGTGATTTGCACATGCTGTCACGAATTAAACTACAAATTAGAAATATATAGAAAACTGTAGTATATGATCCCTTTAAAAGTCATATATCAATAAAAAGTTGTGCTTTTCTAATCAAAGCAGAGTCACATCTGTGTTGTAATAGATCTCAGACCATAAGTGAAGGTGCGTTAGCTTTAGGTTAAGTTTGCCAGGCTTCTAGCTGTTTTCAGCCTAGGCCTTTAAACCACTCTTTATAAAATTAGATTCAGTGGAATCTCTGCAATCCGAAACGAAATAATTAGCATGGAAACGCTGAGCTTTCAAAACAACACAGGCCAAATCAGATTTTAGGGGTGTGGCTTTTCTGGCCAAAACATCTCAAGCTCAGAGATGCTTTATCCAGTTGTCTTCATGGTGTAGTGGGCTTTGGTATAGCAGCATTCAGAATCTGGATTGAATCTGGTTTTCTGGTTTTCTGAATGTTCATAAACAGTCTGGATTTACTGCTCATGCTATATACAGAGTTTCTCTCTCTGTTTTAATGAGTAGTCTTCACAAATATAGTAAGGTTCATTTGTATGATAACAACGTTATTGTTACGCTGTCTAACACAGCTAAACGTTCAGCTTTAATTTGAGGGTATTTACATCCAAATCAGATGGATTAATCAATGGACTTCAAATCCAATCAAGCTTGCATTTTACTTACTGAGGGAAATATGGAAAGAACAAGCAGGAACTGAAGATAGCCGCTATAAAGGCCAAACAGAGCATCACCAGGGATTAATAGATGATGTCGTGTGGGTTCCAGGTGTTCCACACTTCAGACAGTCATTGACTTCAGACAGTCATTAAGGAGTATTAGGGTGCTTTTGATTCCTACACTGTTCTCTCGATTTGCATGCAAATATCCTCAAATTATAAGAGTCTGCACTTTGAGCCTTTATTGGCAAACAAACAAACAAACAAACAAATAATACAGTATTGTGCAAAAGTCAAGACAAACCTTTCATTCATTTCATATACATAAAAAGTTATATACAATTTATTATGTATACATGTATAAGTTATATAAAATGTGTCATTATATATATATATATATATATATATAATACAAATTTAGACTCAACTAAGTGAAAGGAACAAAATGTCACGATTGGCCCCGACTAGTCCTACATGTGCTTTTGTTTTGTTTTAGTCTTGTCCATGTGATTCCTTGTTTTTTTCCTTCCCGGTCCTGCCCCCTTGTTTCCAGACCCTGCCCCTGATTGTTTTCCCCTGTTACTTGGCTGGTCTTTGTTTGGTCTTTGTATTGTGTTGTTTGGCATTTGTTCTGCTGGCCTCCGTTGCATTGTCTGCCCATCGATCTATCCATGTTGGCTCTTTGATCCTGGACTGTCTAAACACTGATTATGGATTAGCCCCTAATAAATTGCACTTCTCTTCGCAAATGCATCCGCCTCATCATCGCTCTCCCACGTTACACAAAATTCTTGACTTTAATGTTAATTAATATACTAAGGTTTTATTTCAAGTAATTTTGGAGCTTTTCTTTAACTGTTCCCACAATGTAAAATGCATTGTGCTATACAATTTTCAAATGGTGCAGCAACAAAAACAAAATAAGGCTTTCGTTGTAACAGTATTATATTTATGGAGGCTTTGCTTCATTTCTTTCTTCATTTTATAGCCCTTCCACACAATCACATTATCTCCCTCTTCTCACCCCTGCTTCTTCTTCTGAATGATCTATGTTATGTTTGTTTCTATCATCATCACTGCCAGCCTGGATGTGAGGTGTGTGTGTGTGTGTGTGTGTGTGTGTGTGTGTGTGTGTGTGTGTGTGTGTGTGTGTGTGTGTGTGTGTGTGTGTGTGTGTGTGTGTGTGTGTGTGTGCGTGTGTGTGTGGTTTTAGGCCTTGGGGAAGTTCATGTGATACCATTCCTACAGCTTATGACTAAGGCACTCATAGCGCTCATAGAGTTATTGTTCAACTGCACATCTAAGATTTTACTTGATGTAATTGATCATGAGACTACAAAAAGTGACCAACTTCTCTAAATCTATTACTGTATTTGTTTGCCTTGTTCTCCTGTTCTAACCAAAATAAATAATTGGAAAATGTTCACATTCAGTGCCTTAAAATTCCAAACTTATTACATGATAAAGCTTATTATTTAATGACTACAATGCAAACTAATTGAGTTTTACTGTAAAGGGGAAATACCACTCTACCATGAATGGATTTAGGAAAAAGTATGATTTAGGCCAAAATCTGATTTGAAAATGATTGTAAAACAATATATTGGGCATCAGGCAGCATATTCATAAGCATTTCTTGTAATAACTTTCCATGAGAGAGCTTTTATAGGCGTTAAGCTCCTAACAAACCACACTGAATGACTTTGTTCGCATGTAAACCAAGCTCTGGTGGTTGAGAGCACAGTAAAAGTAAGGATATGCCATTATTACATCTCACAGAAAGAACAACATCCATTCAGTGGTCCACTATGACAATATGGAATGTGTGGTATGCTTAAAATGGGCCATGTGAACAAAACCTCCCCTGTGCTTAAAATGAAAGTTTAGCAAAAAATCAGATTGACACAATTTTCCTATTAGCCTAAAAGTAGCCATTAGACAAACAGCCAAGACATGTGTGGAATCTGAAGTTTGTTCCCTTTAAAATGCCTAAAAACAGGAGTAGCTGCTGTCCTTAAGACTGAATTTTGCCCACACTTTTGTCTATTTTTATAAATATTTTATAAATAGTCTATTTGAGACTATTCACCAACTCCACACAGGTTGAGGTAAGTCTCTGATGATTTTAGTGTGCATGAAGCTCATTGTTGCAGTATAAGCTACCATTACAGCTACATTAGCCTCATAGAACCAGTGCAAAAGCAAAGAAGGGGGCTTTGAGCACAGAACATCTTGCTTAAATGGAAAATATTTGGGCTGAGGATGAAATTGTGTAACTTTGATCTTCTGCCAAACTGTCGCTTAAAATGGTAAAGCAGATGTTCTGCCAAGTTTGATGACATTAACAGTGAGGAACATTCATGGCCTAATGACTTCTATGAAGTTTGGGGGGAGAAATATGCCTGAAACCAGTGTTTCTTCTGATCTAACGCCTTATAAAATCACATCCTCACCTTCTATTCCTGTGTTTGCAATCCCCACCATCAGCCATTTCCTCCCTGTTCTAAAGGTATTGTGGCAGTACTCTGTCCTTGTTAACTTTTGGTTGGAATCAAAAGAGCAAAATTCTTGGAATGTATGAAGAGGAATTCATGAAAACTGAAAAGCAGACGACACAGTAGGAAAGCATGAAATGCGATGCACCCATGACATCACTTTTCCATAGTGACAAGCAGAATATGTTCCAACATCAAGAACAAACCCTCCATTACTTGTTTTCATGTAACTTGACCTCCTTACTAAAAAAATGCATGAAGATCTGTGAAGTGAAAAACTTCCTCTTCAGTGAAAATGAAGTGCAACGCACACATGATATTAATTTTCCAAACTGCCATGTGGAATATATGCCAAAATGAAAAGCAAAGCCCCCACCTCAACGTTTCACAATGCTTGACCTCTTTTGTAATACAACCAAAACAGTGAAACCCAGTATACTTTTCATGGTGAAATCTAGGTAAATACAGCAAGCTCTCCCATTAGTTAGAACTCCAGGAAAAGAAGAGCAGAGTACCCACTAACACGAGTAATAACTGAAGTGGAATCAACCACGTTTACATTTACAGTGGGTGGGAACAATTTTTAAAAAACAAAACATCACTCTTCGCCTTCTGGAAGTCCTACACACATTAACGACTGAGAATACATATGGAACCCAGACCAATGTGTTTCAGTTTGTTGTTCGAAATGGAAAACAGCAGCTGTTCTATATCTACTATAAGGTAAAGTGTGTCTTTTACAAGCTTCAATAAAACAAGAAAAGTCTTTTACGTGATTGAAATGTCTACCTTTGATCTAGAATGACCAAAAAAAGTTCATGTGAATTGTGCTTACAGAAATTAGCATTATTGCAAAGTGTTTTTTTTACTTCATTTTAGACCGGGTTTAACATTTATGGCCCAAACTGAAGGATTATATCTTATAGTCATAGTTCACCGCTGCTTATTAGTTATTGACATGGTCTGCAACGAGGCTGTCTGCTTAACATAAAGGATGTTTATGTGGTCAATGAATTGCAATCAGTCCTACCAAATGCATGATGGATACTGAGCTTTAATAACTCATATCTGTTTCTCTCTTCTTGTTACTTTCTAATGATCTTCATGTCAAATCGGACTGTAAGGCCTCTTCCTCTCAGAGCGATGGCCTTGGGAAGACTCAGCTGGATCATTTTAGGGCTGTGTAGCTGCCGGCCGGCTACAGTGGCTGGGACTGGTGAGAAATGCTGACCTCCACTGCTGGACAGAATGGAGTTAACAGGGCAGAAGACAGCGGAATGTACAGCTTAGAGAGATGGCTTTACTGTACAGGTCAATAGAGGGACATCAACTCTCTCTCTGTCTCTATCTCGCACTCTCCATGTCTTTGAGTAAGAAAAAAAGAGCTACATTTTGAACTGTGCACATTTAAAACTACGTTTGAATGGAAATATTATTACAGATATTCCACTCACACTCTGTGTTGAAGGGGAATCCTACTAATTTGCCAAATTTCTGGAAATCACTGACATATGAACAAAGTCAATCAGAGTGGTTTGAAATACTTAATTGTAGAGAAACTTGCCAACTTACCAACTCAGATTTCTTCAAAGTGGTGATAGGAACCAGAGATTGTCCACAACACAGATATATCCATTTTGCTTATTATCCAAAACCACATCTTCAAACATACGTCTTCTGAATTTATATATGAAATATGGGTAATAATAAAACAGTCATAATTCTGAAAAATATGTTTTCTTTGGGGACTTTGAAACCCTGCATGTACCTCTCCACCACACATTGATTTTAAAGTATATCTTTTAGGCCAAAATCTTATCTAAAATGATTATAAATCAACATCTCAGACATCTTGTGTTTGTAACCTTTGTTTAATAGCTTTCTGTAAGAGAGCTTTCAGAGATATTAAACTATTCAGCCTTCTGGTTCCTATCACCATCACTGTGAACAATTCCGACTCTTAAGTTTGTCTAGAACAGAGCATTTCACACCAATCCACTCTGAATGTCTTTGTTTACATCATAACTAAATTCTGAAAAAAAAAAGGTGGAGCAATATCTCCATTACAAGTGTCCCATAACAAGTGTAGTGTAAGAGGACGTGAGAGCTTTGTTTTACCTTCTCTCTCTTGCTGTCTATCCTCCTCTCTCTCACAGCAGGGGCAGGCCTACCTATGAGGCTTATATCACCTGTACTATTTTGGATCAAAGGTACACAACAAACTCTCACCTTTGTAATTAGACCTCACCATTTAAGACTGTCTACATACCAAACACGACATAATGTCCATATGTGAAATGTTCTTTGGCCCATATGTTCTCTGAACTTGCCTGAGCACAATGATCCAGCCATATGGTTAAAACATGAGTTTTATTATGGTTTGATACTGATTTTAACAAAAAAGCACACTTAAAAACGATGGTTCTTCATTGTTTCTTTTATTATATATACTTTTTATGATTTTATTTACAATCAATTTTACATTTTCTATACACACTTAAAAACGATAGTACTTCAAGGGTTCTTTAGAGAAGAAAATGGTTCTTATACGCCATTAAAACTCAAGGATCCTTTTGCATGATTAAAGAGCTCTTCGAATTGTGAAAGGGTTCTTCAGATTAATGGAGCATGTTCTGTGGATGGTCCTACAAAAAACCTTTTTTGAGAAGTCTTCAATATAGCATCAAAAAGGGTTCTTCTATTGTAACAAGCCTTACATCACGACAATAGAAGACCCATGTTTGTTGCTATGTAGAGCGCTTTTTCGAAAAGGTGCTGTATAGAACCATCTACAGCACATTCTCCAGTCTGAAGAACCATTTCACCATATAAAAAATGTTTAATCATGCAGAGGGTTCTTTGAGTGTTCATGGTTCTATATAGAATGATTTTCTTCACTAAAGAACCCCTGAAGAACCATCTTTTTTACATGTATTTAGAAAATATAAAGTTGATTGTGAATAAAAGCATAAAACTTAAACACAATCGGAAACTTAAAGTGTTTATTGCTAGATGTTCATCCAAGGTATAATCATACCAAATTTGAATACTTTAGACCAATCAGAACAAGTTCTGTGATTTTTTTTTCTCATGATAAAACATTTAGGTGTTGGATATCAAAGAGTTAACTCAAGAATAAACATGCAGATGGTTATCATGAGACTATTTATGTTATCATAGTTGACAAACTGGATCTGTCTGGCTGAAACAGGACTGGTCATTTTAGCAGCTCTTGAGAGGGGAAAATAGCCAATGATCTGTGAGAAGCAATGTAGTGCTATTAAACAGCGCCCTCTGCTGGAAACTCATTAAATAACTTAAAAGACCTTGATCAGTCTGATCACCCTCTAATGGTCACTCATGATGTAAAGACCACATCAAAGCAGCACTGAAAACCTTCCGCAGACCTCACTGTCTGCACAGTAACAAGAAATCCCTGAAAACTACTGGCCTCATAACTCTTTTAAAAATCATTTTTAACAGACAAGAATGTGTAAAAGATTCAACAAAAAAGCAATGATTAAAGGCCCAAAGCTGCAGTATGCAAGTTGTGAAAACTGAAAGGAACTGAAAAATCAGATGTGTTGGGTTACATTTCACGGGAGTTATTCTGACCATGTTACATGTCTTTATGTATTAACATCACATGCACAGGCTCAAAAAGATAGTGATTAAGAGACCCTTATTAGTCCCACAATGGGAAAATTTCACCTCCGCATTAAACCCATCCGAGAAGTGAAACACCACATACACACTAGTGAACACACACACTAGTGGGCAGTGAGCAGACTTGCCCGGAGCGGTGGGCAGCCCAATCCGCAGCGCCCGGGGAGCAGTTGGGGGTTAGGTGTCTTGCTCAAGGACACCTCAGTCATGTGCTGTCGGCTCTGGGGATCGAACCGGTAATCTTCCGGTCACGAGGCTGGTTCCCTAACCTCCAGCCCATGACTGCCCATAGTCCGCTCGATGTTTTGGTCTCAAGTGCAAAAACAATATTATACTGATGAAGATATGATGAAAATAGTAGATCTTCAGAAGACATGCCCTTCACCAAGTTTAGACTGAGTACTTTCCCAAGCATTCACTAACTCACTCAATCATTCACTCACTCACTCACCCACCCTATCACTTACTTATTCACTCACCCAATCACTCACTAAATCAGTCACTCACTCCCTTACTCAGTTACACACTCACTCACTCACTCACTCACTCACTCACTCACTCACCCACTCACTTACTAAATCACTTACTTGCTAAATCATTCACTAAATCACTCACTCAATCACTCACTCACCCAATTACTCACTCACTCACTTACTAAATCATTCACTAAATCACTCACTCACCCAATCACTCAGTCAGGCACTCATTCACTAAATCACTCATTCAATCACTCACTCACTCACCCAATCACTCACTCAATCACTCACTCACTCACCCAATTACTCACTCACTCACTCACTCACTTACTAAATCATTCACTAAATCACTCACTCACCCAATCACTCAGTCAGGCACTCATTCACTAAATCACTCATTCAATCACTCACTCACTCACCCAATCACTCACTCACTCACTCACTCACCCACTCACTTACTAAATCACTTACTTGCTAAATCATTCACTAAATCACTCACTCAATCACTCACTCAGCCAATTACTCACTCACTCACTCACTCACTAAATCATTCACTAAATCACTCACTCATCCAATCACTCAGTCAGGCACTCATTCACTAAATCACTCATTCACTCACTCACTCACTAAATCACTCAATCACTCACATCTTTAATCACTTACTCACTCACTCAATCACTCACTTACTAAATCACTCGCTTACTCATTCAGTCACTCAATCACTCGCTCACTCGTCTAATGACGCACTCACTCACCCAATCACTCAATCACTCACTAAATCAATCACTCACTCAATCACTCAGTCACGCACTCATTCACTAAATCACTCATTCACTCACCCAATCACTCACTAAATCAATCACTCACTCACTTACTCACTCCATCACTTACTCACTCACTCAATCACTCACTTACTAAATCACTCACTCACCCAATCACTCACTCACTAAATCACTCACTCACCCAATCGCTCACTTACTAAATTATTCACTCAATCACTTAATCACTCACCCAATCACTCACTCACTCACTCACTAAATCATTCATTCACTCAACCCATCCAATCACTCACTCATTCAATCACCCAATCACCCATTCACTCACTAAATCAATCAATTACTCACTCACTAAATCACTCACTCACTCACTCACTCTCTCACTAAATCCATCAATCGCTCACTAACTCATTCAATCACTCAAATACTCACTAAATCAATCACTCACCCAATCACTCAGTCAGGCAGTCATTCACTAAATCACTCACTCACTCACTAAATCACTCAATCACTCACACCCTTAATCACTCACTCACTCACCCAATCACTCAAACACTCACTAAATCAATCTATCACTCACTCACTTACTCACTCAATCACTCACCCAATCACTCACTCACTCACTCACTCAATCATTCAATTACTAAATCAATCACCCTATCACACATTGACTCACTCACTCACTCACTTACTAAATCACTCACTCAATCACTCATTTACTAAATCACTCACTAACCCACTCAATCATTCAATTACTCACCCCATCACTTACTCACTAAATCACTCACTCACCCAATCACTCACTTACTAAATCACTCACTCAATCACTTACCCTATCACTCACTTACTAAATCACTCACTCAATCACTTACCCTATCACTCACTTACTAAATCACTCACTCAATCACTCACTTACTACTCACTCACCCTATCACTTACTCACTCACCCAATCACTCACTTACTAAATCACTCACTCACCCAATCACTCACTCACTAAATCACTCACTCACTCACTAAATCACTCAATCACTCACACCCTTAATCACTCACTCTCTCACCCAATCACTCAAACACTCACTAAATCAATCTATCACTCACTCACTCACTCACTAAATCACTCACTCATCCAATCACTCACTTACTAAATCACTCACTCATCCAATCACTCACTTACTAAATCACTCACTCACTAAATCACTCACTCACCCAATCACTCACTCACTAAATCACTCACTCACCCAATCACTCACTTACTAAATCACTCACTCACCCATTCACTCACTCATCCAATCACTCACTCACTAAATCACTCACTCATCCAATCACTCACTCACTAAATCACTCACTCATCCAATCACTCACTTACTAAATCACTCACTCACTAAATCACTCACTCACCCAATCACTCACTCACTAAATCACTCACTCACCCAATCACTCACTTACTAAATCACTCACTCACCCAATCACTCACTTACTAAATCACTCACTCACTAAATCACTCACTCATCCAATCACTCACTCACTAAATCACTCACTCATCCAATCACTCACTTACTAAATCACTCACTCACTAAATCACTCACTCACCCAATCACTCACTCACTAAATCACTCACTCACCCAATCACTCACTTACTAAATCACTCACTCACCCAATCACTCACTTACTAAATCACTCACTCACTAAATCACTCACTCACCCAATCACTCACTTACTAAATCACTCACTCACCCAATCACTCACTTACTAAATCACTCACTCACCCAATCACTCACTTACTAAATCACTCACTCAATCACTTACCCTATCACTCACTTACTAAATCACTCACTCAATCACTTACCCTATCACTCACTTACTAAATCACTCACTCAATCACTCACTTACTACTCACTCACCCTATCACTTACTCACTCACCCAATCACTCACTTACTAAATCACTCACTTACTAAATCACTCACTCACCCAATCACTCACTCACTAAATCACTCACTCACTCACTAAATCACTCAATCACTCACACCCTTAATCACTCACTCACTCACCCAATCACTCAAACACTCACTAAATTAATTTATCACTCACTCACTCACTCACTAAATCACTCACTCATCCAATCACTCACTTACTAAATCACTCACTCACTAAATCACTCACTCACCCAATCACTCACTCACTAAATCACTCACTCACCCAATCACTCACTTACTAAATCACTCACTCACCCATTCACTCACTCATCCAATCACTCACTCACTAAATCACTCACTCATCCAATCACTCACTCACTAAATCACTCACTCATCCAATCACTCACTTACTAAATCACTCACTCACTAAATCACTCACTCATCCAATCACTCACTTACTAAATCACTCACTCACTAAATCACTCACTCACCCAATCACTCACTCACTAAATCACTCACTCATCCAATCACTCACTCACTAAATCACTCACTCATCCAATCACTCACTCACTAAATCACTCACTCATCCAATCACTCACTTACTAAATCACTCACTCACTAAATCACTCACTCACCCAATCACTCACTCACTAAATCACTCACTCACCCAATCAATCACTTACTAAATCACTCACTCACTAAATCACTCACTCACTAAATCACTCACTCACCCAATCACTCACTTACTAAATCACTCACTCACCCAATCACTCACTTACTAAATCACTCACTCACCCAATCACTCACTTACTAAATCACTCACTCAATTCACTCTCTCTTTCTCTTTCTGTCTTTTCTCTCTCTCTCTCTCTCACTCTCTTTATCTGTCTGTTCTTTTTTTACCTCCTCCCTACCTTTCTCTCTCTCTGTCTTTTCTATCTCCTTCTTCTTGTTCTTCTTCTTCTTCTTCTTCCTCTCTCTCTCTCTCTCTCTCTCTCTCTCTCTGTCTGAGTCTGCTCACCCCTCCTCCTCCTCTGCCTCGTGTCCCCCATGTGTGCTGGGTGGGATGTACCAATGCTCCGTACAGCGGGGGGGGGTATGAGGAGAGAAATCAGCAGCTCATTAACTTCAGCACCTAGACAGCGACCATCGCGCGACTGACAATGCGAACGGAGCGCGCGGACAAACGACGCTCGCGCCAGAGACGCTTTGAGAAAGGATGCGCTTCGTCTCGCGCTGTGCAGCTCAGCGTAGCCGGCTGAGGTGAAGAACAAAGCGCCATAGCCTGAATCAGCTAACAGCAAAAAGAGCGTAGCAGGGCTCCGTACAGTCGCCAGGAGGGAGGGATTACACACCCTCGCGGTGAACAGGGGGGCAAAACAAGCGCGCTTTCCTTTGTTTACATTGGAATAAAAGTGAAGATGGGACGCTTTCCAGGACTGGAGGTGATTTGGATGCTAGTGCTCTGGATGCTCAACGTCTGCACGACCAGCACAGCAGCTCGAGCAGCATCCCGTGAGTAGCAGTGTGTTACAATGCATTACAGCAAGACTAGACCCCTTAGCTTGTGCAGTAAGGGGGGTGGGGGCATTGCAGGATGCTATTCTGAGGATAATACACCTCAAAGACACGAACCGAGGAGGTTTCGTGACTCGAATTACGTCCATATTTACTGCTATTGCTTTGCATGTTGCAATACTATCGAAGTCTGTATGCTGACTCTACTGGATTGAATGGAAATGCCTGGCATAACTGAATGAAGTTTATTGTTTTGAGAGGACCTCCTTTGTGCCATGTTTGGTCTCCAGGTTTGAGGAGGATCTCATAGTTGGTTGTGTAACAAAGCTCTGGTGTCTTTGTGCTGATATGAGGCTGATAACAGCCATGTGGACCTTGAAGTTCCTGAAGCTTCAGTACTGCAGAAATTAGACACTCCTAGGAATAAAGGTGCTGTAGAAGAAGCGTGTTTGGCTCCTTAAAGGAACCTTTTGACACATTGTTCTTTTTTTAAAAAAGAATCTTCATAATGAGAGAACATAGAACCTTTTTAAAGTTTTAAGAACCTTCCCTGCACTTCATATAAGTGGAACATTTAGGAACCTTAAATGCAGGTGCTAAAAAGCGTTCTTTGGTGCAATTGCTACAAAGAACCTAAAGAACCTTTTAAAGCCTGAACGTTTTTTGCTAATGAAATGCATGTGCAAAGAACCTTTTTAAAGTTAGAAGAACCTGCACTACAATTCATGTAAATGTAGCATGTTAAATGGAAAGTCAAGAACCATGTAGGGACCTTAAATGAAGGCCCTAAATAGGGTTCTTTGGTGCAACTGCTTCAAAGAACCTAAAGAACCTTTTAAAGCCTGAAGCATTTTTGTTAATGAGATGCTGGTGCGAAGAACCTTCTCAAAGTTTGAAGAACATGCACTGCTGTTAATGTAAATGTAGGATCTCAAATGTAAAGTCAAGAACCATTTAGGAACCCTAATTTTTTAGAATGTATTAGAGTACAGTTAAATCTGAAGGCGCAAAAGAGGGTTCTTTGGTGCAACTCATTCATGAGCCATTTTTGTTAATGGAATGCAGGTGTGAAGAACCTTTTAGTTTAAAGAACTTCCACATTATGCAAGTACCAAGACCAGTAAAAGATTTCTCTTCAAAACTCTCCATCCAAGACAGGGAACCTTAATTTTAAGAGTGTTTTACACTATGTTTTAAAATGATGGTGCCAAAAAGTTGATTGGCATGATATACCATAGAAGAACCACTTTTCAATGTGTGGTTCCCGAACCATTTTGGTAATGAAATGCAAGTGTGACCAATCAAGTTTAAAGAAGCTCCAGATAATGTAAAGAATGCACACAAAGGTTTGTCCAACAGCCGTACATCCAAGTCTAGAACCATTTAGGAACATTTATGTTTGACTAAGCCTTCTTTTAATAATGCATTACAGTACATTGTTAAAAATAAAGGTGACCATGGTCTCTTTGTCCACAATGCCACCATGGTTCCCATTTTTGTGTTGGATCCCATTTTTGGTGTTAGTTCCCATTTTTGTTTTGGTTCCCAATTTTTATGTTGGTGTTGGATCCAGGTTTTGGTGTTGGTTCCCATTTTTTGTGTTGGGTTCCATTTTTATGTTGGTGTTGGTTCCATTTTTGGCCACCTATAAAACCTTTAAATGGAAATGTCAAGAGAAAAATCTGAGAAACATTAGGAATCATCCCCTGCAAGGTTCTTTAAGGAGCCAGAAGTCTTTCTTTTATGGCATTGCTCCAGAGAATCCTTTTTAGCACCTCTATTTTTAAAAGTGTCCACTTCCGGTTGTAAGTGAAGGCCATGTTTGTCTAGTCAAGTCTTCAGGTCTTGAGGCACCTTCATTAGCACCTCTGTCGATGGCTACACCTCGTAAAGAAAGGAGCACATAGGTCAATATATGGGCCGAAGTAGTGGGTCATAAATAATGATGTAACATGCAGCCACTGGAGCCTCATGCCGGCTCCAGCCACGCTTGAGGAGGCATTAATAAATCATGGTCATGAGGGACGTGTAGACGCACACGAAAGGGAAGCGGGTACTCATGGTTTTCTAGTCACTTCAAGGCTTGTCACCGAAATCATGACAATGACTGTAATTTGGTGGGAAGCTACTGGCTAACTAGCTGGAGTCCCTCTTTAAAATTCAGGGGACCAAATAGAACAGAACAAAGCAGATCAATGCCATTGAAAATTTCCTATTGTTTTTGAATGGGCAGCTGCAACTTGAATGCCAATTTCTCTTTGTCCACAATGCCACCATCACTCTGCAGTCTGTTGTGAATAACTCTAGATTATGTATATTCTCAGCTCTCATACATATCAGTATACTTTAGAGAATAAGGATTCTTTGAGCAATGCCATAGAAGAACCACTTTTGGTTCTTGGAAGAACTATTTTAGGAACCATTTAGGAAACTTTAAGTTAATGAACTTTTTCCCTAAAGAATAAAAAAAAAATTGGAAAAGAGATTTGTGAGTGTGAAGAATATTTTAAAGGTTCAAAGAATCTCCACATAATTATAAAGGCGCGATACCAAATTAAGAGTTGTTCTTTATAAAATTTACAAAAGGGGTTCTCCAAAGAGCAATCCATCGAGAGGTGCTTTAGAGATCCAAAAGTGGTTCTTCTATAATATTGTGAAAAGAAACCTCTGTAGCACCTCTTTTAAGGAACTTTTAGGTTAAGTAACCTTTTCCTAAATAATGATGGTTGGTAAATGATTTGTGAGTGTGAAGAACCTTTTAAAGGTTTAGAGAACCTCCACATGATACAAAGGACCTATACTATTTCAAGGGCTGTTCCTAGAACCTTTACATTATGAAGAGGTTCTACAAACTTTCATAAAATGTTCTACACATTCACACATCCCAAAAATTGTTGTCCAAAAAACATCCACTAAATGGTTCTTTAGAGAGCCATGGTGTCATACGAAGAACCCTTTTGTAACGAGCCTTTAGGGTCCAGACCAAAGCAGAAAATGATAAATTGTTGCATTTTAGTTCTGGTTGGCACACTGACAACGTTCACACTGACATACCTTGTACTAAAAACCTTACCGTACTTGTTGCCTTTTATACTGGCTGGGTTTCCATGCAAGAGTTTTGCCAATCAGACTGAATACATTCTGATTATAGATTAAGACTGAGGTGTTTATATTCACTCTACTCAACAGTCTGATGGAAAATCTCTGTTTACATGCACAGTACAAGTAATCCGATCCAAAATTACACACATGTAGAGCACCACTTAGCATAGACGTTACCATGACAACGAGCGTCACATGAGTCCAGTCAGAGTGAGATGAGCAGCAGTGAGCAGTACTTGTGTTTTTAATTACTTTAAAATAATGTCAAACTCAGGAAAATCTACTTCACATGTACTTATTAAAGAAGGGTGAGAGGAAGACGTCACATAAGCTGGACGTCCGTCCCACCACCATTAAAGTTCAAATCATAAACTCTGCCTCCTCTGCAGACCTGTTACTGCACCCGCCATGATGAAGGTTATGAACTTTAGCTATGATGCGACGCACATGTTTAAACTTTCTGACTGGGAATGTAATCAGAAACGGTCATTTATTCTTCTTCTATTTAACAGGAAATTTACAGGATGACCCGTCTTATTCAGTCTGATAGAAATTGTATTCTGAATGGATTCAATTGGACTAGACTATTCTGACTGAGGTGTATATATATGGACATATTCTATTCTGAATGAGCTATTAGGACCAAAAAAAACGGCCCAACAAGACTTGGAAAAAAATCTGGTTCTTTTGTCTTACATTAAAAGCAAAGTATGATTTTCCTTCTCCTGTATTATTTTTTGAGATATGAGGTTTCGTTCTGACAGCAGCAATTTTTCACATTGAGCCAAAAGATGTAAACAAAAGTCTTGCGAGTAAAGGGTCACAACTGATTGGACAGATTTTATGGTGCACAGTAATTTGATAATGTCCACCAAACTTTCCGACTCATTTTCTGTCCTCATTTTCTGGCTCAGTGGTTTTATTTATGTATTACTTTGTTTGTGTTTGTTTGTCTTTGTCTTTATGTATTACTTTGTTAGCCTCGAGTGGCTCACTGCTTTTACAAAAACTGAGAAACCCTGACACCTTAATACATAGTACAGTTTATGGGTGCAATTAAATGTGTATATGGAGTATTGCGTAATCACTTCAAATGTGTCTCAGCCTCCTTTTAAAACCAAAACTACCCGTTCTTTAATTACTGCTTATGAAGCAGAGCTTGTGAAGGAGATGATAAAACAAATACACATGTCACAACAGGGTCATTAACTTGTATTTTCCATCTATTAAAGAAGTTACGCAGAGAGATAATGGTTCATTTGGTTTTTGGTCTGTTTAGTCTGAATGACGTTCATGCTTTAAATGAAATGCACCGGAGGTAGTTCTGGAGTGAACCAACACTGACCTGCTCAGGGGGTCTTGGCACCAGAGTTTGGATGGCAGCGTTCTCTCTTGCTTTAACAAAGCACATTAACAGAGCAACTGTACCAGGGTTCTTTTCTTTTTTAGAGTGTTTTTGTCATGCATATGTGCTTGTTTATGTTCCTTGTACATGTAACATGCTTGGTAAAACAAAGCTGATTCTCATTCCGACTCTAATCGCACTGAAACACTTCTAAAGGTCCTGAATGGACTAATGGAAAAGTGCTCTGTTCGTAGATTACATGCTGTGGCATTGGCCTGCACTTCCAGTGATACCTATTTTAGTCTAATGTAGTTCAAAGTCTTACATAAGCACCGGATCTGTCCTTCTGATTTGTGAGCAGATGACGTTTCAGAATTAGTGTGTACTGGAGTGGTTGGAGGTTCATAAGAATTCCTAAGTATTATTTACATAACAACACAAAAATCAAATGTATTCTAGTGTCCCCTAACGCCAAACGTAGTTAATTGGCCAAGATATGTTTAATGTCCAAAGATTGCTTATTTATTTTTGCACTGGAGCTATGAGACTAACATAACAGAAGTCTGTGTCACCTTAAAGATTTCTGTTACTTGTTAGCTATATTAGCTTTGCAGTTTCAGTGCAAAACTAAAGATGTTAATACAACATATGCCTTGGCCAATCAAGCACATGTAAGAAACCGGGTAAAATCATATAAATTAAAATGTTAAATTATTACAGATATGAAAGATATTCAACTTTACAAGGAGTACATATATATATATATATATATATATATATATATATATATATATATATATACATAAAATCAGCTAGGCTAAAAAAGCTTTGGGTTTGGGGAATAAATAGATAATAAATAGCTTGAGACCTACATTACCAGCCCATAGGGGAATAGCCTCAAACAACAGAGGCCAGAGTCAGACTCACCAGTGAAAGGCCAGAATGAATCGACAGATTATGTGGTCACTCAAAACTGGCACTGTGAATGTGAGCTCATGACGGAAAAAGGGTGAGCCAATGTGGAAATGTATTTAATTTACTTAATTCAAATATGACCAACATTTCCTTTAACAAATGTACATTAACATTAATGTATATATATATATATATATATATTCAACTTTTATTAATTCTAATTAATATATATATATATATATATATGTGTGTGTGTGTGTGTGTGTGTGTGTGTGTGTGTGTGTGTTTGTGTGTGTTTGTGTGTGTATTTATCCATCTATATATTGTCCTGAATATTTATAAGTGCAATAATAAAAATACAATAAACTGTAACAAATATATATAAGGAAAAATAGATAGAAATCTAGACAGAGAGAGAAAATAACAAAAAGAAAAAGAAAAACTTTTCTTTAAAAATATACCAGTGTATAAGTATGAGAAGGCACTGATTTTATTTATTATTATAGTCATTTGCAAACTTAAAATGCCTCGATCATATATTTGTTCAACATATTTTGTCAATTTTCTATGTGAAAATGAGCTCTGCAGGCAACAAACATTAATTGTTTTTGTTATATTTGACATTTTTTCAGCATATTATACTGCACAATTTCTATTTACTTGCTACGCTTGCACAGGCCTCATGTTTCTTTTTGTCCAGTATGTTAAATTCAGCAAATAACCAGTAATTGTGCGTTAAAATCTGCAGAAGTGTGTTCTCTGTACAGGATTTGTACAGGATGTGTTAGAAAATCAGTCTTTTGACCAGGGGTGTACAAACTTTTGCATACAACTGTGTGTTTTAAAATATATTTTACAAGTGTTCAAATGTGTCTGTGTCCTGTTCTAGATCATCACTCTTGTCAGAAAACCAAAACCAGTCATATTTAAGTGCTGTATCATTTACATACACACACACGTATTCGCTGCCACAGCCTGTCTTTGTAGGACACACCATAGCTGTGAAATGGATTCACAGTGTCACAGCTGTTACGCACTTTCCAATTAAGGATTCACTGAAACCAAATGAAATTTCTACAATAAAGCGGTTTCATATCTGCCTTCTTTTTTCCTCCTCCCCGACAGCAATTAAGGCTGGCAAATAATGATCTCATTAATGCGATTGATCTGGCTGTTTTGAAAGCCTATACAGAGCCGAAAGAATATTATCAGCTAAGCTAAAAAAGCTTTGGGTTTGGGGAATAAATAGACAATAAATAGCTTGAAGACCTACATTACAGGCACCTGGGGAATAGCCTCAAACAACAGAGGCCAGAGTCAAACTCATCAGTGAAAGGCCAGAATGAATGAACAGATTATGTGGTCACTCAAAACTGGCACTGTGAATGTGAGCTCATGACGGAAAAAAAAGGGTGACCTAATGTGGAAATGTGTTTATTTCCTATATATATGTATACACACACACACACACACACACACACACACACACACACACACACACACACACACACACATATATATATATATATATATATATATATATATATATATATATACCATTCTTGAGATACAAGGTTTTCTATATTTACATATTTTATTCAGATATATATTCAGAGGGAGATAGATAGATAGATAGATAGATAGATAGATAGATAGATAGATAGATAGATAGATAGATAGATAGATAGATAGATAGATAGATTTATTGCAGTTATTTTATTTGAGTGAGTTTCACACTCTGTAAAAATAAGACATTCAAAAATGTTTTAATTTAAAAATTATTTAGAAAAATGTGCCATACCTTTGCACAGCCATACGTCATGCTTTACTTTTTCAATATGTACAGTTCAGCACATAAATAGTAATTGTGTATTAAAATGTGCAGAAATGTGTTCTCTGCAGGGGGCGTGTTAACTTACTCTCACTTAGAAAATCAACAAACCATCAATTGAACAGAGACGCCCAAACTTTTGCTCACAACTGTATAGTGTGTTATTGTATGTTATATATATATATATATATATATATATATATATATATATATATATATATTCTTATAGCTGTACTTGAACACAAACAATGCTTTACAATACAGAACAAAACAATACAGCAGAATGAAGCACTGACTACTGTGCAGAATGGGGTACTATATTAACAGCAGTGCTTCCCGTTTGCTGTGACTCTACATGGAGATTAGGGCTTCTGTGTTTTGTGATGCTAATGAGGACGCTCATTCAGCACCTGCCGCCACCATTGGTCAAACACCATGTGCCAAACCTCTGCCATCTGACCCTCCCCCATCATCAAGCATCTCTCTTTGTCCCCTCGGAGATGGACACGGCTGTACAAAGGCCTCAGATCGCTCTGAGCAATAAGCCTTAAAAAAACAACACTTAAGCAATATATTTTCATCTACTGTCTCAGACATACCTCCTCTCACAGAGCCAGAGGAGGAGTTTATTGTTTATTTCATTTTGCATGGCTAGGAGCTCACTGTGAAACACAGTGTGACATTTAGAACCGTGAACACTGCACACTAGACTGCGCTCAATCATTCAATCATAAAGAGAGCTATAGACATGGCATATAAGACATGCAGCATTAATAAAAAATATTAATAGATTGATGCACAAATACAGATGTGTGAGCAGAAATGCACACAAATTTATACATATCTTGTCACTGTCTGAACAAAATCTTGCACCTCCATTTTTGTTGCTCTTTTACTTTTTTCACATAATTTGAAAATACCAGCTGACACTTACTCTGGGCCAAAAACGCATGACAAACAGGCCGCAGAAATGATAAACAAACCAGCGGAAATGATAAACAGACCAGCAGAAATGATAAACAGACCAGCAGAAAAGGTGCAAAATGACAAAGAATAAAATCTTGTGACATGAATAGAAAGATTTTCCCTTTCTAATCTGAAGTTATATGTATGGGTGTGTATGTATGTAATGTCTATATTATATATTGTATTGTTACAAATGTGTATACAGCTTTTTGGACTGAAAGGCTTTTTTCATATATAACATAATGTGTGTGAGATATATATTCATATACATATATTTAAATGACTGTGCTGATTTCTGCTAATGTTTTTTTTTAACAAAATTGTAAATCAAAATGTGATTGATTTATTCCTCTGTCAGTTTTCATTGATGTTAGGAATTTGAGAATGTAGGCCTTCTGCTCTGAAAGGCCTAACTAACAGGAGACTAGCTTGGGCAGTCCTGATTGGACAGGTTTTTGACTAGATGATTTAAGTTTGTAAAACATAACAATGAATGTGTACGTGCATGTTTTTGTATATATATATATATATATATATATATATATATATATATATATATATATATGTGTGTGTGTGTGTGTGTGTGTGTGTGTGTGTGTGTGTGTATGTATGTGTGTGTGTCTGTGTGTGTGTGTGCATTTATCCACTAATACACATCTCTATGACTGCAATTTGATGTGCAGTACATACATATTTATGTATGTATGTCTGTACAGTATGTGAATTATGGAATCTGTTTATAGACAAATCCTGAATTAACCAGTAAACAGATAAATGAATAAGTAAACATCCTTTACATCACAGTGTCTTATTGCTGCTCTCTAAAAGCTGACTAAGACAGTAGACACTAAGCTTTCAGCTACCTGTCCTGCTTGATCACCAGCTCTCAGTAGGAGAGAGAGAGAGAGAGAGAGAGACAGAGAGAGAGAGAGAGAGAAAGAGGGATCTAGGATGTAGGGGGGTGAACAAAGCCCTCATGCTCTTTCTCTCTGTCTAGAATAGACCCCCACTCTTTCTGTCTTTTGTCCAGTCTTTAATGTATGTGTCTCCATTCAGATCTCAGTTCATCTCCTAAAATGGTGCAGGCAGACACGGTGTGGAGAGCGATGGGGAAGAACAAAGGGGTCTCAGAGAGGAGTCCATTCACAAGCTCTGTCAGCTCATTAATACAAGATGGGGCTCTTCATTCTAGGCCTGTAAGCGTCAGCTTAGACTCCAAACGTAATCATCCATGTTGACTCAGACCAGCTGCTAGCTCAAGCATGAATCAAGGACTGAAGTTGCTGGGTGGACAGAGAGGATTAGACGAAAACAGACAATATAAATTAAACAAAGGTAACATACTTCGTTCTCCTATCCCAAATGTGGCCAATAAGCCAAAATCTGCTTGGTGTTGTTAGAGGTCTGCAGGAGCATGAAATTAAAGCCTGAACTAAATTTGAAACCTGACCCAAACAAGCCTGACTGGTACTAGCTAAATTCTAGACCTGACCCAAACAAGCCAGACAGGCACTGGCTAAATTCAAGACCTAACCCAAACAAGCCCAATTGGTACTGGCTAAATTCGAGACCTGACCCAAACAGGCCCGACTGGTACTGGCCAAATTCGAGACCTGACCCAAGCAGGCCTGACTGATACTTTTCAAATTTGAGACATGACCCAAGCAGGGCCGACTGGTACTGGCTAAATTTGAGACCTGACCCAAGCAGGGCCGATTGGAACTACCTAAATTTAATACCCAAACTGAACCTGCTTGCACACATGAATAAAGATGAATTATTGCAAACACGTTGTACAGTGCTTTGCTTTGTTACTAAGTAATTGAATCTATATAGCACCAAAAAGTGTTCTTCTATTGTTACAGTGTCAGGCTTGTTACAATAGATGAACCCTTTTTGGTGATATATAGAACCCTTTTTAAAAAGGGTCTATACAGAATCATCTACAGCACATTCTCCACCAATCTGAAGAACACTTTCATGATGCAAAGAACCCTTTAAACATGCAGAGGGTTCCTTAAGTGTTCATGGTTAATATAAAACTATTTTCTTTCCTAAAGAACCCTCGAAGAACCATCATTTTTAAGTGTGTACCCTTGTAACATGAATAAACCAGCACTGCAAATGCTGTGCATAGAAATGGCATCTAAAGCAGAACGTCTTGTCTTCTGTTTGGGTCTTTATGGCTTTTTAATGGCTCATTCCTGGTATTACAATCTTCTTGCTGGCTGTCCTCTTCCTCTTTTACCTTCAGCTATTCCAAGCATAACTGTCCTTTCCCATTAATTGATTTTTTTCATAATATGTCCAAAATATAAGGGCTTCCATTTGGTTATCTGGGCTTTCAGAGAGAAGTGAGGCCTGGTTTAGTTAAGAATCCATATTTGCTTGTTTTGTTTGTCTTCCATGGTGCTCTCAAAAGTTGAACACCATCAATATACAAGCTCATTAATATTTTTCCTGTCCTGCTTTTTTATTGGCAAGTGTGTGATGACTTAAGCATTAGCTTTGTAGCTCATATGCTAGGAGTGTCAAACTCAACTGCTAAAAGGGCCATAAAAAATCTGAAGAAATCCATGGACTAGAGCAGGGTATCTCAACCTCAGTCCACAGGCCTGTACTCAGAGGAAGGCAGTAATTTGGGTCCGTACCATCGCTGTGACTCATAAGAACTAAGTGGGAAATGTAAGAAGTAAACATTTTCACAGTATGACTAATATAGATATTAAAAGAGATCCACAAATAAAAATGTCGTACTAGTGGGCTAATTAAACATCATCAGTCTGAGACAATGCAGCCGCCAGTGGAGCATTTCCAGTGACAATGCAACGGACTGCAGCTCCAGATCACGTCTACCATATACATTTCTATCCTTTTTTTTTTCTTGTTTCCTCCTTTTTAACATCACTACAGTTAACATCATGTGTTTTTATATGTTTCATGTTTTTTAACATACCTGCAAATTTGGAAACCCACTGAGAACCAGAATGGCCAATCTGATCTTTTTCAGGACCTAATTTTCAGGTTTTCAGTGTCAGCAGGTTTTCATTGTGTTTCCTCTGGGTTTCCTCCCACAGTCCAAAGACATGCAGTCAGGCCAATTGGACATGCTAAATTGCCCCTAGGTGTGGGTGTGAGTGTGTCTGTCTGTCTGCCCTGCAATGGACTGGTGTCCAGGGTGTATCCTGCCTTGCACACAATGACTGCTGGGATAATGCTCCCCCTGTGACCTGGAAGGATAAGCGGCTTAGAAGATGTGTGAGTCTGGACCACTATGCTTTGTAGTTGTACACAGGTGGGCCTTGGGGGTGGAAAAGGTTGAGAACCCCTGGGCTAGAGTATTCCCCTTCTTCATCTCTGCCACTTTTCTGTTGCTTCTGCTGTCTGTCCAACTCTCCTGTTTGTTTGTTTCATAATGGTACTTGATGTGCTATTCTTTCACTATGGCCACACCATCTCTGCAAAAGAGACAGGTACTAAAAGTAAAAAGGTTTTCAAGCTCTCAGCTGTCTTGAAATCCCCAGCATTCAGTTTAAGTTAACCTAAAGTTTTTAGTTTTTGGCTAGCTAAGTGTTTATATTGGTTGGACTGCTGCTGAAACACAGCTTGTATATTGACTAGTGTGGTAGGATTGAGGTGTAACCACTGTCCCAGAGATTGCTACTGGGAGAGGTGGGGGTCGGGGCACACTTCATGTTGCAGTGCATGTAGGTAAATGTACTGCAGCACATTGTGAAATGGGCTAATATTAACAGAAAATATAAATAAATTTGCGGGCTAGATAGGATTGTGCTGCAGGCCTGACATGGCCCACAGGCCTTTTGTTTGACACATGGATCCAATGCAGAAGTAAAGAAGCAGACTAAACTCGGCTGATTGACTACATTTGGGGTAAATCACTTTCATAGATTTCTGTGTGAAAGTAAGCTTTTATACTTACCACTGTCACAAACTGTTGTACATTTTTGGTTGAAGGTGTGACAAGGTTGCCACTAGCTGGAAATGATATGACTTTTCAGATACCTTTGGCACTTCTATTTGTGCATTGAAAGTAGGAGCAGTGCTGAATAAGTGCAACACTTTTAGCATGAAATTCCTCTTTAACTGCAGCCTCTTCAAGTGCTAGTGGTTAGAGTGTTTCAACGTTAGGCGTGAAACTGTCAGTATCACTCTTGAAGCCTCTTAAACCTCGCCTGCATGTCTTTATGGTCGATGCGTTTTTCACTTACATTGCTGAAGGAGAGGTTCTGCTGAGAGATGAGCTTTTATTCAGGCACAGAAAGTCTCGAGAGTTGAACATTGATTTCATGGCAGCCCATCGTGCCTCAGAGCTTCTCCAGAGAAGCAGTAGATCTTGAAGTCAGCTAGCGCTGTAATAAGAAGAAAAATAGGATTCTCAGTGCTTTGCTATCTGCTGGATAATGTAAGGCTGCCAGAAAATGAAATTTCATATTGATTAATGAAAAAATGTCTGGAGAATGTTTCTTTCACAGTACCAGAACTGGATTCCTGGAAAGGATGAGGATGAAGTGGCTGGATGAAGTCCACTTTACCAGTTGGGTTAGCATAATATCCACATCCACCTTCGTTTGACTTATAACCTTTGGCTGCTTTTAAAGCAGAACTTCACCCATAAATGCTAAAGATGTTCAGGATGGTGAATGCAAGCTAGTAGGAAACAGTTAGCTAACCAGGGCCTTTTAGCATTCATTCAGTTAGCCATGTTAGCACATTTAGGTAATGTAGCCTATTAACTCCTTCATGCAAAGATTCTAAGACCCTAAATTTGCTTCATTATATGGAGTGGACACAATTTTGGTACTGCATACAAATGTTTCTCACATTATTGCCTTTGTTCTCCAATATAATTTGACCCTTGATCTCGGCTCTTTGTCACTTGTTTATTTTTATGAGTGACACATGAACTGCATGAGTGTGAGGAATGATTCTAAAGTTTGGAGAACCTCGATATAATATAAAGGCCCTATAGATGGGTTTTCTGTTTCCAAACATTACTGGGTACACAAACAGTAAAGGGGCAAAACTGCTTCAATAATTTAGCCACAAGATTGCAATGTTAGTCCACTGTTGTAATCAACGTAGATGTCACATTGCATGTAAATTCTTGTTCACTCAATAATAAAATGCCATTTGTCTGTCCTCTCTTTATTTCACAGCAAGTAGCTAAACTTATGACAGCCAACATTAGGATTAGCTAAGCAGACAGACAATTTAGTTGGCCAGTTCATTAGGCTAGAACCTACTTAACAAAACCAATATTATTCTGTTTAGCTATCATTAATATCAATCACACATAGTGCTAACTTACTCATTATCTAACTAGCTAATTTTAGCAAAATTGCCGGCTGGCGTGGTGTCTTTTTTGTTTCTCATCTATCAGTGTTCTATCACTACAATACCCAGCATGCATTACGCAATACCCATACAACTATTGGAAACCCTATCTGTGCTAAAAACAATATTTCTGACTGCTAGGTTGAGTTATATAGATGTGATATTTGGCTTCCTAGCAGAAACTTTTCTTCTGTATTAGCCAGCTATCAGGAAAACAATTTACATTTAAAAAAGTTCACTCTCAATACCCTCATAGCCCTTATAGTTTTTCAGTAGTTCCTCCCACCTTCAAGATACATGGGCATTTTCCTAGTTTTCAAACTGGAAAATTTTGCTCTTGAGACTATTGAGGTACCACTATAGAAGATAAGCATGTTCACAACAGATAAAGCCATGGTTTCATTTAATTTCCCCTGGAATGAACCTGTAATAGTGTTATTGAAGAGTAATCTCAGAATTGTATCAGTCGCTTTCCGTGGCCTTAAGTGCTTAGTTTCATCATCTGATTCCTTGTAATGTGGCAGATTAAGCACAGTGGCAAAAAGAGTGGCCTACATCAGTTTAGGACACGGTCAGGTCCCAGGAGCAGTGAGCCTGACACGGATCTACAGACAAAGAGAGGTTGCACCAGCTCTCAAAACTGCTTGAGCTTCACTCTGAACCACTCCAGCATAGACAAGTATCTCCGAAGCTCATTCATAAGATCTTACTGCATCCTTTAGGGTCGTAGATAAAATATTCAAAAAGTGGAGCTTCAACAGAAAGAAATGTGTATTCAGAAAGTGCACTGAAGTTTGGGAAAAGAAATGGTCAGTTTTAAGAATGACAGCATGTTAGTCCAGACAATGTTGAGACCAAGACCAAAGCCAGGCATTTCACAGGTTCATTGTCACTGTGTAAAAAAAAAAGAATAAATAATAAAACAAACAAAAACAAGTATCTCCATTTTTTTCTCAATATTTATTTTTCTATTACATTTGAGCACAGATGCTGGCTTTAAATTGTGTGAATGAATGAACTAACAGAAATGCTCCACAATTACTTGGAATAAAATCTCTTTATATTAACTTACTATAACAGCAAAGACTATTTTTGCCATCTTCAGTAAAGTTACCATTTTGGAGATACTTGTTTTTTTTTTATTTATTTTTGAGACATCCACAAATAAATGTTTTCAACACTGGTAAAAATTCCATTCAAACTAATGCAAAACTAAAGCACACTTTGCATAGAGTCACTACAAAATCTTAGTTTACAAATTAAAATGCGACGCCAAATGGGAGATGTTGCCGCTAATCAAAACAAGGCGGGTTAAATTACAACAAAAAATTGCAACAACAAAAGGGGCACCTTGCTGACATTAGCTTGTTATTATTAAGTGACCCTTATTAGCCTCACAATGGGGAAATTTCACCTCCGCAGTCTAACCCATCCGTGCAGTGAAACACCACATACACACTAGTGAAGACACACACAAGGGAGAGGCGTGCAGCCCTATCCACAGTGGCCGGGGAGCAGTTGGGGGTTAGGCGCCTTGCTTAAGGGCACTTCAGTCATGTACTGTTGGCTCATAGGATTGAACCGGCGACCTTCTGGTTGTGAGGCTGGTTCCCTAACCTTCAGGACACGACTGCCCCCAAAGCATGGCAGAAGTGGGTAAAGCTTGACTACAACACAAAAAAACGATCCCAGCATCTTTCCAACATATGCAAAATAAGTGTAATTTATAATTAATGCCCCACTCTAAATGCAGATAATTTGACAAAAACTGAGTGTGATACAATTTCTTATAAAATTGGAAGTGATTTTTGCCAAAGTTCCGTAAAGCTTGTCCAGTCTATACTACAAAAGACCACATTTGCGCAAGGAAGCATGGATAGGCCAATGCAAGATCACAGAAATAGTTCCAGAATGTCTGAATTATGAGTGTGTTAGCTAAAACAATTCTAGATGGCTGCCAGCAATCAACTGATCTGAAAGTAACCCGTTGAAAGCGTATGTGTTGTTTTCAGAGACATTTTGTTGGTGACCTTATTGGGGTTCACTTTCAGCTACTGAACAATTGAGGACAGTTAATAATATATTAATTCATATGATGATATTCATGGGTGGTCATTTGGCAAAAACACTAATTGAAAAATGATGAATGAGTCTCAGGATGGTAATGTATCTTCCTGCCTTATAGGCAGAGTCAATGTTCAGTCAGTGAAATGGATAGCTATAAATCTTAAAAAAGATCACCGTCATTTTTCACTAAATATAATTCAGTCAATTTTTCACGGGAGGAATATACTCTTCCTTAGTGTATCTCAAGAGGAAAAAAATATTTCTGACCTTAAACAGAGCACAAACACCAGAATTTGTCCCAGAACCACTGGTGTATGATATAACTTTATCTCCCTCATCTCCCAAACTTGCTGAAATGACCAACCATGGATGAAAGCTCACAGAGGCTAGCAAACAGCTAGGCTGACCAAGCGTAAATTAAAACTAGAGACCAGTGAGCAGTTCATTTCCATAGCCTGCAAACACTCATTCATCACTAGAAGTGTTAGCATTTCGGCACAAAGTGTTCTCTGCCCTCAGATCATCTATTTTCCCAGATATCACCAACCTGAAGTCTTCTGTTTTTACCCTGGAGCCTAATTGCTTTGGAGTAGTTCAGTGAAAAATTACATTTACATAATTTTCCCTTTAGAGCACATGCATTCAGTTAGCAGCCTTTCAAATTTTGCCCAGACTTTTGTCAATTTACATAATTTTAATGAGAGCAAGCCGTGTCTATATGAGGTTACTTAACATTTCAATATGGCTTAAGGAAAGTCTGTGATGATTTGAAGTTAGCATCACACAGAAAGAGAGTAGAATGACCCTAGTGAAGCCATTTTATGGGATTGTGAAAAAGGAATTCTTCTGCGACTGGTTCATTTAGCTTTTGCTACATTCTAGGAAAACTTCCATCGAATTTGTAAAACACTGAAGTGTGAGTCAATAGAATAAAAGAATGGGACGTGGTATCTTTGTCTGAAAAAAAAACCCAGTGGCTCCACATGCAACGTAATGTTGCTTTTTGCTTGTAGCAAAACTAGTTAACTAACTAATGTTAGCTATTTATCAAACTTTTAGTGATGGGGAGTTGATTCCAAAAGAATTGATTCTTCGATGTCTGGGAGTCAAGGACAACTCTTGACCAATGACTCTGAGAGTCAAAATGCAGAGAGATGACTCTTGTTTGTTTTTTCATCGCAGTTGGCTCAAGGAACATGGAATACAGTCTGAGTTTGAGAAGCATGAGCTTAAATCTGCACTACAACTCTTCATTTTCTTCATGATCAGGATCAGATGATTTTTTTTTTTCAATAATTTGTTCAATACGTTTAGATGTACTTGGGTAAATTAGGTCATTAGAAAACTCAGATCTGATAAAAGAGCTGGGTATGAGCTCAGATGTCTCTGTGCAGTTATGCTCTTTCTTTCAGAATTCTCAGTCTATGCATGTGCGAAAACAGACCACAGTACTGGAAATGGGGTTAATGTTTAGGATAATTAAATCTCTGCTGCATCCCTTTATCACTGTCTCTGGTGCTGACATTGATTCCAGGAGCAGGAGTCAAGAGTCGCAGTCAAATTCAAGAAAAACTGGATTCATGCATCACTACGAGCTATATGTTCACTCCAAAACCACATCTCATCAGGACTGGCCATACTTGTCAGATTTTCGCTCCAGCTCAGCAAAGAAAATTGGAAGGCGACAGTCCAGTGTGACCACAGCATTAGACATGGAGTTTGCACGAAGCTAACATTATGGCTATTATCTTCCATTACTAGCTACATTAGTCTAGTAGATCCAATGTAAAACTAAAAAAGCAAACTTCAGACATTAAATTGGCTGTTGACTCCATAGGATAAGGGGCAAGTTGTGCAAATGTATTTTTTCCAATGTATTACATTTACATTTACATTTACAGCATTTAGCAGATGCTCTTATCCAGAGCGACTTACAAGAAGTGCTTTGTCAATCTAGAGAAAGTATCTTTGCTAGTTACCAATAGCTTAGAGAAAAAGACAGACAGTATTACTTTGAATCCACGTTCTCAACATTTTTGCTCTGTATGTAGAATTTTACAGCGCACTCTCACAGCTATAGCATGCAAACCTTCACCAGGTGAATAGACAAAATCAACACTGTTATGTTCCATATGTCAGAGAACTTAAAGAGAAAGAGCTCCTTTATAAACAACATGCCTCTTGTCTTTGGCAATCTAAATGCTGTCAGATCTGTACGATGTGGTAAAGGAAAAAAATTGAGGCTGAAAAAAACGTCCAGCATACAGTCAACACTCTTGCTATCGCTTTCAACTCTATTCCCATATGTTCACCCTTCAGAATCCCTGCAGCTGCCGAGGGTTTGCCATTGAATGCTAAATTGTGATCTCAAGGGTAAAAACACTTTTTTTTTCTTTTTTTTTTCTTCATCTTAGCTGTGAAATGCCTGAGGGGCAAACACTAAATAGAAATGTCAGCGTTCATTAAGCCATGCTGTTCCATCCTCTCTCTTTGTCTCCCACTAGCATTGCTGAAATAGCTCCAAGTGATTTGGGTCTAATTTTCTCTCCTTAAACCAAAAGCCTCCCTTTTAGGGTGCATGACAGTTACGGAAACAATCTGTCCTCTGGAGATTCTCCATGGGCAATTACAGTGAGACAATGGATGACTTTGGCTGACAGTGGCAGCCTGGTCAGGATTAAGAAAACAAAGATTCAAAATCAGCTGACCTCTCCTTCAAAACCAGTTTAGCTAAGTCTGCATTTAAACAAGCACTTTACTACTGATGGTAAAAACTCATTTTTTTCCATTTATTTATTGATTGATTTCATGCAAACTATACCACACATTAGTATCCCCACAAGTAAACATAGCTGAACTTTTAAACATGTTGGGTGATGTGATATCCCGCATGAATACCACATTTATTGTAACCAACATACATGAGGTTGTTCGAAAAACACAACTACTCGGCTGCACTGAACACACTTGGAGAAGGAAGGGGGTTGCAGACATCAGCGTCAGCATCTCAAAATTCCCAGAACTAAAAGTGTTGCTATTATTTTTAGTGACACCATTGTTACTCAATTTATATTCTTTTTCTTCCCATTTATTGTTTTTCTGTCAGATTTCTGCCCGTACTGCCGCCCTGCAGTTTTCAAGACATCAACACCGTTCCAAAGAATGTTCAGTCTGAATGGGAATGGTGTTCTTCCATGCAGTTACTTTTGATTGGATGCACGGTTTTCGTACAGTTATGGATAAATACAATTTTTTCCCCATAGGAATGAATAAGGTGTAAAAGTTTGCAGATCACAATGATACAAACCACCAGCAACCACCAACCAACTATCAGGGATGCCATAGTGACACCCTAGCAACCACCTGGGATACCGCAGCAACCACCTAACAACACACCTTAGCAACCATCTGTGATACCATATGAATGGCTTTGCCACACCTTAGCAACTACTTGGGATACTACAGCAAGCTGTACTGTTCAAAAAGCAGGGTTGCCATTTCCAACAAACGTAATTTACATACAGTATATTGGTCTTAAAGGCAGGAATAGACTTACACCTTTATAAAGAGTCCAGGGTAGCCAGTCAGAGCAGAGATCATTTACATATATCAGTCTTCAAGGCAGACCTCTGCTCTGATTTGCTACCCTGTACTTGTACATCAGGGGAACAAGAAATACAAGAAAAATATAGGAAATGGGCCCTTACCAGACCTGACAATATGAAGAGTTTATGTGTTACATTTTGCACTTTCCATGACCAACAGTATGTGAAATATTTCCAGTTAACCTCATTACTGTCATAATGAATAAAACATGGTCTCTAATATATTACTTCAAAGAATTAGTTCTGATCAGGAGTTCACTGTGAGTTCAGTTTGACTTCTTTTGGCTCCTGAATTACTCTTCCTCTCTTTTGTCCCTGGAGCATTTTCATTGCTAAAGTTTCAGGGTCTTCTCAGCTCGTCTGCTGTATGCAAGATTTATCCACACAGCATGGCTCCAGAGTGAGCTGAGGTTATGCCTTGTCCTGTACTATGAGGTCCATTAGCCTACATGTAAAATGAATGTTATTTTAAGCTACATTAGCTTGGTGAATATGTAGCATTGGAGCCAGAAAGGGAATACTTTTTTTAGATTGGATTTGAGTATTATATACACATGTGGGTATGGAGTTAGATGCAAGTCGGGCATGATCTGCCCCTCAAAGGACCAAGATCTTCACGTGAAGAACCAGCTGCTGCAAGTGCATGTCTTTAACAAAGTGTGGTATCAAAGCTGACATAGCTATGAACTTTATGTATATGCATTGTTAAAAGAATATGTTGGTGAAAAAGCTTCAGATTTGGAGCAGTTATTTTTCAGAGGCTCTTACCAAAACCCTACCCTAAAATACCAGCTAGTTAATACAGTAGGTAAAATGCAAATAAAATCAGTGATTTGTAAATCTGTGATTTGTAATTTTGTAAATGCCTGTGACCGTCGATCCCTGCAATCCTGGCAAGCTTTCTGTATAGTTTGTTTGTTAGTCTGACTTAGCAGACAGATGCTCACACTACTTCAATGCTTTATCACCCATCATAGCCACCAACCACAGGTCTGTAATTTAGCAATTTAGCATATGCTAATGATGTTTGGATGATAACTTGCATTAACACCATCATGTTAACACCACCACAGTTAACATAGTTAACTCACAATCTCTTTTACTCACCCAGTCACACACTTATTTACTCCCTCGCTTTCTTTTACTTCCTCACAATCTCTTTCACTCACTCACTCACTCACTCACTCACGCACTCATTCATTCACTTGCTTTCTATCTCTTTCACTTCCTCACAATCTCTTTCACTCACTCACTCACTCACTCACTCACTCAGTCACACACTCATTCACTCACTGGCTTTCTATCTTTTACTTCCTCACTATATCTTTCACTCACTCACTCACTCAGTCACTCACTCACTCACGCACTCATTCATTCACTTGCTTTCTATCTCTCACTTCCTCACAATCTCTTTCACTCACTCACTCACTCACTCAGTCACGCACTCATTCACTCACTGGCTTTCTATCTTTTACTTCCTCACTATATCTTTCACTCACTCACTCACTCGCTCGCTCTCTATATCTTTTTCACTTCCTCACTATCTCTTTTACTCACTCACTCATTCAGTCATTCACTCACTCATTCACTCGCTCACTCACTCACTATATCTATATGCATATATTAATTATTTGAACCATTGTTCATTTTTCAATATTGGTCATTAAAAAAACCTTAATGAGAATGAAATGCTCTTTTAATCAAATTTTTAAATGTTGCACATTTGAATTACTGATGCTTTTGTTCACTTTTTGAATGGCCAGTATTTGTTTAGTTTAATACAAGCATTTATATTCACACTAGCATGCTGTTGTATTAATAAGACCTAATGTTGATATGTGTTTTGGATCTTGTATCCTTAAGACATGCTACATTTATATCCAGCATTAACAAAAGCTTCTAATTTTAGATGAATGCCAAAACCAACAGATCATATAGAGACGGTTCGTCCATACCACCCCGTCACAGTGCACCACATCGTCACATCGGTTAACACCCCATCACAGGATGGAAAGGGAATGAAATGCTTCATAAAATAATATTGAACAACATTCTTGATTTGTAGATTATCCAAATAAATGTATAAACTTCGATTAGAATTTTTTGTACAATGAGGCCATTGATGTGTCGAAGTTCATTTCAAGATCAAGAATCTAAAAATGAACTAAACGATTCAATTGCATACTTTCTAATGATGATTTCCAAAGAAGGACATTTTATTATTAGGGAAATATTACATTTTTAAAATGTATTCCATATAATGCTACTCAAATGCATAGTCTGTGATGGGGTTGTACAAGAATGGCTCCCAGGTCAGAAAAAAATATATATTATGCCTGAGTTGGGAAAAGGTTTTTTGAAGGATAAGCATATCTTTCATGTTATGGGTTAAAAAAACTTTGTTCTAGATGAAAATCTTGAAAGTTGCAGAGTGGAAATGGCATTTCATAGAATGACTCAGCAGCTGTATTTACAGTCTAAAGAGGGAAGTGAAAGTGTCATTATAGTAGCAGATTATGATGGATTGCATGCTGTGTATTAACAAGAGAGAGAGGTAATATAGTGATGTGATTCAGCACAGTTTAGACAGCAGTCTCTGCAGTAAGGAGACTCATTGTAGAGGAGTGGGTAAGAAAGATCTCACATGGCGCTCTTTAGCACAGCGCAGCTGTAACAGTCGGTCACTGAATGTGCTTTCCTTTTTTTTCCAGTGTAGCATGCAGGAGGTGTCAGGTGTTGTCTAAGATGGCTAACAGGTTGCTGAGAGTCCTTTATTCTGCCACAACATCTAGAGACTCTAATTTGACTCATACTGCAGAGCGAGCCTTCCTAATAAGTTTGGTCAATTTGTTCAGAGCACTTTTCTTAATGCTGTTGCCCCAACACACAACAGCATAGAATAAAGCACTTGCTGCAGGAGACTGGTAGACTGTCCAAAGCTTCATGCACACACCAAAAGACTTCAGCCCCCTCAGGAAGGTCAAGCAGCTTTGGCCTTTCTTGTACAGTTCGAATCCAGTTTGGTGTCCAAGTGCACACCCAGGTACTTGTACATCCCTGTACCTCTACATCTACTCCATCAATGGTGACTGTTGACAAGGCAGGTTTGGACCTCTTAAAGTCTAGCACTATCTCCTTAGTCTACTGATGTTTAGCTGCAGCTGGTTCAGCTTCCACTAGTCAACTGGTTTCACCAGCTTCCTATATTCTTCCTCCTGTCCATTCCTTATGCACGCCACAGTTGCTGTGTCATACGAGAATTTCTGCAGATGATATGATTGTTTTGTACCTGACGTCAGAAGTGTATGGGTTAAACAGGAATGGAGCTAACACAGTCCCCTTGGGTGCCCCAGTACTGCACACCCCCTTGTCTGAGACACAACACATACTGAGTTCATCCTGTCAGTCCATTGTCCATGACATGACAGATTCATCCACCTGAATCAGCCAAAGCCTCTCCCCTAGCAGCAGAGGCCGTATTGTGTTGAAGGCACTGGAGGAAGAACATGATCCTCACAGTGCTGCCTGATGTATCCAGGTGAGAGTATGTTCTGTCAAGCAGGTAGATAACCTCATCATCAGCCATCCTGATATCCAAACTGCAGAGGGTCAATAGCTGTTCTGACCAGAGCTCCCAGATAAGCTAGCATCAGCCTTTCAAGTGTCTTTCACAAGTGGGGAGTCAATGCAACAGGTCGATAGTCATTCAGTGCTATTCAGTGCTGAATGACACAATATGTTTTTCACAACTGGGTCTCTTTTGAGGCTGCAGTTCAGATTAAAAGATGTGCTGAAGAATTCCACACGGTTGTTCTGCACACAGTGTCAGCATGCTAGGTTCAATGCTGTTAGGTCCCACTGCTTTGCTCTGCTTAATTTTTTAAAATTCCTTATTCACCTGAACAGCAGTGAATATATCACTGGACATTCCACTTATGAGGGGTAAGTGAGAGGCATATGTTACAGACAGTTGTTGTTGGTGATCACATTTGTGAATGCTTGTGGTGCAGGAAAGGGAGGCTTTGAATGGCTATTGGCATTGTTGTGCAGGTGTGTTGATCTGTGTAGGAGACAGAGACAGTTGAGCTGGAAGGGAGCCCGTAAAAATTGACCGAATTGGTGTAACTCATTCGCCTGTTCATGCTAACCCTCTGCTGGACTAGGGATGCATTGGTTGAAGCCAGTAATGTCTTTCAAGCATCTCCACACATCCAGAGATATTCAGCTCCAATTTGTTTTTTCCCTTGTCCAAATACTGTATTCTTCAGGTTCAGCAGAGACTTTAAGTTGCTGGAGACCCAAGGTTTGTTGTTGGGAAAGCGTTGGACTGTCTTGGTGAGTCCACACAGAAGTTGATGTAGTCTGTGACTGTGTGTGGCATGATGGTATTGCACAGGGTTCACACAGGACATCACATTGTGTAGTACATGCACCCTCTCAGTATATCAACAGCCTCAATTGACCACTTCCTCGCTACCCTTGTGGTACCTGCTAGACTCTGAACCAGGGGCTTGTACCATGAATGGTGGCGAACCAAGTTATGATCTGAATGGCCTGGTAGGGTGGAGAACTGTAGATATATATGCCTCTTTAACACTGGCATAAAACATGTCCAGTGTCTATTTTGCACTCATCTTGCAGTCCAGAAACTGACTGAACGTGGGCAGAAATTATGAGAGGGAAATGTGGTAGTCTGTAGACACTGTGATGGATGTTCTAGGTTTCTGATTTTGCACTCTTGCGGCTCTCCATTAAGCACATAATGCTGCATTCCCAGTATTCTCAATTTGTCTGTGTATTAGCACATATTAGAGCAGACAGTTTATCCATTTTATTTGCCAGTAATTGTAAGCTCCCCATCATTATTGCAAGAACATTTGGTTTCTACCCTTCCTGGATCAGGGCCTTGTCGTGGCGGAAGGGCTTGTGTGGTCTAGGGATCTTCAGAGCTATGTTGTCGAGAGCAATATGCTCCTGGTAAGGTCTCCCAGGGCAAACAGGTCTGGAGTGAAGACCCAGCAAAGCAAAGCAAGGTAAAATTTATTTATATAGTGCTTTTTACAACAGATGTTGTTACAAAGCAGCTTTGTGACAACAGACTAACACAATCCAAAAACCCACCATGAAAAATGGGCACAGAATACCGTGTACCCTGGATAGGGTCACCGAGACCTACCCCTGGAACCAGGCCTGGGGGTAGTGTCCCCCGGCGAGCGCCTGGTGGCCGGGCAGCCCACGTAACCTGGCCAGGCTCAGCCCGAAGAGGCAACATGGGGGGACCATGTGGGCCCACCACCTGCAAGGTCCAGCATGGGGGAGCGGTGCAGTGCTGCACAGGCAGTGGGAGATTGCAGGGGGGCCCTTGGTGGCCTAGGCCCTTGTGGTAGAAACTGGCTCTTGGCATGTGGAATGTAACCTCACTGGGGGGGAAGGAGCCGGTGCTTGTGCGGGAGGTTGAGAGGTACCAAATAGATATAGTTGGGCTAACCTACACCCACAGTGTTGGTTCTGGAACCAAACTCCTTGATAGGGGTTGGTCCCTCTCCTACTCAGGGGTTGCACAGGGTGAGAGGCACCGGGCGGGAGTGGGGATACTCATGAGTCCCCGGCTGTTGTCCGTGCAGTTGGAGTTTGTCATGGTGGATTAGAGGGTCACCTCAATCAGAATTAAAATCACTTATGCACCAAACAACAGGTCAGAGTATTCGGCCTTCTTGGAGCAAGTGGATGGGGTTCTTGAAAGGGTCCTGCCTACACACTCCATAGTCTTACTGGGGGACTTGAATGCTCATGTTGGCAACGACTGGGAGACCTGGAGAGGCATGATTGGGAAGAACGGCCTGCCCGATCTAAACCCAAATGGTGAATTGTTATTATTTTGTAAGGATTGTCCATAACAAACACCAAGTTCGAATACAAAGTTCATAAGTGTACATTGTACCAGAGCTCCTTGGGTCAGAGGTTAATGATCGACTTTGTTGGGACGACGTGGGACCATATGTTCTGGACACTCGGGTAAAGAGAGGTGCAGAAGCAGTATCCAGGGCGTGGCAGGAATGTGGTGAAGCCATGGAAAAAGTCGGTCGGCTTCAAGGAGGTTCTGGACAACTGTCTGGCAACTCAGGAGTGGTCAGGGTGGCTGTGCCCAAGCTGTGTTCAGCAAGGGTGGAGAAACTCTGACTTCAAATGAGGATATTGTCGGTCGGTGGAAGGAGCACTTTGAAGAACTCCTTAATCCAGGAGACTCCCTCACAGGGCTGGAGGCCTCTGGCGTCACAAGCTCCATTTCCCTGGTGGAGATCACTGAGGTAGTCGGCAAGCTCTTCAGTGGCAAGGCACCAGGGGTGGATGAGATTCGTCTGGAGATGCTTAAGGCTCTGGATATTGTGGGACTGTCTTGGCTGACACGCCTCTGCAATATTGCATGGACCTCAGGAACAGTACCCTTGGACTGGCAGACCAGGGTGGTGGTCCCCATTTTTAAAAAAGGACCAGAGGGTGTGCACCAACTATCGGGGTATCACACTGCTCAGCCTCCCTGGGAAAGTCTATGCCAACGTGCTAGAAAGGAGACTGACCGATAGTTGAACCTCAGATTGAGGAGGAACAGTGTGGATTCCATCACGGCCGTGGAACAGTGGACCAGCTTTTCACCCTCTCGCGGATTGTTGAGGGGGCATGGGAGTTTGCCAATCCAATCTACATGTGTTTTGTGGATTTGGAGAAGGCTTACGACTGGGTTCCCCTAGATATCTTGTGGGATTTCCTCCGGGAGTATGGGATACCGGGGCTACTACTCCAGGCCATTTGATCTCTGTACACCCAGAGTGAGAGCTGTGTTTGAATACTCAGCGTTAAGTTGGACCATTTCAGTATTAGCGTTGGGCTCCGGCAGGGTTGTTGCCCTGTCTCCACTCCTGTTCATGATATTCATGGACAGGGTGTCAAGGTGTAGCCAAGGTCAGGAGGGCATTATGTGTGGAGACTGGAGGGTGGCATCTCTGCTATTTGCAGATGATATTGTTCTTTTGGCTGAATCACATGTATGCCTCCAGCGCTCACTGGACCAGCTTGCACCTTAGTGTGAAGCGGTTGGTATGCAGATCAGCATCTCCAAATCTGAGTCCATGGTCTCCAGGTAAGGGGAAAGGACTTGCCCCAGGTGGAGGAGTTTAAGAATCTCGGGATCTTGTTCATGAGTGATGGGAAGAGGGATCATGAGATTGGTCACAGGCTGGGACAGGCGGCAGTAGTATAGTGGTCACTGTACTGTATAGTGGGGACTGTAGTAGTGAAGAGGAAGCTGAGTCATAAGGCAATCCCTGTGGTCATGAGCTGTGGGAAATGACCGAAAGAATGAGATTGCGAATACAAGTGGCGGAAATGAGCTTTTTTTTGCAGGGTGGCAGGCTACACTCTATTTGATAGGGTGAGGAGCTCAGCCATCCGGGAGAAGCTCGGAGTAGAGCCGCTACTCCTCCGCATTGAGAGGAGCCAGCTGAGGTGGTTCGGGCATCTGATTTGGATGCCCCCTGGACGCCTCCCGGTGGGGATATACCAGGCACGGCCAACTGGGATAAGGCCCTGGGAATGAGCTGGAGGAAGTTGCAGGGGACAGGGTCATCTGGGATTCTCTGCTCTCCCAACTGCTACCGCGACCCTATCTGGATTAAGCGGTTAACGATGATGATAATGATGATGATGATTTGGTTTCTATCTCCACTTCTGTCTATCACCCACTGTTTCTCTCCCAGGCCTGGTCAGGATGTCTCACTTCCGTTGGAATCATTGGCCTCTGCAATGTAAACAAAGCCGCAGGCTTCCTCAACTCAATCAGTACTCTGGTGCAGACAAAGCAAGGGCATGCAGTGCAGTCGTAGTCTAAAAGCTCTGTTGAATGATTCATGAAGAAGTTCTAAAAAGTTGTATAATGACAATATATATTATGTCAAGCCTCGATAACCACAAAAGAAAGAAAAATGGGTAAAAAGATACTATTTACAAAAGACACAGACACAAAGCTACTGAAACAGCCACCTCTAGCAGCGCCGGGAGCGGAAAAAGTGATAATAAATACAAAATGTAATAAATGCTATGAGGCGATCTCAAACAGCTCATGTGTCTTTATCTTTGGACTGATACCAGCCCGAAATGATTGGAAGTGAATGGAAAGCTTCTCTTTTGCCATGGTGTTCTACTATGGCTTCTTGTGGGCTCAATATGACTTTAATTTAATGTAGCAATAGCAAAATGCAGAGTGCTTTGCTGTGCTGCAATGAGAAACTGAACAATGCTGGGAGTTGTTGAGTGCTGGCAATGTTGGTGCTGGTTTGTGTACTCTTCATTAAAAACAATGGCTTCAAATGTTTGGATACTGCGCAATGCAGCATGGCCTTAATTCTCTTGTAACTAAATACAATCAAATCCTCAGAACAATGTTCCAACTTCTAGTGCAGAGCCTTCTCAGAAGAGTAGATGTCACTGCAGCAAACTTCCTATTAATTTTTGGACATTTCGAGTTTACTCTCAACTCTCAGAAGGCCTGTGTGTTTGTTCTGCTCACTCTCACTGAGATCCAGCCTGTTGAACATATTTGACAGGCACTGAATTGATAGCTGGAAATCTCCCTTGAGCCAGAAGCAGTTATTAAAGTGAAAAGTGTTTGCATAAACAGCCTCTAAAGCTTGTTGGATGTTTTCTTCTCAAGGCTAGTTGAAAAGAGCCATTTTACAGGCTTACTTTTACCTTCACAGATATGAATCAATACTGTGTAAAAGTTGCACGGAGTTTCTTTAAGAGTTTCTCCGCTGGCTTTGATGTCTGCATGACACTTCATCAATTTGCTACACTCTTGTATAATTCAGCTGTGTAGCAAACAAGCCAATGGCCAGGAGAACATTGGCTTTATACTCCTTGCTCACAGAATGCTGATGGAGGTGCAGTGTGTGCTGTGTGTGTGTGTCTGGCAGACTAATGGACCTTTTTCTCTGCTGGAGCCAGTGGGAGATCCCGGCAGGTGTAAATGGAGTCAGAATGTCTGAGCCTGAGGTCCAGACAGACCTACAAACACCAACAGTGACAGACAATACCTCACCATACACACAGTTTGCGTCCGCTTTCAACTTCACCTTGCTGCATTCTATTTGTTTCTGTGGAGAGCTCTGGCAGATCTCATGCCGTGCAGAGATATCCACAGAACAGTTCATTAGTCGAGTCTCAAGCCGGTGAGATGTTAGTCAGAGTCAAGTCTAGAGTCTTTGAGGTGCTAGTCCAAGTTGAGTCTGGAGTCTCTGGGGTGCAAGTTAAAATTGAGTCTGAAGTCTCCACGGTGCAAATCCAAGTTGATTCTGAAATCTATGGGGTGGGAGTGCTAGATGAGTCTTGAGTCTATAAGATGCGAGTCTGAGTTGGGTCTCGAGTCTTTGTGATGTGATTCTGATTCAAGTCTCCAGGCTGCAAAGCCGAGTCGAGTATGAATCCCTGGTGTGCAAATCTGAGGCAATATCTGGAGTCTCTGGGGTCCTAGTCGACATCAGATCACCCAAGATAGAGGTTAATACCAAGTGTGAACAGGGCCTTGTGTGCTCCACCCTTTCCAAACCTCTGAGGTTCAGAGGTAGACTGCTGAAGTTGGCTTGTTCAAACCCACATACTTTTGTGTTAATTGTGAACAGATGCCTAGAATAGGACCCTAATGGAACATTTACTCCCTTTAGAGAACACAGGGATTATTTTTAAAATAACCTGGACTCAGCAGTCGGGCGAAATGCATTCATTTTGAGGTGAGGGTGCTCCCTCTGTGTAATGAGGCAAGGCTTTGAATAAGGACACTTCTCATAGATATAGATAGGCTTTTACACAGACTATTGAGCAACACTAATGAGGCAATATTAGGGAGAGTGTGTGGATGTGTGTTTGTTGATATTTTGAGTAGATTTAATTCTCTGAAGGTTTGCACTGCCTGTTTAAACAAGTCTTAAAAGTCTAGCAGTTCTTTCAGAGTGTACAGACATTGAATGATATATTGTGATAAGTCTGATATTAAATGATTAGTCTGACAATGGTAGAGAAATTATAATATATTATATTGCCAAAAGTATTTGCTCATTTGCCTTCATACACATATGAACTTGATTGACATCCCATTCTTAATCCATAGGGTGTAATATGATGTTCACCCTTTGCAGTTATAACAGCTTCAACTCCTCTGGAAAGGCTTTCCACCAGGTGTAGGAGTGTGTTTATGGGAATTTTTGACCATTCTTCCCGAAGTGCATTTGTGAGGTCAGACACTGATGTTGGATGAGAAGGCCTGGCTCACAGTCTCTGCTCTAATTCATCCCAAAGGTGTTTTATTAGGTTGAGGTCAGGACTCACTCATCCATGGCTTTATGGACCTTGCTTTACGCACTGGTGCTCAGTCATGTTGGAACAGGAAAAGGCTATCCCCAAACTGTTCCTACAAAGTTGGGAGCATGAAAGTGTATATCTTGGTCTGCTGAAGCATTAAGAGTTCTTTTCACTGGAATTAAGGGGCCAAGCCCAACTCCTGAAAAACAACCCATCATAATTCCCCCTCTACCAAACTTTCCACTTGGCACAATGCAGTCAGACAAGTACCATTCTTCTGGCAGTCGCCAAACCCAGACTTGTCCATTGGATTGCCAGATGGAGAATTGATTATTTACTTGATTAGTCACTTTTAGTGACTTGAATGATTAGTCACTCCAGAGAACACTCCAGTGGCGACACTTTACACCACTGCATTCAACACTTTGCATTCCATATGGTGATGTAAGGCTTGGATGCAGCTGCTCGGCCATGGAAACCCACCCCATGATGCTCTCTACACGCTGTTCTTGAGCTAATCTAAAGGCCGCATGAAGTTTGGAGATCTGTAGCGATTGACTCTGCAGAAAGTTGGTGACCTCTGCGCATTATGCGCCCCAGCATCCGCTGACCCCACTCTGTCATTTTTCGTGGCCAATTCGTGGCTGAGTTGCTGTTGTTCCAAATCGCTTCCACTTTTTTATAATACTACTGACAGTTGACTGTGGACTATTTAGTAGCAAGGAAATTTCACAACTGGACTTGTTGCATAGGTGGCATCCTATCACGGTACCACGCTGGAATTCACTGAGCTGCTAAGAGTGACCCATTCTTTCACACATGCTTGTAGAAGCAGTCTGATTCTGTTTGTATAAGTCACATCTGCATATGCGTACATATTTCTACATTGTGTTCTATTTACACAAAGTTAGGTTAGTTCCATCATTCATGTTGGATAGACACTCCCAAAATTTTATGCTGATGCAGTGACGTTGAACCGTATGCTTGCACTGGGTCGGTATGACCAACATGTCAAAACAAGCTTAAAACAAAGTATGCTCTGTTTTCATTTTGACATGTTACATTTTAATACACACATAAGCAAAAAGGAACAACAGATTTTGCAAAATGTAGTGGAGTGAAAGTAAATGTCATGGAATAGAAATACTTCAGTAAAGTACAGATACATAAAAAACTACTTAAGTACAGTACTGAATTACATTTACTTAGTTACTGTCCACCACTGTCAACTGGGTCATCAACTGTGGCCTGGATGCAGACCCAACAAAGTATCAAAGTATCACTGTGTCAAGTTCAGAACTGATGTGTCTCTTTTCTTCAGGGATTCAATCACTTTGAATTAACCAGCCAACAAATTTCTGCTCTGAGAACAAATAAAATAAACCCAAACTCAACATGAAAGGTCCACCAAAGTTGTCCATTTCCTGACAGTGCAAGGCTGTGAGATGCCCATTAAGAATAGCCACTAATATTTATTTATTTATTTATGTATTTATTTTACCTTATGAAAAGACTGGATTTTTTCTTCTGTGGACAAATACAGTCACATGCAAAAGTTTGAATACCCCTGGTCAAATTATATGTTTTGTCAATTTTCTAATTGAAAATAAAGTATGATATTCTCCATAGAAAACATTTTCCTGCAAATTTTATTGCACATTTTCTGTTTATTTTGTTGATTTTAACAGATTGGGAAAAATAAAACATACAATGCATTATGTGCTATAAGTTTTGCACAGGCCATTAGATTATAAAATGTAAATGGAAGGGGACCACTGGAAGACCACTCCCCAAAAGTATCCAGCCAAGATTGATGGTCAGAAAGAGTTATGAGAGGTAACTTTTATCCAGCTGAGACTTACTGCCAAACTAAAACGCATCATCATTTGGTGATCTGGAAACTTTGATTCATGCTTTTATTTCTTCACATATTAATTATTTTAAATCCCTTTATTTAGGTCTTTGTCAGTCAACACTGTCTCACTTGCAGCTGGTCCAAAATGCAGCTGCTATCCTTCTGACTGTTACCAGAAAACAGGAATAGTATTTCTCCTTTCCTGCCCCTCCTCCAAAAGCTACCAGTCAGAATGAGTAAGGTCTTACTGTTTGTTTTGAAATCTCTTTGAAATGAGATAGCACCAAGCTATAATTTTGCCCTCCTCTGTCCCCTTTTTATCTCTAGAGTTTTGAGATCCTCTAATCAGTTGCTCTTAATTCTTCCATGGTCTTCTGTAACATTGATATGCATACAGATCTAGTCCTGATACATGCTCGGCTACCTCAGGATCAGGACAGCTGGATCTGAGTCTGATCAGAGAAGTACTTACACTTGTCTTTTAAACGCGTATACAGAAACATCCAAATACGAAACCCATTTTAATGCATGTTAAGGCTCGTTTATCCCTGCCCACATACTTCCTTTCACTCTTTTCGTTGAGATGCATGTTAAGCAGTACATCGACTAGAGGGCAGTCCAAAGTAAAACGTTTCAAAGTTTCAGCGACAAACATGGGGTTCAAACATGAACTAACCTGTGAGAGTGAACACCCAATGAGCTACTCCGTTCACCAACCAATCTACCCTCCGAAGCAGTAATGCTAGTGTAATGTTGCCCAAAACCTATTTGCTGTAGGGAAAGGAAACATACAGTTGTGCTTTCTTTGCCTTTTTAGTGAAATACATCCTTCTACTTTCTACAATTATAAGTTCTGGGCAAGTGATTAGAAATTATTTTAACTTTTAGTTTTTGGCCATTTAACTCCATTCACCTACATTTATTGAGGACTCACTTGCGGGTGTCTTTTGCCATTTTGCAGTCCTGTTTTTGATATAATGGGGGAAATAAGAAGAAGCCAGACTCCTTATAAACCACCTGAGATAATGCATCGACTACAAAAGAGACGGAAGACTGTGGTGGTCTGTGAGGCCATTAAATGCTTCCTGACAAATGGACGGAGAATTATTTTCACTTATATTAGCAAATTTGCATCGTGTCTCGTATGAACTATTGGCTGCACTACCCCCACAGCTTTTAGTGGTAATGACTTTCTTTCACTCTTTTTTTGAGGACTTAATGTCCCTACATCCCCAAATTGACAGGAAATGGAAAAACTATGAGTCTTTTTTTTTTTCACAAATATCTTTATTGATTTTCTTTATATATAAACAAACAACAATAAATCCTCCCTCCACCCTAAAACCCAATAATCACTCTATTGATACATATTTATGTTCGTATGTTACAGTTTTTTACAAGTTGTAAGAAGGGTAACCACATGTCTTTAAAGTCATTGAGTTTTCCTTTTGATATATAGGTCAGTTTCTCCATTGCCAAGGTGCTGGACATTTGTTTAATCCATTGATTTATCTTGGGTCTCTCAGTTTCCTTCCAGTTCAGTGCGATCACGTGTTTAGCCTGTAACAGGCAAAAAGTTTCCTCCGTTTTGTAATCCCTCCTGAATCATTAGGAAAAATATGCAGCAAACAAAGTTTACCATCCATTGGTACATCACATTCAATCAGATGAGAAATATATGTAATAACCTCTTTCCAGTAAATCTGAATTTCTCTGCATTTCCACATACAATGAAGTAGAGTGCCTTTATCTGCACCACACTTTACACAATTATCAGGAATGTTTGAATTGAAATGGTGAAGCTTTACAGGGGTAATATAGGTTCTAAATAACCATTTGTATTGCAACAATCTGAACCTGGTGTTAATAGTCTGTGTTTGTGCCAACAAGCATGAGCTGTTCCACTCTTCGACAGAGATTTCTGTTTGCAGATCATTCCTCCATGATTCGAGATATGAAAAACTATTTTCTTTTGAAGCTAGAAGTAAAGTGTTATAAAATTTAGAAAGCAAGCCTCTCCTCCGATGACCGATGTCCAATGGCTATATTCTCTATAGTGGAAAGTGCGGGTTCAGCTGTGGATTTTAATAGGGTGGTGATGAAACTTCTAATTTGTAAGTACTTAAAAAAGTGTTTTTTGGGTAAGCCATATTTATTAACCAATTGTTCAAAAGACATCAACACTCCTTCATTATACAAGTCCCCAATTTTCTTCAAGCCTTTATTAAACCAAATCTTAAACCCCATGTCTGCTCTTCCAGGTTTAAATCTATTATTTCCCCAAATAGGTGAGAGATATGAGATCGTAGGTGCTTCACTCAGTGCTATATGTGATTGATGCCAAACTGATAAAGTATTTTTGAGAAAAGGGTTTTTTTGTGTCTTTTAATAGTTGTTTAGTTTCATCTGAATAGAGATAAGATATTATGGGTAGCTTTGTTTTGTTTTCAATGTGTATCCAAGCAGGTGTATCAGTAGTGGAAAAGTAGCATGTAGCAGCCCAAAGTTGAGCTGCCCAGTAGTACAGCTTGAGATTAGGCAATATAAGCCCTCCTGTGTCATAGGGCAGATAGAGAAGAGAGAGACGCAACCTGGGGCGCTTATTATTCCATATAAATTTGGTAAAAATTTTGTTTAGGAAAGAAAAGAAGGAAGCTGGCATGTTTAATGGGATGGATTGGAAAAGATATAAGAACTTTGGAAGAATGGACATTTTAATAGTATTAATGCGACCTATCATTGAAATTGGCATCCCACCCCATCTTTCTAAGGATTCCACTACCTTATCCACTAAAGGATCATAATTAATGGAAACTATCTTCTCTACATCTGGATTTATTTTTATTCCTAAATAAGTAAAGCCTTCATAGGTACATGTAAATTTTGTCTGTATTACAGGGTCATTTTTATTCAGTAATAACATTGAGCTTTTCTTTTGGTTAACTTTGTACCATGAAAATTTATCAAATGTCTTCAGAATTTGATCCACTTCGTGGACAGACTTCTCTAAATTAGTTAAAAACAAGACAACATCATCTGCAAATAAAGACAGGCGGTGTTCTACCCCTCCAGCATGTATACCTGTAATTTCAGGGGATTAACGTATTGCCATTGCAAGTGGCTCAATCGCAAATGGGAAGAGAATGGGGATAATGGGCACCCCTGCCTAGTTGATCTATAGAGATTTATAGGTTTTGATAACTGGCTGTTTGTTACAACTCTGGCTATGGGTTCTGTATATAGTAATTGAATCCATTTCAAATATTTTTCACCCAGGCCAAATCTTTTAAGGGTCTCAAAAAGATAACCCCATTCTATTCTATCAAATGCCTTTTCAGCATCTAACGACAAAATCGCATGGTCCATAGCAGATCGTTTTTCATATAATATATTTAGTAATCGTCGAGTATTGTGAAAGGCTTGACGACCATTGACAAATCCGTTTTGATCATTTAAAATTAGGTTGGGCACATGTGATTCAATCCTCCGTGCCAAAGCTTTGCAAAGGATTTTGGTGTCACATGACATCAAAGATATGGGACGGTACGAGCCCATTTCTGTTGGAGCCTTACCCGGTTTTAATAGGAGAGAAATTGCTGCCATTCTCAAAGATGGTGGTAGGATGCCTCTCTCATAGGACTCATTATACATCTCTAATAGATGAGGTAGCAACTTATTGGGAAATTTCTTATAAAGTTCAATTGGTAAGCCATCAAGGCCGGGGGCTTTACCAGGATTCATGAGGTTGAGTGCTTCTCCGAGTTCTTCAATGGTCAGTTTTTCGTCCAGATTAGCCGCAGTTCCCTCTGACATGGTTAGGAACTGGAGTTGGTCCAGAAACTGATCCTGCTCATTTGTGTTGTCTGGGTACTGGGATTTATATAACTTTCTATAATATTCTGCAAAAGCATTGTTTATTTTGGATCCATTAAATTAACTCCATTGTCAAGTATAATTGAATTAATGGCTCTGTTTGTCTGTATTTTTTTTAGTCTCCAAGCTAGAAGTTTTCCAGCCTTTTCACCTTGATCATAGTAAGACTGTTTTAGCCACAGTAGGCTTGTAGCTATTTTGTTAGTAGTGAGTTCATTATATTCTGATTTTAATAACAGAAGTCTCTTATGTTTTTCGGTATCATCACCATGATATAGTTGGTCTTGCAGCTCTTTGGTTTGCTTTTCAATATCTTTCAATTTGTTTAGATGTAATTCAGATTCGTGCCTAGTGTAACTCATTATTTCCCCTCTTGTATAGGCCTTAAATGCTTCCCATTTTATTGACGCACTTGTCTGATTTGTATTAAAGGTAAAGTAATCCGATATTTTTTCTTCAAGAAATTCTTCAAATTTAGTCAAGTTCAGCCATTTTGCCTGGAATCTAAATGGAGGTGGAGATGAATAAAAATTGGGAATTTTAATTGATAGATAATTGGGGCATGGTCAGATAGTAGTATAGCTTCATATCCACACTTCTGGACCATAGATATCAGACCAGATGAAATCAGAAAGTAATCTATTCGTGAGTATGTTTTATATGTACTAGAATAGCATGAAAACTCAGTCTTACTAGGATAAAGTTGTCTCCAAATCTCTACTAAATTTAGATCTTTCATCAACTTTACAATGGCTTTCCTGGCTTGTTGGTGGGAATTATCAGAGCTATTTGAACGATCTATTGTAGGATTAATTACACAATTAAAATCTCCACCAATTATAAACTGGCCACTATACACTGACATTGTTAAAAAGAGATGTTTGTAAAAGGCAGGGTCATCCCCGTTGGGAGCATATATACATACCCGATTGACCAATGTAGAGATTATGGTACCATTAAGTATAATAAATCTTCCAGATGGATCCGAATATTTATTTTTCAATTCAAAGGGAATTGATTTATGTATCAATATTATGACCCCCCCTGGCATGAGAAGTAAAGCTGGAGGAAAATACCTGACCATGCCCTCTAGATCTTATTCTATTCACATCCTTATCTAGCAAGTGTGTCTCTTGTAGGAAACACACTGTTGTTTTCATCTGCTTGATTCTGCTCAGTACTTGTTTAAGCTTGACAATTTTGTTCAGACCCCTTACATTCCAGCTAGACACATTTATAACTGAGCCATCAGCCATTTTTTTTCTAATTGCTCTGTTATGTTTAAAATACAACAGTAGATATTCTGCCTGTGCAGATGTAACTTACTACACTGCTGGATTCAGTCTTTTTTTCCTGATTTTGCTCCGTATTAGTTCCATGTTGAAAGAGACACTGAGACAGTAAATGTGAAACGTTAGTTCCCGGTGTGGCCACCAGCATGCGAACATATTCCTTGGATGTATTTTTCGGCCTCTGTGACCGATTTGAAGATCCGGCGTTTGTCGTTGTGTGTGATGATCAGATGGGCTGGATATAGCATGCCATACCGCACACCCAGCGCGCGGAACCGGGCCTTCACGTCATCGAAGTTGCGCTGGAGTTTGCGGGTCTCCGCTGACAGGTCAGGAAAGAACGAAACTCTGTGGTTCTCGTAGCGTAGATCTGTAGTTTCCCTGGCGGCTTTCAGTACGGTCTCCCGGTCTCGCCAATTCACAAACTTTATTGTTACCACCCGTGGCGTTGTGTATTTCGGGTTAACCGGCCCGATCCTGTGTGCTCGCTCTATAACGGGGGATGAGGTGAAACTTTCAGAGTGTCGCTTTCAGCCATTTCTCCAGAAACATACAAAAATCGGAACCATCGGTTTTTTCAGGCAGCCCAACCAGTCTTAAATTAGAACGTCTGCTCCTGTCCTCTTGTTCAGTAATTTTGTCACTGAGCGTTTCCACAGTTTTCTCCAGTAGGTTCACTTTGCTTTGAAGAGACCTCACGTCGTCTTCAGTTTGTGAAATTCTATCCTCTGTCTCGCCGATTCTTTGCGAGTGTGACTGAATTTCCCCTTTTATGTCATTAATTGCTTTCAGCATGTCAGTCGATTGTTTGTTCATTGAATCCTTAAGCGAGCGAATTTCCCTGAGAATGTCACTATTTGTCGGTGTATTCTCCGCTTCTTGTGCATTGGTCGGAGTATCCAGTGCTATCTTGCTAACATTAGCCACAGACATGTTAGCCCCACCGTCTTGCTGAGTTATTTTGCCTGGTTGTTATTTTGCCCGGTTGTCAGATTTGGCACTTTTTGGTGGCATTATGTTCGGTAAACACTCGTAAGTTCAAAACAAGTAAAAAAAAACGCGTTTGTTGGTCAAATTTAAGGATTTTTTAAAGAGATTTAGCAGCGTGCCTCACGTAGTGCAGCCTCTCACTAAGTCGCCATAACCGGCAACTATGAGTCTTTTATTTGAACATCACTGGAAATAAAGATCACTGTGTGCATATATATGTATGCGTTAATGTAGATTTGGACAGATGGACTGACCTCTCTACTGTGACTAATCAGACTCCAGCTCAGCCTCCCTGCTGTTGTCTCGCTTTTCCCAACCACAGTCAGCTAATGACAGAGAAATGGGTCACAAATCAGACAGAAATGTAGTTAGCGCTCAGAGGAGCTAGCTAATCACACCGGGATAGCTGCTATGACTCTGATTCCACTTTTGCTTTGTTTATATGACTCACTTATATGACTGTAATTGTGACTGTCCAAGTGTCCAGAATGAGTTAATCATTCGTTTGAGATCAGATATGGGTAAACAAACACCATTTACATACATGTATCATTCTACTGAGTTGGTTCAATGTCAGAACTCCAAACCTATTTTGGACTTTAAACTATTTACATTTACATTTACAGCATTTAGTAAACGCTCTTATCCAGAGCGGCTTACAGAAAGTGCTTTGTCTATCTAGAGAAAGTATCTTTGCTAATTACCAATAGGGTAGAGAGAAAGCCAGTCCTGAGCTCAGATACTGCTAGAAACAAAGAGTCACTCTTGATACCCAGAGAAAAAGGTTGAACACAGAACATTGCAATACCATAAAATACAATAGTGCTGTACAATACATTACAAAATTATTTTGCTTTGAGGGACCCTATACCATTATAACCATTAAAGGTTTACTTAATTGTATGTATGTATTTTGTTAGTGACCATTCTTAATGTTACTGTGAGGATGTCAGCTGGAGCTGACACATCACTAAGTGCTTTTAATACACCTGACTATGTAAATAGTCAAAAACCTGTAAGAATATGTATACACCAATCAGGCGTAACATTATGACCACCTTCTTGTTTCTACGCTCATTGTCCATTTTATCATTTCATTTACTATATAGGTGCACTTTGTAGTTCTACAGTTACAGACTCTGTTCCATCTGTTTCTCTGCATACTTTGTTAGCCCCCTTTTACCCTATTCTTCAGTGGTCATGACCCCCATGGACCCTCACAGAGCAGGTACTATTTGGGTGGTGGATCATTCTCAGCACTGCAGTAACACTGACACCACGTGGTGGTATACTAGTGTGTGTTGTGCTGGTACAAGTGGATCAGACACAGCAGTGCTGCTGTGCAGTACAAAGTATGCAGAGAAACAGATGGACTACAAAGTGCACCTATATAGTACGTAGAACTGATAAATTGGACAATGAGAGTAGAAACAAGGAGGTGGCCATGTATACTTATCTGTAGTGAGGAGTCCAGGTGAACATAGTTTCCTAATGTCCTGGGAGGATCCACCATGGTCCATGGGAAGGGGAGAACTTTGGTTACATTTGATTATAAAGGAACCCGTATATATATATATATATATATATATATATATATATATATATATATACACACACACACACACACACATATGTTGGAATCAATGCTCTGTATTATAAATCTGTGTTACCTCTTTTTTGCTTATGTGGTGTCTTCCTGACCAGGTGATTCATAGTACTGGCAGAGTCATACACAGAGAGAGAGGAGGCAGAACTGTTGCCCTTGGATACCTAGTGTTCGTGGTGGCTAGATACTGTATATGTATCGATGAACTTGTTCTAACCTGTCGAGTTCTTTTAATCCTTTTGTTTTCGTTTTTTTTTGCATGCAATGTAAATAGTGTGTGCGATCATTAATAAAAGAGGTTCACTTGTGGTTACCCCGGCCTCTAGTCATCTTTACCTGTGCATGGAGCCTCTGATACACTGGGTCATCCAGTTACCTTACCAGTGCTGTCTTTCCATGAGTGATAGTGTTGTGTAACACACATACTTTCAGACACTGGGACTCATTTACTTCATAACAGGGATGCAGTCTCACTTCCTGCTGTAAATGCAGGGGTGTGGTTGAAATATGGCTCCGTCTACAGGCTAAAACTCTTTGTGTTTCAGTAGTGACATGAGCATTTTTGGAATATTTTTTTTATTTACAAATTAAATTGATGATATACGTAAAATGTTTTTCACTTCTAAAGAAATCAAGACTGCCTACCCCCACAATGAACATGTAAGCATTATTTTCACAATTTGAAATTTAGAATGTAAATATTAGTTTTGTTAAATAGAATTAAATATTAGGTTTAAAATACTTCATTGTTTTTGTTTTTGTTTTTTACAGTGGGACTGCAGTTTAAGCTAATTCAATCAAGTGGTCCATACATACCTCTACAACCTACAGCTTTTCTCCACTCAGTTATGTTGGGCTGGTTGAGTGAAAATGAATTATGACTGTTTTAGTACATAAACTAACAATTTCTTATAAAAAATAAAAAATAAAGGAAAGGGAAAATGTAGGAGATAAGACCTAAAATGGTTAAGCAACCCCTGTGCATAATTTAAATGAGTTACAGAGAAAACATTTTTCATAAAAGTCCTACTTCAAAATTATATAGAGATTACTCTGCATTACAGCATTACTCTGCTGTCCTTTCTACCAAAGAGATGCTGTTATTCTGTGAGAGTGAACTCTGCCTCAGCAGAGAAACTTCATGATGAATGAAACATTAGCGCAGCTTGAAACAGGGAGCTAGGGAGAATAGCTTTCCAGCAGTCTCTGTTCAAAGCGAATGGCAAAAGAAACCCTCAACAGCCTGAGCTTGACTTCAGCAGGTGAGACAACAGCGTTTACCTGCACGTTTCTCTGAGCTGTGGTAGAATCACTTGATAAATGATTATAGAAAATGATCAGCCGTCACCCTTTGGTATGAAGACCTTTGGCTTTCAGAGTGAAGAGTGGAAAAAGACAGTTTTCTTGTTAGTGCCCCTCTATTGATTTTTATGCTGGTGCTGCTCTTCTGTGGATTCATGAAGGCCAGTCCTTTTTAACCCTATGTAACCTCTCTTCCTCTTACTGTATTGCACTCAGTGATGTTCTGTAATCTCTGGAAACCTTTTTATCACTGAGAAACCACTTATCATATCTGTTCGCTTAAATCAGGCAATGAAATCCTGCACACGTACATTTTTTTATAGATATTTTGGGATCATAGTGAACATAGCAGTGAATAATACAACACTGCAAGTATAACCCTATTGAATGCTAGGGTTTCTTATTCTGTAACTAGTAGGACTGTCAAATGTTAACAGAAATCAAATTCAAATTTACCCCTTGTTTGTTTCAAATATTTGAGTCCATCTGAATTCGCAATGCATCATCCAAAAAAAGATATTACGTTACAAAGAAAATTAGTAAAAAGTTATATAACTGTAAACACTAGATTTTTAGGTAAATGTTATTCCTCCTCAATCCATAAGGGGGCGCTGAGCACAAATGATCATATAACAGCATTTAACAAGTGATTCTTAGGTCAGACACATACTCAACTCAAGTACACAAATACAAGTGGCAAATTGCATTGCAAACTCAACATGCATTCTTACATTGAAGGTTGGTGTGCAGACGATTGGTGGTCACTATAGCAACACAGATAACAATCTCGCCTAGCTACTAGCTAATGAAAAGGCGAAGAGAAAGATTAAGAGTAACATTGATAATTTGATGAGGAATGGACTTATTTATATTCACTCAAGCTGGTTTCCTGATACATTTAATGTGCAATGCGAAACTGTCAAATGCAAAAAAGTCACAAAGCTGAAGTCAGCTTTTTGTTTGAATTTTTCCGTTCCACCTTAAATGGTGCTGGTGCTTCAGGCATCATTTGGAACAGAAAAATTCTAACAAGAAGCTGGCGAATGAGAAGCTGACTGCAACCTCATAAAAAGTCGAACATCGAGAGACGTTTTGTAAAAAAATATTTTACTTTTGAGGTAATGTTTTCTGCTGGAGATGTGAGAAAAGCAGCTATAGCCGACCTAAAACTTAATGCAGAGCAAAGTCAGTCTGTGTTTTTGTTCGTATTTTTTAGCCTTTACTTTTTGGACTTTCTTTTGGTTCATTCTTTATTAAATGTTCACTAAATGTAAAGATTAGCAGATTAAACCATAAACCTGAAAGAAAATAGATTTTATAGTGCCAATATGTGCATATATTTTTCTGTTCAGTACATTAGCACATACTGAGACATATTTACAGCCAAGATGATAAAAGGGACAAAAAATGTTGTGGCTCTCAAGGTGATTTGATTTTCATTGAAAGGATAAAATGACCCTTCTTAACATTTGGGTTGCTGACCCCTGGCCTATACTGACATACCTTGGAGAATGACTAATACATGTAATCTCCAAGCTGTTATTCGGTTTATAAAGTGAACGTGTCACTTTCTTCAGAATGATTGAGCTGCTAAAAACCTGTCTGACATCTGCAGATATCCTCATACAATGTAAAAAGGCCTACAATTGTAATTAAATCCACAATAAATAGTGGTTTTGTTTGATTATACAGAAAACTCATGTTCTCCCCTCTATCTGATAGTCATAGTTGGGAATACAGTTAATAGTAACTGTCCTGGATCATGCAAAGAGCTGCAGTAGAGGCTTTATACTGAATAAATGTTTTCTACATTTGAATGTGAATTTTTTCCCCTTTGATTCAACCAATATTTCAATGACAGATATTTTTGACAGCCTTACTAACTGCTACAAATTATTCAGTAATTACTATTCCAGGGTGTGATACCCTGCTCTAGCAAAAACATCATGTTATATCATTCAGAGTCCTTGAACTAGACTCCTAATGCTTCATTCGCCTACTTCAGTAACATCATAAATCTGTAAATTGCAATTAGAGTGTCTACCATATGCCACAAATGCAGTTATTCAAGAGGTGTAGGCCCACACACAAAGCTTTAGATTTAAGGGGTTAAGATGGATGGATAGATGGAGAGATATATCCAAAAAGCTAAAGGTAAGTAAATTGGATGAATTAAAAATAGACAAACAGGATGCAAATGTTATACATTCTCTTATATACTGCCTGATATATGCTACTTTAAAAGGGGTTCTTTAGGTGTTCCTTAATAAAGACAATAATTATATATACAACTATACCACATATAATTACGATGGTGGAGAATATACTGTGTATATATTATTTAACTGTCTACAGATGGTCCTATACCACATCTTAAAGGATTCTGCTGTTGGTACAATTCAAAGAACCCCTTTTTGTCACTATTGTAAACTCTTTTTTTTAGGAGCTAATGTAATGTAAAGTATAATGTCCTCTGGAAAGATGTGCTAAACTGTGCAGAACTCAAAAATTAAATCACGGTGAGGGCACCTGTGCTGTTTGACGTGTTTGGTTTATCCTGAGCCTGAGGACTAATGCAGTCCAATCGATATCACTGCACTTTGAGCTTGTACCTGAGAGCCTGAGAGACTACAGGAGATACATATCAGCTTCCACAATTACATTTCTCAACGTTACTGTCTCTAATTCCTCCAAACCCAGCCTAGTGCACTTCGACCGGCACCTGTTGTTTAATCAGTTTATCTCAGAACGGTGTGGGTGTTTCTGTACATTTAATGCCATCGTTCTCTGACAAACTGGAGTACCTATTTAAACAAAGCTGAGCAGTTCTCCTTGACTGTACGATAAGATTAACTGATACATGCTGGGACATGCTTAAAAATCCAATGGTAACTCCTCAGTCCAACTATTATAATACACTACGATGGAATTTTGTGAAACTTGGTTCCTATTTGGAATTTTGATGATGAAGGCATAGTGTACGTTGAAATATTTTGCATATAAGAATATATAATCTCTGTTGGAGCAAAACCTTGTACTGCCAAAATGGTAATGTTAGTACTTTTCAGTTTAAACAACATATTTAAGTTAAAATTTTTAACTTTCTTTTGGTTTAAATGTACACAAAATGTACACAAAATGTAAAGAGCAGCAGACTAAACCGTAAACATGAAATGTGTCAGTGTGTGCATATAATTTTCTTACGTTCGGTGAGGGAAATGAGTATTCAGACACTTTTTTATCATCATCATCATCAAATACAGTGTAACAGAGGTATAGAATACCACTGCTGACTGCCACGCATCAACGGCTGGAAAGAAACACGGTTTGTATAAGTAAAATAGGGAGGGATGGGTAAAGCAAAAGGAAAATGGGAAGAAATGCCGTCTTGGCCATCATAAGAATCATCAACGCATCGTTCTTGTCAAACAGTCTGGCTTGATAAAAATTGACAACACGACCACCACTGATTCCTATTCTTAGCCAAATCTTCAAGTGTATGAAGCCATGCATGAATATGGTCTTTCGGGGCCCATCCAGGGAGACGGGAAGCTCCCACTTTACCTAGATTTTTAGTGCTATTCTTCATGCCTCTGGACCAGGTCATGGTTTGACCACCACAAGGCTTTTTCCAGTCCTTTCCTGCAGTAGAGAACAATACCCGCTTTGGTAGTCGAGTTTCTTCCATTCGCAGGGTGTGCCCGAGCCAACGCAGTATAGCTAGTTGGATTCTTTCAACTATCGAATATTGTCCTAGATCTTTCCCCAGGACGCAGAGCCTCACTTCTGCATTACTCACCTTATCACTTAGTCTTACTTCAGCTAACTGACGAAGACTATTGTGATCAAATACTGCTAGGCGTCACGATTCTTCGACACGCATCAGCCATGTCTCACGCCCATAAAGAAGGACTAGACGTACGGCGGCATTGTAGACACGCCCCTTAACTTGGAGCAACACGTCCTTCAGATTCCACAAGTGCCTTAGACCCGCATATGCCACTCTAGCCTTAATAATCCGTGAGCTAATTTCATCTTCGATCGACCCGATGTGAGATATATTACTTCCTAGGTATGTGAAGCTATCTACGATGGCTAACTGATGTCCAGCTAAAAATAAGGACAGTGGGTTTGCTGACCAATCTTGAAGGAGAACCTTACACTTAGCGGGAGCAAAGCGCATTCCAAAAGAACGGACTGCCTTCTCGAGCCTTTCCAATGCAATCTGGGCGCTTTCACTGCTTTCAAAAAGGCAGACTTTTTTGTTATTCGACCTTCAAATTCACACACAATGTTTTTGTACTTGCATGTATGAATAAAAATATATTTAAGAGCACAAAAAATCGTAAGAAAAAGTATTCAGACATCAGAAATAATAACATTAGCCCTGTTGCAAAACCGTCATTAGCAATTTCAGCTTCAAAACATCTTCAGTAAAGTAATTGGCTTTTTGCAGCATTGTGGTTCAATTGTGGTGCAAACTGTCTTCAATTCCCCAAAGTTATGAACCCTTCTGTTGGACTCACAGGTCCAAAATTCTCCATAAAGTTTCTAATATTGGATTCATATTAGGAGACTGGCTAGGTCAAGAAACATCATTACCATTTTAGAAACCAGTCTTGAGTTATTTTGGCTGTAAGTTTGGGGTCTTTGTCTGTTTCCCCAGTTTTCTCCGCAATTCAGTAACATACAATTCCACCCACTAGTTAGAACTCCCCCAGTCACATGATACCACCAGCGCAAGGATAGCAAAGGTTAGCACAGGCTTCCTCTGAGACCGCATCATTTCTAAATGCTGTTTGCAGATAAGCAGCTTCAGATAAGCATATCATGATGCTCTGTCCAGGTCCATGAACTTTCCAGTGGCATATCATTGAACTGTTTGAACTGGCTGGGATGGCCAAGGCCTTTACGTCTGTAGATACTTCATTTCTAATGTTGTTTAATACATTGACCATGATTGCTACTTGTTACAGGAAAAATTCCTAACCGATGGCAACATCTTTTATAATGACACCAGGTACATACATGTATATTTTAATATAGTGTCATATTTTTTCCCTATCAATTTTGTTATTCAAATGTATCTTTGTTTATGCTTAGGCAAACATATGTTTTGGTCATAATTATATATACAAAGGCAAACAATGTTATGTATGTAAAGTTGAGGTAGATATATGGACTGTAAGTATATTGAAATACTCAAAACCAAAATGTCTAATTGAGGGCTCAATAGTCCATTACAGTTATAGAAAAAAGGCAGGAATCGAATTACAGATACTAGAAAAATATTAGAAAAATAGAGTGATTATTTTGAGGATTACATTCAAACCATTTTTGCACATTTGTGTCCTGTTTCATTTTTATACTTATATTGCTAACATAGTAATCCTTTGGATTCAGTTATAGATTGTATATATATATATATATATATATATATATATATAGTTAAACATGTAATCTGTATAAGAAAATGACATCTTTATATTTATTTATTTCGTCCTCATGCTCTATATCTGCTGTCATGGCCACATTATTTGTTCAGGCTCTTTAGAAGTGAAGGACAATGCTTTTGCATTCCATCAAACAGGCTCATTACAGTGCAGACTATTTGTGAACTTTTGGAAATGCAGACTAATTCTGCTATAATTAAAATGCTAATGGAGCATTGCAGTCATTATCAGGCCTTCGTTCAGTGTCAATTATTGAAACATTTTCCATTTGGGTGATCGAGATGGCCTGAAAAGAAACCAATCACCGTTTGTTCTTATTGCAGTTCCTGAATTGCCTAGATGAACCTTTCAACCAACTGTGGAATCACAAGGAAATGAACAATTATTTATGGCCTGGCCTGTCTCAGGAAGTGTTAGAGCTAGCTTCCAGGAACATGTCAGATCTTTTCACATGCATAATAAGTCTGACAGAAATGATTCATCTGTAAAAGCACTGCAGTTCAAGAAGAATTACTTGAATTACTCAGATAATTGCACCGTTAATTGGTATGGGATTCAGACGTGTACTTTGAGGAGGTTTTTCTTAGAAATAGGCTGTAATGCCAGCAAGTCTGAATGGATTATCATTCACTTAGGCTACACCAGCACAGCACCTCATTTTCAAATTAGATTCTGTTAGGTTTCCAGGTTAATGCAGTAAAGATCAGGGCCCGGTTTTAAAGCAGAAAGGATCTGAAGTCAAAATGTAAGTGCGCTGTACCTTTTTATTGCATCCTGCCAAAGCATGTTTACTTTAAGCAGAGGCATGTTTTCTGTATGCTCTTTAAAAAGATGGTTCTTCAAAGGGTTCTTTAGTAAAGAAAATGGTTCTATATAGAACCATGAACACTTCAAGAACCCTTTGCATAATTGAAGGGTTCTTGGCATCTTGAAAGCGTTCTTTAGATTGATGGAGAATGTGTTGTGGATCTTTATAGGAGTCTATATAGCACCAAAAAGGGTTAAGCTACTGTTATGATTTCAGGCTTACAAAAAGAATACTTTTTGGTGATATATAGAACCTTTTTATGTACTATTGAACCCTTAAAGAACCATTTTTATGAGTAATAGGTGTGGTAAACACATGCTGAGGAATACGTACTATGGACGTAACGATACACATGTTAAGGTCAATGTTCAGTTTTGGGTCAGAAAAATAGCTTGTCCTTGTCCAAAGCAGTGCAAATGGGCTACTAACAATACAGAAACTTGCCTCAAATAAAACCATTCATACTATGGAGCAGTCTAACCAACACCTCATATCACAAATGTAAAGTTAAAGAATACCTAATGATGAACATGCCAGGTGGCAAAGCCTGTGACTGGTTGGTTCAACTACACAACTACAGTGATGTGAAGATTCTGTGGCTGTATGGTGCTTCACTGTGCTTGAGAGCCAGTTTTTGGAGTTAGATTTCCAGAGTTCTAGACTGTGCTGGACTGAGATACACTATAGTGAGCTGACTAGTCCAAGTTTTTGATATGACTGAAGACAGAAGCCACCCTCTACATCTAAACTCTCCTTCTTCATATTGAAACTCTTGGTGCCTGAAATCATGATTCACACAGATTATCATTGTTTGTTTGTGTACTTTGACCAGTAGTGATTTGAATGTTCATCTGTGTTTGGCTGGAAGCATGAATCATTCTAATGAATTTCACACCTTGAAATGTCACAGTAATAAAATGCGGAGGTAGAGAATTTACATCAGCTGCCCTTGGTTGCACAGGCAGTGTATGAGAACATGATGCAAATATACTGGGAAAGCAATGCATTATGAGGGCAATTATTATATTGCATATACTGTAAATGCACTTCAGTAGTGTTAGTATACACTTAAGACAATAAAGGACTATGGAGACTCTGAAACAGTAGTTTGGGAATTTTATCTGTTAGGATTTGTAGTCCTAGTTGGATACTGGAATTCAAGCTGTAAATACAATGAATAATAACTATAATTATATAACTATTTTAATAAGTACACTGTAAATGATCAGTTTGCTTAAAAACATTGAGAAACTAATTGCCTGATTTAACATGAAATTCATGAGCAATTTAAGTTAAACTTACAAACTGATAAAACAGTTCATTCTAAAGTAAAATAGTACATAACAGAATTGAAAGATAATATGTCTAAGTAGTATGTAAAAGACATTTGATAATATTTGGTTTTGCAATTTGGTTGTATTGTATTTTTCTGAAAACTGTAGTAATTTAAACTACTAACTTTTACAGTGTATAATTATTCATATAAATTTGGTAAATAATTACTATTTATAAATTAACTCTCACCAGAGATTAGGTACTGATTAGTCTTTAGTTGTTACATAGCTAATGATGATACAGGCTAACATTAGCTGTTTTTGCTTTTCTCTACAGAGCGGTGCGACGAGGTGCTGGCCACTCCTCTGCCCTACAGTGCTTTCAGCAGCTCCTCCATTCTAGGTGCTGATTTTGGTGCTGGCTATGCCAAACTGAACCGCAGAGTGGGTAAGGAAGCCCTTCTCCCTGTGACTTTCACATAGGCTTTAGTAGAAAACACCTGTTCACATTGATATGAGACCAGTATTCCTGATCTTTGAAGGTTAAGATGCTAAAAAGAAGAGCTTAGATGAGAATGAAAGGATAGCCACTGTGCTGGCATCTTCACTGGATGACATTTAGAAAAAGAGTATAAATAGTTTTCACAAAACCCATTTTTTCTGTTTATCCGTAGTTTCTCTTTCACAGGTTCAGCTTTTCATCCTTTTTCCACTCATGACATTGGATAGCCTGGGTGCTGTATAAGCTTACACTGTTTTGGAAACAAACTAGACAGGGGCAGAAACACAGTGGCAGATGGTCTATGGAGTCTCTGGCAAATATTATGAAGTGATAGCATGATAACGCAACTATTTGAAGAGTTTGTTTACAAAAAACGCTAAATGCCATCCTTTAAAAATGAGCTGGCTGTCATGAGTTATCCTTAAGACCTAGCACATTCTGAGCCTTAAACTGTTATTGTCCACTGTCAAGGTTTTTAATGTTCACATTTACCAGCAAAAGCAGTCAAATGCCAGCGCTGTTCTTGACCAGAACGCAATAAATTCATTCAGCAAATCAGCGCACAGTATTCAGGTCAGGTGGAGCAACACTGCTCTTAACTGGCAGAATCTCATATGGTTCCCTTCACCCCACGTAGTGTAGAACATAGGTTTTTAAATAATGGCTAATGCATCTAAACAGTGGACAGTACATCTAACAAAGAACCACTTTAGATTCAGCTATGTGTGCACAATCTAGCACCGGACAAACTGTGCAGTATTTCAGTGTAAATGCCAAAATTTCATAACTCACAAAGTGCGCTGTAAAGGGAGCATGAGCCATTTGAGATGATGATCTCATAGATGGTTAATACTGTTGATTAATGGGCTGTTTTTGCTGCAATTTTCAGTACTTTACCTGCTTGTTTTATGTTAAACAATGTTAAATATTAGACTTAAAACAAAACTGTATCCATTAAATGACTTTAACATGAAATATGAAATGAGCATTGGAGTTCTCTGCTTTAGCCAAAAAACTAAATTTAAATAAAAAAAATAATAAATTACCTGTATTTTGCAGTTATTTTTCTTAATCACAACAACACAACTGCAGTTTGATTGATATTACCTGAAATGCATGATAAAAACATTATTTATGATAATGCATTATAATGGAGATGTCGGTTTTTGCCATTGAACTCAGTTCATTTTTACATTACATGCACCTCAGCCTAGTGAATTATAGTGTAAGGAATGCCTGCAAAAATCCTAGCAATGTGTGAAAAAGCTAGCATATCGTGGAGGGGAATTCTAATTCTCATAATATCATTATAAAATGATGGCATGATAAAATAGACAGTACTTTCCTTACAATGGGGAAATGTTAGCACATGGTGATTCTTTGTTCTCCTCTCCTCTAAGGTAATGGAGGCTGGTCGCCACTGGACTCAGACAGGTATCGGTGGCTACAGGTGGACCTCAGAGGCAGGAAACAGATCACAGCCATAGCCACCCAGGGCAGATACAGCAGTTCTGACTGGACCAAACAGTACAGGCTCCTGTACAGTGACACAGGAAGTAACTGGAGGCCTTATCGGCAGGATGGCAACATATGGGTAAATAGAGTTTTGAATGATTTTTTAATCAGTTTACTTCATGCCATAGTCTTTTTTTCCCAACGTGTGTCATTTAACAAATCAATAGCTGTACATTAGAATTTGCCAAAATGTGTCATATTTGGGTTGTTCTCTGCAGTATTTTTTTTTATGTTTTTGGAATTATCTATCCAATTACAAACATACATTTTCAGCATTCTTGTCACAGAAAAAATTCATGCCTTTTGAAATATAAATCAATGTTATTCTAATCACTGAATGCCAATCATTCTCCCTTTTTGCATTTCTTTTTTGTATTGCTAATGACAGCAAGGAACTGAATTGATTCCCCTCAGCACTTGAGGGTCTTGGAGTGGAGTAGAATATTATTGCACTCATCATTCACTTGTTGTACAATTACGAGATAATGAATATTTTCTGAAAAAAAGACAAAAATTCACACAAAGCTAATGAACCAGAGTAAATTAGAATGGAGATTTAGCCTCCCTGAAGCAGGCTGCACTGAGGCATTCTGTGATAGATGTGTGCAGACTTTGGAGGCAATAATTGACAGTTTAGTTCTGCAAGGGGCTTCCATTATTACTTTTATGGGTCTGCTCTCTCCTCTCTTCAGACATTTTCAGGTAACTGGAACTCAGAGAGAGCCGTGCGCCATGAATTGCAGTACACCATAGTGGGCCGGTATCTGCGCTTTATTCCCCTTGAGTGGAGTGAGGAAGGCAGGATTGGTTTGAGAGTGGAGGCCTATGGCTGCGCTTACTGTGAGTGTCTGCTGAAATCACCAGGTGGAATCACACATTGTTGGCTTTTACAGAAGTAGTCTCCTATTTTTCAAGTTAATCTTTGCTTGCCACATCTATATGATATATATCATATCGTATTTGTCCTATATACATATCGTTGTTGTCAGAAGAAAACTTTGTATCTCCAAAATGGGAACCAAAAAGGAAAAAAAAAAAACACTTCACTTTTAATGTATGTCAATGGAACCAGACTTTTTTCCAAGTTGTTTTGTGTTGTTTCTTTTGGCCCATTCTTCATGCAATTTATACACAGTGTAAAGGGCAACAGGCATTTTCAAATTGTCAGAAAACTGAAAAACTACAAAAATAGAGACCTGAGGTTTTCTTGTGACAGCAGCAATATATATGTCTAAGTATAAGAAAGCTAAGTTTCTCTATACTTAATAAAAAAGCAAAGCGGAAAGCCATTGCTGCAAAACATGCTTATAACAGAAGCTAGTGTGGGTGCTCAAGAGGGTTTTAAGTGAAAGAGTTTTTAGTTTATTGTACAAGGGAAAATTCATATATGGTGCTGGGCCGAAGTCAGAAACCATACTTCATTTAATGCAAGTTATGCATAAGATGTTTGTGAGAAGATTAAGTATAATATAATATTATATATATATATATATATATATATATATATATATATATATATATATATATATATATATATGTATGTATATGTATGTATGTATATATATGTGTTATTATATATTATATAATAATATAATATATGATATATTAAAAGTTATAGAGAAAATTAAACAAAGAAGCTGCTAATGTTCTCAGAACAATGAGACCACCTCAGAGTTCATAACCTCAACATCAGTGAATGCGTTTCGGATTACTGGGAACGTGAGAATCAGAAAATGCAGCTTCTAAGACTGAACGCACTGGACACATTAAATACTGACAAATTCTGATATTTTATTCAGTTATTATGGTTTCTGTGTTATTTTTCTATTAAATATATTGTTAAATGTATTGTCTGTCCAAAGGAAAACAAGTATCTTCAAAATAGTAACTTTACAGGAGAGCATAAAAATGTTAGTTTCTTCTAAGCACCTTTGGAACATTTCTATTGGTCAAATCTTCATGAAATTTTCACACAATGTAAAGGCCATGCTTAAATGCTGTAGAAGTGTAAAAATCACAAAAAAATGGAGATACATGTTTTTCTTTGGACAGCGGTGATACAGTTTCTACTTTACTTTTTCTGATGTTTTACAAGTAATAACTTCTACTTTATGGTACATTGGAAATGAAGTAAATGAAAGGATGGTCTTTGGCTTTTGCATGGTGAGTTATTATTAAGCTATAAGGTTGAGCAATGGAGCTGTCAATGAGTTTGTGAAGATTAATCATTTTAATGCCTTTATTTTGTCAGGTATATTTGGATTCATCTTCTTCTTAGAATGAACTCATTGTCTTGCTTGATGACTTTAGTCAGATCATTGTTGATTTGCATGAGTGGGGATCTAGAGACATTTGACTTGCCTCAGTACTCCCAGTGGTCTTCTTCAGTTTTCTGAGCAGCATTCTCTTGTTAAATAGACTAATTATGGCTAGCACTGAATAAAAGCTATTAGGAACCCGCTGGTCTATGTTTCTTTCATCTCAATTTGGTTTAAGGGGCGGACGTGATCAATTTTGATGGCCAGGGAGTGATCTCCTACCGCTTTCGACAAAAGAAGATGAAGATCCTGAAGGATGTTATCTCCCTGAGATTTAAGACCAGTAAAGGAGACGGGGTTCTGCTTCATGGGGAAGGACAGCAGGGAGATTACCTCACTCTGGAGCTACGCAGAGCCAAGCTTGTGCTACAAATCAACCTAGGTAACAATATTTAGCTCTTAAGGGCAGCATGAAATGCTAAGCTGACTACGAATTCAACATAATGGATTAACGGGTAGTTTTTACTTTCATTCATTACCAGAAAGGTCAACATGTCTTTGAAATTTCTATAAAAAACTTAATAATACATAATTCACTATACAGCACTTTCAGCAGTCATGTCTTTTTTGCTACTGCTGTCATTTATTACCAGTGAACGTTCTTTGTAATTCTTGAGAATCCCTCAGATGTCCATAATGAGCCAGACCAAACTTTAAATCAATATCCCAGTAAATTAACTAATAATATAAACATTAACCAATAGGATTAGGGTTATATGACATGCATCATATACCAGCGTGATTGTATAGCTTATATTGTGTTTACGATACATCTTGGAATATATTTAAAATGCATTAGGGTCATGCTATGCCAATTTTCCTAGAGCCTGTTCAGTCACATTATGGATTTCTATGAAATGAGTCAAGCAAAAACCTTCAATTTAATTTAAAGAAACTCCGATGTTTTTTTGCTTCGGTTGTAAGTCATGAATTTTGAAAGTTTGCCCTATTATTATCAAAATTAAATCTTAAATTTGAAGATTAACTGCTTGCAAAATAACTAATTTCAACTGTTGAAATATTAACTGGGCAGTAGGTGCATACATAACAATAATTATAATAGTTTACTTTTAATCAACGTCTTTCATGCTAAAAAAAAAAAAAGGCAGTCACATTTTGTATAAAGGATCGCCTTACAAGAAGAAACACAAGGACACATGACCTCTCAAAATAGGATAATTAAAGGTTAATTTGAAAATCATTTCTCTATAGTTTTACCACACACACATCTTCTAAGCCACTTCTCCTTCTGGGTCGCGAGGGGTGCTGGAGCCTATCCCAGCCGTCTATGGGCAAAAGGCAGGATACACCCTGGATAGGTCGTCAGTCCATTGCAGGGCTTTAATAAATACATCTTATTCAAAAATTATTAAGCCACAAAATAGTTACAGCGCATGGGTATATATTTTAGATTTTAATCGGACATAACTGCCTTTATTCCTTTATTTTAAAAAATCTACGGTCAAAAAAACTTTTTTGTAGTTGTGAAGCCAATTTGATGAGTAATTCATAAATTTGCTATATATGTGGAAATATTTACATCCAGATAATATTACAGCTCAGTTAAGTGACACTGTTAGGGGGTAGCCTCTTATACTCATTGGAACCTCTGCTGGCTTCAAAATGCACTTTGTCATATAGCTTCAGAGTCTTTGCTTGTCTTCTTTTTCCATGGAAGGTCTTAATCTCTCTAATTACAAAGAACACAGTCTCATTAGATTTAAAGATGAGATGCTTAATGTTCTCTCTGATGCCTCGTTCGCTGACATCTTTCCACTCCAGGTAGCAACCAGTATGGCTCCATCCAGGGTCACACCTCGGTCTCCAGTGGCAGCCTTCTGGACGATGACCACTGGCACTCTGTGCTGATCGAGAGATACAGACGCAGTGTAAACTTCACCCTGGACCAACACACGCAGAGCTTCCGCACCAATGGCGAGTTTGACCATCTCGACCTGGACTATGAGGTCTGGACATTTCACACTTCCAGCTTTGGTGCATGCTAGTGAAGTTCAATATGCAAGCTATTACCGGCTTTCCAGTGGCACTATGTTTTGCATTTCTGAGGTGATTTTTCATCGTTATTGGTAACTTTTGAGGGTGCATCTGGGATTATTATTCATTTATAAGAGTGGAAAGGAATCTATGGGGAGATTTTTAAATTAGCCTCCAGCTTTCTCTCTGCAGCCCCACTGCCTGTCCCATGAGTCAGCTCCTGCACGGGCCAGGGCACGAATACATGAATACAAGTATGAGTTATTGCTGAAATATAATAATGCAGCCTATACTCTCTCTCTTGCTTTCTCTGTTGTGGCACATTTCTCTCTCATTTCACTTCCTATGGCTTGTTGCTGATGCTTTCTGTTTAATCATATCCCCCTTCCATATCATCAAAAAATGTAAGACAGTTGAAATAAGTAAACATATCTGTTATTTGGAGTGTTCACTGTGTGGAGGGGGGTTTACAAGCTTAAGTGAAGCTAAAGAAATGATTGAGAGCCAGTAGCTGAAGACTGAAGCAATGCCCAAAAAGGCTGATCCTGCTAATGATGAATAAAATCTAGCCAGCACCAATTAGCATCTTTGCACTATGTAGTTGCTCAGTAGATTGTTAGCATGTTCTGCATTTCTTTAGTGGTGCAGTTTGAGAAATAGGAAAGAATCAGCTAAGCTAAAGATTAATGTAATGCCCAAAAAAAGCAGGTGTTGCTAATGATGCACAAAAGCTAGTAAGAATGGGAGTGTACTGATGTTCCGAAGGCTACTTTATGTTCACTTTGGTCCTTAAATAAAACAAAAAACCTCAACATGACACATTAAGGAGACCCATGGTTGAGGTGACCATAGGTCATACAAGGGACAAGCATTTTTTAAAAAGTGGATTCACTCATTGAGCCAATTTGCTAGCTACACAATTGGACTGTTTCCTAGATATTTCAATAAGCAAATAAGGAGCCCTGGGAACATAGGACTCCAACAACATGTATCTCCTTTTTTGTGGATTTATTTGTGATTTCCCTTACATCTGTGAAAATGTCATGACGAATGGACAAATAGAAATACTCCAAAATCGATTGGAATGAACCCTCTTTACATTAACTTACGTTAAAAGTTCACAATGTTTTTCCCTCCTAAGTAACTATTTCGGAAATATATGTTTTTCTATAGACAGCGTCAGTTTGATTAGTTATACACTTTGAGAAATAAGAGAGAATCAGATTTAAACTAAAGGGTAAAGTAATGCCCAAAAAAGCTGGTGTTGCTAAAGATAAGGAAAAGCTAGCAGGGACAAGTTAGTGTCATGACACCATGCTGCACAACAGATTGTTAGCCAAATGCTGCAATACTGTAGGTTAGGGATGGATGATTAAATTGGCAGAAAATTGCTTTAGGTAATGTTATTGGCATCATGTTTAGGTTTGATCAAAATTTCAAACCAATATTTGATGACATGTTCACTGTATTACAGAGGTTGGGTGGCACTGGGCTGCTGAGCTGGGCTACAGTGTCAGATTTTATTCATTTTACTGTATTTGTAACCCTACAGAAAAATAAATGTTACATTGTCTTGTAATGCTAGTCCCAATTTCTGAATTTTATAAATGTTTATGCATCCGCATTTGTATTGACACTGACAGATATGTATATGAAAAATATCAGATATCAGCATTAGTTCAATAATTCAGCTTCTGAGAGAGAAATTAGCAACCTAAGACAGAATGATGCCCATAAATGCTGTTGCTGAAGCTCGGAGGACCAGATAGCATCATGATATCATTGGCTAACTTTCCAGATTACTAGCCCTTTCCTGCATACCACTGTATTAAAATCACAGATATTAACATTTGTTCAACAATTCAAGTTGAGAAATAAAACAGAGAGATTGGCCAATGGTCTGAAAGGCTCTCTGGCTAATTGTCAATTAACACTAGTAACAGCATAATATAATAATAATAATACAATAACAGCTAGTGACACTAAAGACCAGTTAGCATTGTGACAGCTCCCTGCTACATTACTAGCCAATTCCTGAACACTACTGTAAATGTTCTGCATTTGCTCATATTTCTGTCTGTACATCCGATCACAGATCAGTTTTGGAGGAATGCCTGTGTCAGCTAAGCCTAGCTCTGGCGGCCCACAGAATTTCGTCGGCTGCATGGAGGGCATCCACTACAACGGAGACAACATCACCAACCTGGCCCGCAGGAAGAGAGTGGACACATCCAGTTTTGTAAGGGTCTAATTTGCATCTCTATTTTTAACTGAGTGCTGCAGAGCGTATAGGTTGCTAAGGGGTTTATACTGCATATATGCTTCAGCGTTGGCACTGGCAGATTGTCCAAGCTCTGGACATTTATAGACCGAGCTTATTTCTGATTTACAGCACAGTGTATGTTCATTGTTCCTTTTAGTTTGTTGTTTATTTATTGATCCTTCAGGACATGTTCAGAGTCTTTACAAAGCTTTTAAACTGTTTTAATATACTGTGTATGATATTTGCAGTGCACTAAGCTTTGGAACGTTTGTTTTTGACAGTGTAAGTCTTTTTTTTTTTCAGTTCTATTCACTTTTCTACCTGGTTTCTTCTGCCCTGTGATTGAGCTTCCCCTAAAATGTACTTCAGTACTGTGCAAATGTCAGAGACCACCCTTCATTTAATTTCCAGTCAAAACAGCCATTAAGTACTAGTTATTCATTTTTCTCAGGAGTAGTAAGTAATAGTAAGGAGAAGACATGTATTTAACAGAAAGTTACATGGAATTCTCAACAATTCTCTTCTGCTTCTCACAACCCAAGTAAACCCAAACACATTCATTGATGTTCAAGTCTGGAGCTTTCAGTTCTGTGTATCTGATGGTGTCAGTTATGGTGGTCTACCAGGTCTTGCACAGTTGTTAGGAGTCCTATTTTCTCTGTAGCTTTTACTCCTTTTTTAACTTTTTGGAAATTCCTATTTTTTCATTTATTTTCCTTCGATTTTCCTCACCTTTTTGCAAATGTGGATGATCTTATATTTAACTTCCTCAGAAATATCTCCTATAAATGAATAGCTTGTGCTTAATGGTCTTTTTGATTAGAAACAAAAAATAATAATAAAAGGTGGTTTCTGACTTTTTGAACGGTACTGTATGTGTGTCTACACTGCAAAATATGGTATCTTGTCAAGTGGAATGATCTTATAAATAGTCAATAAATCTAATACTTCTCCTGTTGAGATTCTTGTAAGCTTAATTTAAGATTCTTTACTTTATTTCTAGACATTTTTGTACTATATTGGCACATCATTTTGCTTGATAAAAGCAAAACATAATAAAATTGCATAAAACAAGTGAAAAGTGTCTAGAAATAAGCTAGATAATTTTATAATAAGTGCACAGCCATCTCAAAGTGGGAAATATTAGATCAACTAGATTTAAGATCATTTCACTTCATAAGATGTTCTTTTTTGCAGTGTTTGTCTGTGTGTGCGTGTGTTGTGTTATGTTCTCAGATAGAGGCCCAGCTGAGAAATGTTGTGTAGTGTGAGTGAATCCACTCCTGTGCAATCACAAACCTATTTCATGTAAATAACCCATTAATGTAATCAGTGACCCCCCCTTTAACTGTAACGTAATTAGTATACAAGTAAATCCCTTCTCCTAAATTCATACATATCCCATGGTGTTGTAACCCAATGAGTTATTTGATACCCCAAATAGCACAATGTACCCAGTATAACCCCAGTGTTTTGTGTCAGGATGAATGTCCTCAGTTGTTTAAACTACACATTATTATTCTCCTGATTCTACAGTCCACACACAGAACCTAAGCCTCAAAGCAGCGCATTTGGAATTTGTGATGTCAGGAAAACCAACACATTGACGGATATCTGTCTATTCAGTCTATTATTACATATATCTGTCTATATCTGTCTATTCAGCAGCTATGCCTATTCACATTGAAATTATAAGTAGTGTTTCAGTCTGGACTGCTTTTCCAAAAAGCCATAATAAAGGGCAGCCAATAAAAACAGAGCTTATTTACATATATAAGTCTTAAAGGCCCAGAAGCAAAAGGATAGAAAATTGACATAATTTTTCGGTATAAAAACTGGCAGAAGTAGCATAAGTGGGATACAAATAAAATACAATAAGAAAGCAGGTTATGAGCCAAACAATGGCCAAAAATGTATATAAGTAGGAATGTCCATCAAGCTCTGTTTCTTACTGTGAGAGGCCAGCTGACAATTTAAAAAATGCATTACCATCATGCAAATTGCCAACTAGTCATTTTCACTTCATTAAGAAAGTGAATTTTAATGTATGGTTTTTTAAAATTGTAATTGGATTGAGTTGAGTAATTATTACAATCCTACATTCAGTTCACTGTGTCGTGTTTCTCATGTCCCAGCGTAACCTGACCTACACCTGCCCAGTCTCACAGACGTTTCCAGCCTTCTTTAACTCCACTAGCACACTGCAGCTTCCAGGCCAGAGTGAAGCAGACACAGTGTCGGTCAGCCTGCAGTTCCGCACATGGAGCCCCAGCGGTCTGCTGCTCTTCACCCCGCTCATGCCTGGAGGTGTGGAGCTCAGTCTAGTGGAGGGTAAAGTGGTGGTGCACATCTACATATCACAGGGCAAGAATGCACGTGTGGACATCTCCTCAGGTAACAGCACAGTCACATGACACTTTACAAGGCACATTTTGCATGCTGAATTACAATATTCATTGAGGGTCTCTACTTAAAACCCTGTTGCTGTTATCACCAGCAATAAAGAAAAGGAATTTGCAATTAGATATTATTTATCACTCTTCCTTCGTTAAAACAACCAGAGAAATCCAGTTGGAGGTGTAGATTCTAAAGTTTTAATCACTACCACAATAATATGCTCACAAGTAAGAGATATTTTATTTATGACTGAAAGTAATCAGAAAAAATAGCTGCCATCAGCCAATCAGATTTCAGTAGGCATTTGACAGGTTTGGCACTGGCAGATCATCATGAAACCTGATTGGCATGGCCATGTATTGACTGTCCATTAGCAATTGAAATTTTACAATTGACCATTTATTGACAAGTACATTTTTGTGTGTGTTGCTTGTAGACTTGAAATAAAGTTCCAATTATACAATTATGTGAGAGAAAATTTTACAAGTTACTGCTTTAATGCTAAGCTTATAAGGGTTACAGAGTTGAACATTTGTAAATGGTTAATGAATGTTCATTCAGGATTAACTTGACTGAAATGTTTTTCTGCCCAGGTTCTGGCCTTAATGATGGACAGTGGCACAGTGTTCATTTCCTGGCTCTGGAGAGCTTCGCAATGCTGACCATCAACGGTGATGAGACATCTTCTGTAAGAGCCTCTCTGCCCATTCAGATCCGGACAATAGGAGATTACTACTTTGGAGGTGATTTTTTTCATACTCATAAGAACATGTTGAATGATAGCAGCAAGAGTGAAAGGGAAGGTTTACAAGACAGTAGTGCATCCTGCTATGATGTATAGTTTGGAGACTGTGGCTCTGTCTAAAAGACAGGAGGCTGAGCTGGAGATGGCTGAGATGAAGATGCTGAGATTTTCGTTGGGAGTGACAAGGATGGACAGGATTAGAAATGAGCAGATCAGAGGGACAGTGAAGGTGGAGCAGTTTGGAGATAAAGCCAGAGAGGCCAGGTTGAGATGGTTTGGACATGTGTTGAGGAGGAATAGTGGATATATTGGGCAAAGAATGTTGGAGATGGAGCTGCCAGGTAGAAGGAGAAGAGGTAGACCTCAGAGAAGGTTTATGGATGTAGTGAAGGTGGACATGGAGATGGAGTCCAAAAGACATGCAGTCAGGTCAATTGTGTAAAATGATCAAATTGTAAGTCGCTCTGGATAAGAGCGTCAGCCAAATGCTAATGTAATGTAATGTAATGTAATGGCTGGTGTGAAAGTAGAGGAGGCTATGGATAGAGCAAGATGGAGGCAGATGATCCGCTGTGGCGACCCCTAAAGGGAGCAGCCGAAAGAAGAAGAAGAAGATAAGAACATGTTGAATATGACTGTTGACATGTCATTTTGATTGTACTGATCAAGTTGCCTATTTGCAAACTTATTAAATCAGAATGAAATCTTTCAGTAGTGGAGAGTCCAGTTTTCATTCAGTTTTGTTTCTGACTTGCAGGCTACTTCCCACGGACGGACCTCTCTCCATCTCAGCGCTCCTTCCAGGGCTGCATGCAGCTTATCCATGTGGACGGAGAACTGGTGGACTTGCACGCTGTGGAGAAGGGCATGCTGGGAAGTTTTGAGAATGTCAGCTTAGACATGTGTGCCATTATAGACAGGTGTGTATACATATGCATGCAAATTCAGATCAAAATCACATCATTAGCCAAGCGCACTAGACAAAGAACTTTGCTAGGTCAAACTGATGATTACATGACCGAAAGATACAAATAGTAATCAAATAAGTAGAAACAAGCTATATTACATGCACACAGGTGGGGCTGTATCCATGTTTAATATTAGTGTAGTGGTGTGCCCCTTGAGCTGGGTACAAACCTCCGATCTCCAACACAAATCCCCAAGCTAGTGAGTCTGCTGATCTGCCACTTACAAAGCACCCGCACAGCTCACCTAGCTAAAATACTTTGTGTGATGATTAGGGAATGCTAACTGTTTTAGCTGTTTTTCTAAAGAGGTTGCTCTAAAGAGCTTCTTCTTAGGGCTTTATTTGGTTGTTGTTCGGTGGTTGCTGATGTGTTGTTAGGCCACTGCTGCAGAATTCCAGGTGGTTACTAAGATGTTGCTGGGCCATTTCTGCGGCATCCCAAGGGGTTGCTAAGGTGTTGTCAGGCCACTGCTATGGTATTCCAGGTGCTTGCTATGGTGTTGCTTGGCCATTGGTCTCAATTCCAATGAGAGAAAACTGTATTTGAACAAATGATGTATGAACACCATAAATCAAATACATTGGTTAAAAAGGCACAAGCGACATGTTCAGGTATCCTACAAAATTTCACATTTCCATCACAAAAGCTGTAGAAGGAGCAGCGCTGCAAATTTTGACCATAGAATAATGAGTACAAAAAAATGACGAACAATATGTTGCCTTTTTAAGCCTTTTTAAACTTTGAAAATATTGAGGTTAATAGATATTGAAATGTAAATGTGTAGTTGTTTTTTACAGTGCAAAGCAGATAACCTGCAAACACATGAACATGCATGTGTCTTTATAGCATTTACTGCCATATTGAATAAAAGAACATAAGCTAGGACCTTCTGTCTTAAGGGATATGATAATATCATGAGAACGATCACGACAAAATCTAAACCAGTCCATTTTTGATATAAGACTCCATTCGTTGGGCCTCATTCACCAACCATTCATAAGAAGAAATTCCTTCCGAAAACCCACTTATGCAGTTTTCACGAAGATTCCTACATTCACCAGTGGTTTCTTATGTGGGACTTGTTCTTAGTTAAGAACAGAATCTACACACACTCAAGAACACAAACCTGCAAACAATTCTTCCGTTTTAAGAACACATTATAAATCTGATGTAGATTTTTTCTTATGACTGTTCTCAAGAACACATTTAAGCAAAAACCTAGGAAGATATTGGTGAATGAGGCCCATTGTATCTTTAATCAGATCTCAAATGATATGCCTACACTATACACAGACAACTGGTTTCAGTCAGAAGCACTGCATCCTTGTCTTTTGTTTACCTTTATCTATTGTTAGGTGACAGTGCAGCCATAAGTGGTGAGGATAGGAGCTCAGTGACAGCTTGTTAATACTTCATTTACATAAGCAGTTTTATAGCAGTGGAGCAGAACTATCTCTGGTTCTGATGTCATTGATTTAACACAGCAGGATTTCATCTTCAAAGCCCACCTTCACATGCCCGGTGCTGTTTGATCACGCTGACAGCTTCTATACTCAGGAACAAGAGAGAACAACCCACTGATCTAACACTACACAGAACTGTCTCTACTGAGTACCACACCTACAGTATTGCAGATGTTACAATTCCCATAGAACCATCACAGCAAGACACCAGCCATAATGAACAAAATATGGGCCATACGTAACTCTCACACAAACACATGCACATACTCATTTATCATAATGCACTGAGAAAAATAATGCGTAATTCCCACATGAAGAAAATATACTGCATCAAGACAATTACTGTCAAAATTATGTAAAGTAAAGGACAAAATTGTTTGTTTTTATTCACATGGATTTAATGCTCTATTTTTGTCAGTACGTTGCTTAACTAAGAGCTTTTTAAGTGCAGGACAGTGTGAGTGCTTTAGATAGCTGTGAATCACACTATTACAGCACTGTGCAGATGTCAGAGACCACCCTTCATTTATTTAATTTTCAGCAAAAACATCCTTTAAGTGTAAATTATTCACTTTTCAGATGAGGTTAGACATAAAATAATCCACTTGCATAAGGAAAAGAAATGACAAAGAAAAGTTTTCAAAACTGAAATTTTCAAAGAAATTCTTAAAATACAGAGAAAATGGGACTCCTAATATCTGGAAAGCCTGGTATATCACCAGCAGTGTTCCTATCAGATTAACAGCTCTTGAATCTTTCATCTTTGAGAGAGAGGAGAAAATCAAGCTCCACTCTTGCTTCAGATCTGATGTTTCTGTCCATCCTTGCGCTGTGAGAAGACAGCTCCGCGCTATGAGTCTGAAAGGATGTGTAAGGAGTTAAGGAGCCCTTGCAGAGAAAAGGAAACATACTAAAAAGAACATTTGCAAATCAAACAAAGAAGCAGCTGTCGTTCTCAGAAAAAAAACTGGACTGACCACCCCAGAGTCCAGACTGCAACACCCCTGCTTTTGGAATTATTTGGACTGTGTGAAGCAGAAAATTCAACCAATTTCTAAGACTGAACTGAAGATGTGGGAAAAAATCCCTTCTTTGAAAAGCTAAACACAACCTTCCCAAAAAGAATGGCAGCTGTTCTAAAGGCAAAGTATGGATACTGTTAATACTGAAAACTGTGTATTATATTTAGTTGCTGAGTCTTCTGTGTCAGTTTCGGTTAAATATGAAGCTTTCATATGTGTGAACATGTATGAACATTCTAATAATTGGTCCTGTACCCTTGCAGGTGTGTCCCTAACCACTGTGAGCATGGAGGCAGGTGTTCTCAGACTGGTGACACGTTTAAATGCTCCTGTGATGGCACTGGATACACTGGAGCTACTTGCCACACATGTATGCATCTTAATTAGATCATCAGTATACTGTGTGCATGGGATGTGTCCTGTTTATTTCCTTGTTTAATTCTAATGTTTTCCATTCATCCAGGTGGGATTAGCAAGTTGCCTTTGCTAATGCTCTTAGTAACACATAGGAAACATATCTAGAAAAAAGTATCACAGTCCATGTGTGAAATGTTCTTTAGGTATAGATGTGTGTTCTCTCTTTCTCTCTCTTTGCTCTGAATTTAGCTGAGTGTGTACAAAAAAAAAGTGCTGTAGCAGTTATTACAGGAGAGTGTGTGTGTTAGCATTTGCTAATATGCTTACGGCTGTTCTCCTGCAGCTGTCTATGAGCAGTCCTGCGAGGAGTATAAGCACCTGGGCCGAACCTCCGACTCATACTGGATTGATCCGGATGGGAGTGGACCCCTGGAGCCATTTAAAGTCAGCTGCAACATGATGGGTGAGAGACAAAATCCCTGTTTGCACAAGACTGTTGTGTTCTCAGAGCTAGATGTGTATGAATGCACGTAAAAATAGTTTTATTGATTACAACATTCCAAAATCAGCACAGCTGAATCACCACCTTTAGATGAAAGCGTCAGCTGCATTTGCAATGATGTGATGCATTATAACATTATAATCAATTCTAATAATATTAAACAAAGTTTGCACTCTTTTCGTCTAAAATAAAAATCCGGGACCATTTTCAAACATTTCAAACATCCCTAAAAGATTAGCGTATTGTTATTTCACTACTGTGAATATATACTGCTCCAGTCACATTCATTTATTCAGTACATCTTTTAAAAATGCTTCATACTAAATTAATCCTGGCAAAAACTGAAGATTTCATTGATTCATTGAATCATATCACGAAGATTTGTTAGCAAATTGAATCACTGAAAACAGAGATTAATACCTCTCAGTATTATACAATATTTCTCAGTATTTTTCATTACTGAAAACTGCAGAAAAAAACATGTGAATTGCCATTTCTTAAACATTTCATTATATTCTCTCTCTTTTTTACATTTTTTCTTAAGTATGGAGGCTCCCAAAGAAGCATTTTTCTTCTCTGTGGCTCATGTGTATTGTTCAACCTCAAATGTGTGACTCCGAACATTAAACAATATAAAATGACAGTTGATGTTTTACAGCGATGTTGACTTTAGGGTTTTAAATTCCCACCTTAGTGGCACTGTTAATGACACATTACATTCACCTTAGACAGCTAGGTGCAATGTTAGGGTAAACAATACTACTAGTAAATGTAATGTTTGGACTAGTGCTGTCACAATTACTTAATTAAAACCTATTACTCGATTAAAATTTCAATAGATTTTTAGTTTGTAGTTATTAATTGAACGTATTTAGAATGAAGGGTTTGTTTTAACATATCTAGACTAAACAGCTCAGCAGACAGCTAACAGGCTGAGACATTATTCCAGTAATATCTAGAGATAATAAACAAAGTAAAGAATTTGACACATGAATGTCTAGCACTAGTTTCAAATGCTGAATGTCAATGAGGACCTTTCAGGCCAAAGTTAAAAAATCTATCTCTCTGAATTCAGTTGATGAAGGCCTCGCTAGTCAGCTGATGAGCTGAATCAGGTGTGTTTAATGAGGCAATGTGCTGAAGTCTGCAGTGTTTTGGCTCACAAAGCCTGGAGCATGACTCCTGCTGTAAGAGAACTGGACACCGTTGCTAATTACTGTCCAATTTTTATTGCTAGGCCTTAATAAAAATCTATCATTCAATTAATTGTCAAAATAATTACTAGTTTACCTGACTGCTCATGTAATCAGTAGTGACAGCCCTAGTTTGAACGTGTTTTCTAATTGTGAGCAGCTGAACATATTGCGTATGGACAGCAGTGTGTAAATTGAGTAGCCATTCCCATTTCCATAATTTATGCTAAAGCCCTATTCTTATGGGATTGAACTGGGGGTCCGAAGGTAATTTCCTCTTTTACAGGTGCTCCTCTCTGATTTTATTGTTGTCCAAGTCAGCCATGTTGGGAAAGCCTTTTTTTGCACTGGAAAGGAGTTTTTTGATCCCTGCTACTCACCATGTTTAGTCTTTTAGCAAGCATATCCATATTAAACGTTTTCAAAGTCACACATCGTATGCTTCGGAAGTCTTTCGACCACTTACTTGGTCTGGAAGGTTGTCTGGAAGATGTTTCCATCCACTCTACACTGGGAGAGCATTAGCAGGAGGAGAAAGAAAATAAAATCTTATCAGAGAGATAAGATCCCACAGGCTGATTAAAGGGGTGATTATAATGGCAGCTACATAAATAAAGCAGTTTATATTCACACACAGCTACATCATGAAAGCATAACTTTCTATTCGTGGTGTATCAGCTTTTCATGTACATTGAGCATGATCATATGACCACATGTGACGCAAACATCCAGGTTCATAGAAATTACAGCCCTTAACTCATGTCTCCTGTAGGATTATTGTTACTTATCCTGATGTATGAGTTTTTTTACAGACATCCCACTGATGAGTTATTCTAATCACAACAGGGCTTTAGGTTTTTTATCCCATGCAAATATGCCATAAACATTACAAATGTCTTGTGGCAAATTACTTTCTTAGTTAGTGTTATCTCCCCATGTCAGACTAATTCCATTCTAATAATACTCAGTACTACAAATAGGTTGCTTTTTGATGTTGTATACATGTGTGGTTGTGTTTCAGAAGACAAAGTGTGGACGACGCTGGTAAATGATCTGCCTCCTCAGAGCGCAGTAAGCTCAGGCTCTGATCCGGCACAGGGAACTGTACTGAGGCTCAACTACAGCATGACTACTGACCAGGTGCTTTTCTCAATCTAGGTCTATGCTGAAATACTGCTGCTGTACTGTGAAGGACAAAGCACATTGTTACCCCTTAAAGGCCTCGATGTAGTATTGTCATTTTGCTACATATTTGATATATGTTCCATGAATATTTATATGTAATTGCATAATTACATAATGAATGGCACAACTATGCAAATAATAATATTTACATCCAGCATTCTGTATCAGCAGGCTTGAATCTACATCTAAAGTCCTATTTGTTTAGATGTCATAACAAACATGACAAAATCTAATTGTACTCGAAATTTAAACTGTAATAAAATACCTGCTCTATTATGTTCACAAATAGGGAGTCAGTAGAACTATTAGAATGTCTTAGCTTGTTTCAATGAGCTGCAATTAAGTAATTCATACAAAATCACAGCATGCTTTTATTCAGATTATTATATTATCTGACCTTTTCACCTTTTCAGCAGTGTTTGTGTTATTGTGTTGTTTAGGTAAACGCTATCACCAGCAGCGCAGAGCACTGTGAGCAGTATGTGGCCTATGCTTGCCGTATGTCACGCCTACTCAACTCACCAGGTAAAGAAGCATGCGTGTGTGTGTGTGTGTGTGTGTGTGTGTGTGTAAAGCAGAAAATCTCTATTCCCCCTCCCTTATTCCTCACTGCATCCCTCAGTTTATCTCTGTTAGAGATGGATAGTAGCACTCAAGCATACAGCCTTGAGTAAACGTATATTTGAGACTCTTTGCATTAATCTTAACTAAACAGTCCAGAGTCTGGATGTATCTATTCATCAACCTACGATTTATTGCAAAATTGTGCTCTTTAATAATATTAGTCCTATCACCACATACTTAGGTAAGACATGTGTTTTATTGGTTTCAACCTTTTTCACTTTTTCAGCATCATATAGATGTTCAGTGTTATCAAAACAAATCTTTTAGAAATGGCTGGTAGGCTCCAGCACCCCCGCGACCCTGAGGGATAAGTGGCTTATAAAATGTGTGTGTGTGTGTAACCGTTTTTCACAGTAGCCATAAAATGCAATGTCTGCTGTTTTCCCTGATCCCTTGACTAAACTAAGAATTTTTTTCTTCAACAATGTTGAAGGAATATTTTTGAATGATGGAAATGTGTATGGCTTAAATTACTTGAAAAACTTGATTTTTGCCTTTATAGGTGAGCAAGAAAATCTGTGATTTTATTTTGCTTAACAAAGGGTTAAATGCTTTATTGTGGCAGTTGTACTCAATCTTTAAAAATTAAGATAGTGTTTTTCATTTTATCTTGGCACAAGTATCTTTTTGGAACAGTGTGGATTGTTTTCACAGCAGGGACATCTCACCCCTCTCCTTTTACCCCTCATTGCTCACTAGCAGCTCAACATTTCACACACGGAGAGCCAACAGTGTCCTGGTTAATCTGATAACAGAGTTACAGGGGAAAATATTGCATCTGATTATATTCATTAAAAATATGAGTCAAGTTCCATTCTGCTAGCAGAATGACCGCTATAGGGAGATTGCATCAATATTTTTATGTAAGGATTGATTCTCAAAAGATAATATAAGGATCAGAAGATCCACCCATCCTTAGGGATTCTCATTTCACCCTCACTGCTTTCTCTGCCTGCTCTGTCCACAAGACAGCGTGTGAATGTTTATCTGCTCTTCCCAGCAGGAGCTAATGTTTGAAGAGTCCTTTAGTCTGAGTCTTCACAGATACTCTCAACACAGATTAGTACACCACTAGCCTACTGAGTCAGCTCTCTACGGGATTTGCTAAAGCAAGGCTAGGCTCTTACTGAAAAATGTTATGCTCAGCACCATTACCAGTGATGGTTTAGCTGGTCACCCAGCAGCATCAGACCAGCACTAGACCTGTAAAAACCACCATGCACTAGCATGGAATTCATGCTTGTCTGTGCTGGTCTTTTCAGCAGGGCGGACATCGATTGTAATTGCATTTCCTTACTTAAATAGCTCATCTATCAAAGTCAGCAAGCCCATCTATCTCTATAGAGGCTTACTAATTATCTCAACCTTGTTATTCCCACTCTAGATGAAGCTGTAATACTCTGAGAATTAGGGAATTATGTGGATTTTACTAGCTGAGCTGTAACATTTGTTCTTTTGGCTGAGCTTAACTACATTAGAAAAAACTTAACGTTCAAGGTGAATCAGTAATTATCTCACGATACTCAGTAATCCAGTTTGGATTTGGATTCTCTTAATAAATACATCTGAGATTCCTATTCTGTTCATTTAAAAAAGTATAAAACAAGCTGTCTGTGTCATATGAAAGGCAAAGCCCTCGTTATATCAGGTATTTATTTTTGCACAACTATGAATAGTTGCAGTATTAGATATTGTTAATAATAATTCTTTTTAAATTAATTTAATTCATTTGTGTTTGTTTGTGTTAGATGGCTCACCATACACCTGGTGGGTTGGCCGGGGGAATGAGAAGCACTTCTACTGGGGCGGCTCGGGACCAGGAATTCAGAAATGTGCTTGTGGAATTGAGCGCAACTGCACTGACCCCAACTACTACTGTAACTGCGATGCTGACCAGAGACAGTGGTGAGACCTATGTTCATTCAAAAAAGTGCCTAAAAGTGTCAAAAAAATCAGATTTACACAATTTTCACCTTGGCCCAAGTGTACTCAATGAGCCAAGACACATGTAGTGTGTGAAGTTATCTTTTTAGTTTTGCACTGGAGCCACAAGGCTAATGTAGCTAACACATGATGGAACCTTCTAGCCACCTGTTTACCATATACTTGCTTATTGTCTAAAAATGGACAAAAGTATGTTGCATAGTTAAACAGAAGTAGCAGTCGTCTTAAATCCTGCCTATACAGCAACCCAGGTCATTTGATTGTGCAATGATTTAGGCATGCAATTTACACAGTGCTAAACGGATGGTGATATGCTTTCGTTTGTAGCTACTATGCTAGACTAAAGACGTTTAAATTTGGGCTAAAGGGAAAATTTTGTAGTTTGGGGCCAAATCATTGCCCTAAACGCATACATTAAGAAAGTATGATGCTCAAAAGTGTTCACTATCTCACTATGTGGAATAGTACACATGTACTACGGATAACTAAAATCAAGCATAAAACCAGAGGTGATGGGTAACCAGTATCCAGAATGTTGAGGGTTCAAGTTCCTTCTGGTTGTGCCTTTGGGGATGGCACCCAAACCTGCTCTGCTATGGTGCTCCCAGACTAGACATGCTTAGAAAGCAAAATGATCAATAAGGCACAACATCCTGCCGATTGGTGACTATTTATAATTTTTTTGCGCATGTAGATCCTGATTCAGTGTTTGTTTAGGTGCTTTGTGTCCCCCAAAAAACAGTGTTCTAGTATAGCAGTTTTACTTTGAGACACTGGATACTTGCAGGCCTACATATTTCATGATGATATGTTGCCCTCTGGTGGTCAGAAGCTTTTATCTGAATCTAGTTTGTCTGTTTTTTTCCACAGGAGGGAGGACGCAGGTGTGTTGATGTATAAGGACCATCTACCCGTCACTCAAGTGATTGTTGGGGACACACAGCGTTCTGGATCTGAGGCCAAGCTTACTGTAGGGCCTCTCCGCTGCCAAGGAGACCGTACGTAGAACGATCTTATCTTTGATTTGCTTTTTAGAATGCATTGGGTACCTACTCACTCAAGTAAATGTGCATTTTGCTTGCTGATGCTACAGTGTGACCATTTGGTGATAGATATCTTCCAAACGTTTATCTGTTAAACAAAAAGTTCATTTTACAGTTTTTCCTTTTACCCCAAATACAGATAATCAGCCAAGATGTTTTTTTTTCCTTATTTACTTTTGTGTTAGACCCAGCTTAATAGAAAATCTTTTATTGGTTTGTTTGTTTTATTTTGGGGTTTTTTTGTCAAAGAAATCTGAAGAAATATTTTTCTACACTTCCATAGTTCAGTCATCGAAGTTGGTTGCATTTTCAGCTTCTCACAATCCAATTAAACCCAAACACAGAACACCAACAGCATTTTTTGATTGGCAAACAAGAAAATTGGCTAATTTTCTTCTTTCTCTATTTTTTTCTCAGTTAAAGCATCTTGAGAGTTACACTTCTTTTCAGACTTGTAGTGTTGAATCGTCTTCTCACAGTGGAAGGATGGACAGGAACACCTGTGTTTTTTCAGATCTAAAGCAAGAGTGTAGCTTGATTTTCTCCTCTCTCTCAAAGAGGAAAGCTTTAAGTACTGTTTATCTGATGGTGACAGTTTTGGTGGTCTACCAGGCCTGGCACAGTTGTTGAGAGTACCATTTTATCTAGAAAGTTCTGTTTTTCCCTTATTTTTGCATTGACCTTCCCCTTGCTTATACTAATGGATCATCGAATATCTAATCTCCTCAGAAATATCTCCTGAAAAAGTACTAACTAAATGGTGGTTGGTCTCTGACTTTTGTACAGTACTATGTAGCTATGTGAACTGTCTAATCTGTGCTTCTGTTTATCGCTTAGGCAATTACTGGAATGCTGCATCCTTCAACACACCGGCATCATATCTACACTTTCCCACATTTCGAGGGGAGACCAGTGCAGATATTTCCTTCTATTTCAAGACCTCGTCCTCGTATGGTGTCTTTCTGGAGAACATGGGCAACAATGACTTTATTCGCCTGGAGCTGAAATGTGAGTGATTCATGCAGTAAGACTTTATTCACCTTTTGACGTGATTTCAACTGGGCAAGAAATGTATCTTATAAGTATCTTGAAAACACTAATGGCCTGTAATGAGCTGTGTCATCTTACCAAGAATATACCATATAGACCATCAGTACTTAAGTGCTTTCTGCACCTTGACTTTGCCAGGCTGTTTTAACCCTTACATGGATACTTTAGGTAGCTAACAACCCATAGCCTTATTTTGAGATAAGTGACAAACAAAATATCAAAGTGTAGCAAAACATATATCATTTTATTACTTTGTTGCTGTCAGTAAACTGTGTTGACTGTTTTACTAAACTACGTAACAGCTTGTACATCAGTTTGTGAGTCGACTTTATTAATTAGCCCTTCATTAAAGGTCAGAGGGAGAATAATAGATGGGCAACAAATGGGCGACAATCTGTAAACATTCATCTTAAAAATGGACCTATAAGGTGGGTTTGGCTTGTAAAATGGTGAATTTGGAAGTGCAAGGCTAATAAAGTGTATGGGGAGCATAAGTGTCTGGGTTGCTAATGACCCAAATAGTTGCCAGTGCATGCATGCAAGTGTTATTCTTATTAGAAAATTTACTGGTGCATGTTGTGTTTTCAAATCCTGACACTCAGAGGAGTAACTGACGCTCTCCTTGCAGCTGCCTACATGGTGTCCTTCTCATTTGATGTGGGTAACGGGCCAGTGGAGCTGACTGTGCGCTCACTAACGCCCCTCAATGACGACCAGTGGCACCGGGTGGAGGCGGAGCGCAATGTGAAAGAGGCAGTGCTGCGTTTGGATAAGCAGCATAGGGAGGTGCGGGCAGCCCCGCCTCAGGGCCACACCCAGCTACAGCTCTACAGTCAGCTGTTTGTGGGTAAGACAAATACATCTCAATACACAATTGGTCCAATAACAATGAGGGCTGTCAAATTTAAATCAAAAATGTATTACTTTTTGTTTTGACTCAGTTAAAGCTTTACCTTAGTTTGACCATTCAGCCTGTCTGTAATAGTCCAGGATGAAGCCCAGCTGTTTATGTACTGTATGTTGCTGTGATAGGCTACAGTATAAGACTCCAAAGCCTTCACTGCAACAAGAATCCACAAGCACTATGAACGAGAGTGAGACTGACTGTATACATGATATATATTATACATAAACTAGTTGGATGGAACATATAATCACTGTTGCTCTCACTTGTGTTTACACAATGCAAATAATGTTATAGAAATATTGAAAGTAACAAATATATTCTGATGAATATTATTAGTAATGTATTAATAATAATAATAATAATAATAATGATAATTATAATAATACTCATAAAAATAAAAGCATTAAATAATAATAAACAATACAGCTTATGACATCCTGAAATCCAGCATCTCAGAAAGGTAGCATGCTTTACAAAAAAAAACAACAAAGAAATAAATAAAATATTTAATAAGAAAGAATAGATTTTAGTTTGTTCTAACTTTTGTGGTACATTGTATGACTGTAAGCCAAAATGGTGCTCTCAAAATAGTGTTGAAAATAGGGCATAGTTTCAGACATAGCCTTGGACTCTTTAGACCGTTTTTTCTTTGTATTGATTTTCTGCAAGATAAAAGACTCTCTGCAATGTTCTCAATGCATAAGGACTTCATATTTGTGTAAATTTATGTAGTGCTGGGGTGGTAGTGGATCTTGTGCCTGTGAATCTAAAGCAGTGATATTGATTTCACATCGCAGGTGCCTCAGGAGGGCAGAGAGGATTTCTGGGATGTATCCGCTCCCTGAAGATGAATGGCGTGACCCTTGACCTGGAGGAACGGGCGAAGGTGACCCCGGGGGTGAAGCCAGGTTGCTCAGGTCACTGTTCCAGCTACGGCATGCACTGTCAGAATGGTGGCAAATGTGTGGAGAAATATAATGGCTATTCCTGCGACTGCAGCCTCACAGCATTCGATGGGCCTTTCTGCACAGATGGTACTCTTTTAGGCTATTTCTGTTTCATATAGTTACTATACATATATATATATATATATATATATATATATATATATATATATATATATATATATATATTCACCGGCCACTTTATTAGGTAGTTATTGTGCAGTTGCATGTTAACACAAATAGCTAATCAGCCAATCACATGGCCGCAACTCAATGCATTTAGGCACGTAGAGGTGGTCAAGACAACTTGCTGAAGTGCAAACCGAGCATCAAAATGGAGAGGAAAGGTGATTTAAGGTGATTTGGTTGTTGGTGCCAGACGGGCTGGTCTGAGTATTTCAGAAACTGCTTATCTACTGGGATTTTCACGCACAACCATCTCTAGGGTTTACAGAGAATGGTCCAAAAAAGAGAAAATATGCAGTTAGCGACAGTTGTGTGGACGAAAATGCCTTGTTGATGTGAGAGGTCAGAGGAGAATGGGCAGACTGGTTCCAGATGATAGAAAGGCAACAGTAACTCAAATAACCAACCAAAATCTCTGAGGAATGTTTCCAACACCTTGTTGAAAGCATGCCATGAAGAATTAAGGCAGTTCTGAAGGCAAAAGGGGGTCCAACCTTTTACTAGCAAGGTGTACCTGATAAAGTGGCTGGTGAGTGTGTATATATATATATATATATATATATATATATCAAAATGAAAAATATTAGATATTTAGAGTACATTCATTTTTGCTGTGTAGGCATTTTGTCAAGAATTTCACTTACTTCTGTCTAATTAGTCACATTTTTGTTTTATTTGTGTTTTATTTCTATGTGCTGCAGATGTCGGAGGCTATTTTGAGAGTGGCACGATGGTCCGGTATGACTTCATGTCAGACAGTACCTCTGCCCCTGTGGGAAAGGGTGTGTCTGGAGCTCTGGGTGTGGAGGGGAACCTGACTCAGGAGGAGCTGAGCTTCAGCTTCAGCACATCTCATGCCCCCTCTGTGCTGGTATACATCAGCTCCAAGACACAGGACTACCTGGCAGTGGTGCTGCGCCATAATGGTGAGCACAATGATGTTGATCGGAAGAAGTTTATTGTCATCCCAACCAAATACAAGTATACGTGGAACAAAACAATTCCTCCATACGCACATGTCCTGTGTTTACAGCAGTGACCGTTGCTTTAAGACTTTAGAAGAAGCACAGCTTCTGCTAAAATTACACCATAACGTGGTGCTGAAATGGTAAACACCGGCTCTGTATTACTTGTAACTCATACTTCAGTATTTTTAGCTAGAATGAAATGTGAAATATCTACTGTATGTCAGTACAGTGTCACAAGCTGTGTCTGATAGACAGTTTATTCTGCATGAATGTGTGGAAGACAATAGAAGCTCAGCCCATAGAACCCTGTTGAAACCAGACTTTAATGAGAGTTAATGGCAGATTCAAATACAGACTGTTTCAGTGGAGCAAAGATAAATGTTGATTAGAGGAAGCCAGGCTTCACAGTCTGTTAAGTAATCATGTGCTTTTTGCATTTGAAAATTATTTCAATGTTTATTGGACTGTAGGCTTTTACAGATGTCATTTATGTCTACCTGGAAGCTTGGAGTTCATATATGAGGATTGATAGAGCTCTCAAAGAAACGGGACCACGTAACAAACCTGCCTTTTACAGACACTTTAATGCTCTTGACTGACATTGTCTCAAACTAAGAATAGTCTGGCATTGGCTACTGCTCAGTGTTGCAGGTGAGTTCAGAACTAGCATTTGCATTGCTGGCTTGGACAAACTTGCAGGTGTTTATGGTAATTTTCTATCGTCATTTAGAAAATATAGACAAATATAAAAATTTGATTTGCTAACTGTTAACACTAAAGCATATAGCTCTTTTTTTGAGAATGTGAACATTGAACTAAAGCTAAAAAAGCAGGGCATACATCCTATTTTAGAGGATTATGATATGCTAGTCCTGAGCACCTTAACAGTACACTTCAGGATATGGGCCTGAGGTCTATAATGAAAACTGGCCATTTTTTTTACCTTTTTACTTCATGCGTCTGGTTTTGTCATCATTAAAAAGACTATATAATTCTTTTCTTGTAATACTCTATTAAAAATAACTCTTGCTCCACCTCTAAAACATCTTCTAATGTTTTAGTACGTCATCATGCACCAGCAGACATAAAAGGTATTATGAACCAATAATATCTTGTTTCACCTCCAACTACTTGTCATCGAGTGGAAATGTTCAGCTAGCTCAGAGACCCTTCAATACTGTTTTTCACTCAGGAATATGTCACAGTACAAGAGGAAAATGCATTATGATTTCCCATTCCCCTTGACTGTGTTCTAATTAGCATGTTGTTCACAGGTTCAAGGGTTTTGAATTCTTTCACAAGGTGCTATACATAAATCTCTTGATTGTTAGCTCGAGCACCCGTCATCCTGATGTGATTTTGACCTTTTTTTAAACTATGCTTTGATTTTGTTCATATCTGACCATCCAATACTTTTATACAGGCCTGTGGGCTTGTAATATTGCATTTTAGATACATTTAGTCTCAAAAATGCTAATTTGTTCCAGTAGACACTTCTTAAGATGAGTCACTGAGATGTGATGTGGTCTCTCCCAGGTACACTGCAGATACGTTACAGCTTGGGGGGCTTGAAGGAGCCCTTCACCATCAGCCTGGACCATCGCAACATGGCCAACGGGCAGCCACACAGCGTTAACATCAGCAGACAGGAGAGACTCATTCAGTTGCAGGTGGGGCTTCATTGATGCATTGAATTGTTTCCAGTAACACTTTACTGCAGGGTGCTGTTCATGAGGCTACATGACACCTATGTATGCTTGTCATGACAGCTGACATACCCTACATTAATGTTTATCAGTGCTTATTCCTACTCATTTTCTGTAAAGGTTATATTTGCCAATTTTGATTAAAGTTAGCTAAAGTAGACTTTTATCAGATGACGCATGTTGGAATAAGCATTTATAAACATTGATGTAGGCGTATCTTGGATGTCATCGCATGCTTATGTAGGTGTCATGTAACCTTGCGTACAGTACCATACAGTGGTGTTTCCTTGCTTCCTAAAGAATCACGATTGGATTGAATCATTGCGAGATCAGCAAGGATCAGTGTTGATTAGAAAAGCAGAGGACACTGTTACGGTGTATGTAATTGTGTTTCACTTCATTTGTTTCTATGCCTCCATGTGTTTCTACAGTTAGATCATTACCCCACTGTGAGCTACTCTCTCCCTGATGCCTCTGACACTGTGTTCAATCTGGTCAAGACCATTTTCCTTGGAAAAGTCTTTGGTGAGTAGATTTGAGTAGAAGACAATCGTTGTTTAAACAGTTGAATTGGATCAAATTCATTCCTTTTTTTCCCTTCTGATACCTGATCCAGCATCTTCTGATTCCAACACCAAATGATTCCAATATGCAGTCTTTAATGGACATAACATTAAAATCAATTGAGTACCAAATCAGTACTTTTATGAAACCAGCAATATGTAGATTTTATATATTTTAGATATTTATAAACAGTATGTCTTCATATTAAGTATGAGAATAATATCTATATACCTACATAGATACATTTTCCAGGGCAGCAGTTCTCTTGTAGTGTGTCTATTTGAGCAGATAGCTAAAGAAAAAGAACAGTTATGTCTGAAAGTTAAAAAAGAAATAAAATCTGTGAGCTTTTACCTTAAATGAAGGAGAAAGTAGTGTACATAAAGTAAACATATACAATTCTGGCCTAGCTTTCCACAGAAGCACGTTACCTTTGACAACTGGAAATGAAAATGTGCTGCTATCTATTCTGAAGTAGCAGAACGGTTAGTAAATTGCCTCACTGTATTTGATTATTTTAAAATGATGTCACTTATTTTGCTTATTACTCTCTGTTGCTCAAAATTAAGTGCAGGCTTAAACGAAGCACCACTTTTTTCCCAATGGTGGTTATTTAAGCTCTTTTAGCTCTTACAGTTATTTACGGTTGTTAGAACTTGTTGAAACATTATTGTTACAGCTCTTCACTTTTACAGGGTACATTAAAACCAATGAATTGATTATTAGTCAGTTAATTCACATGAATAAATGTCAAAATACCCATGTTTTGCGGCCATAATGTTTTCCAAAATATCTACTTTAGAGCCAAGTACATCCCAAATAAGTTTTCTGGAAGGTTCTGTGTTCATGAATGATTACAGTATTGGAGAACTCCCAGCTCTAATCCACTCTCCTAGTTTTCCACCTGCTGCTCTCAGTAAATGAACTAGCTCCCTGAGCACTGACATCATCCTCAGAGGCTGAGAGCAGAGCTCCTGATCTGACTCCGGTTTCCAGGTTTTACAGCTGCTGGCAAAGCAGAAACAGTGTGAAACGCCCTGACCTGCTCTCAGAGCTGTACAGTACAGGCGTCAGGCAGCAGCCGAGATATCAGAAGTCAGATAGCGAACTTTAAAGAAGTGCTAGCTATTGTTATGTTAGCTAAAATAGCCAGGTGGAGGATCAAGCAATCACAGAATGACAGAAAAGCAGAAAAAAGTGGAAGGATAGAAAAAGCTAGATCAGAAGACCGGAGCTAGGTTCAGAGTGGCTCTGTTACTGGGAGACAACACCACTGCATTCAGAGACTACATCTGCATCACACAGGTAACAGAGTCTACTGTTATTGTCTAGAATATAAACCTGTTAGCACTGAAAGGAAGTGGGCTGTCTTGTCTGTTTAGAAATTGGAGTTTTAATTATGATTGTTCTACCTATGATTGGGTCCTTGACCACAGTTGCAGTGGAGATGCATTTATTTATAGGTATTTTGATTAATATAGGGGTTGCGATGCAGTACATGCACTGGATCAAATTAGGGGTGCACTGATGTGGGAATTGTGGGCCTATGCTAACATTTAGTATCTGTTATTTTACATGTGCAAATCTGCTGATGTTGATACATAAATATTTAGAAAATGTAGAAACTGAGACAAAATCCTGAATAAGCATTACAGAGAAATAAGATACAGTGCATTCAAAAAAAGCTAACATTTAGCACTGTAACCTAGTGTTACTCAAGCGTGCTGCTCTTCAGGAGTAATGGAAATAGAGGCTTATGCAAAAGTTTGTGCACCTCTGGTCTAATTGTGTGTTTTGTTGATTTTACAAGTGAAAATAAGTTCACACATCCTCTACAGAGGACACACCTCCACACATTTAAATAGACAATTACTGTTTATTTGCTGAATTGAACAAAAAAATTATAAAATAATATGGTGCAAAAGCATATGTGCAAAAGTTCTAGCACATTTTTGTATGTATGTTTTTGTATGTATGTATATATATATATATATAGTGTGTTCTCTGTAAAGGATGTGTCACCTGTAATTTGACCAGGTGTTTTTTGTATACATTTGTATACATCTATATCCCATTAAATACCAGTATGAAATACAGTATAGGTCAAATCTAAATCTGTGACTGATGATGAAACTTTTTTGAAAGTCTGTGGATACAGAGAGAATTCCAATCATATACAGTTCGATTTTATGCTGCAAAAAATATTTACATAAATTTGAATGGTTTCCACTGTTATAATGTGCTCCAACTGACACCATTTACATTTTGCGTATATTCAGATATGTTTGATAATATTACTTGTTTGTTATAACTATGCTTTCACTGCCAGGTCCTGTTTTATTGACGTTTTTTGATATATTAAAATGTATGGTGCCAAAACAACAATACATTCTGTATCATGACATGTATGTATTGTTACACCTGTCGGATCCTGTGTATGTCATTTGCATTCTAGACAGCTTGCTGTCTGTAGCTCGGCACTTTGTCTTTGTTTGCAGTGGCTAGGAGCTGGGCTTGCAGTAAAATAAGAATGGACATGGTCAGAGGACAAAGATACAGATGTATGGTCAATGTCACAGGGTCTTTATTCGTTTGGTTTCAGAGATTGCAAAGATCTCTCCTTTCCTGTCTGAAAGGCCCCCCACTCCTCTCTATCACTCTTTATCATCACCTGTTTGTCCTTGTGCTTTGAAGAAAATAATTGCTTTTTCCTCTCTCGCTGTCTCTTTCGTTTCCCTCGCCCTATTTCTCTCTCCTAGTTCTAGGCTTGTGTCACAGTGCCAGATATTTCAGTTTTCATGAATAATGTTAAAGGACATGAGAATGTCATAAAACATCTGACATAAGCTATTATGCTTTAGCTTCTGAAACTCCAATGCTGGAACAAACCTGCCCTGAAATAGTGCTTAGTGCTCCCTCACACGTATGGTGTGTATGATTTTAGCTGTATAGAGTGATTCAGTAGTTTTAGTATGATAGTCTGCTTTTAGACACGCAACTTAACTGAAGTGCATCAGTTAAAAACGGCCTTTTTATTAGTTTTGAAGAAAAACGTTTGTGTGAGACTGGGATCAGAATCTGCCAGTGCTCAAGGTTTCAATATTGCTATCAGAAAAGAAAAAGAGTTGTGATATTGCAGCATCTTTAGCTTTGAATGTTTCAAAATCACTTTGATTCCTGCACATTTACCAAAGGCCTGAATCCACCATTATTTTTGATGAACAAGGTTTTCACATTATGACTTGTCATATCAGATGTTCAGTGTTTAAGCTATAATTTTTAAGCTTTAATTTATTATACTGCCCAAGTTGGACAGTGATCTAATACTCCGTAGTACCATAGTTGTTTAAAGTTAGGGTTATGTGTAGGGCATAGATATACATATTACATAGGCACATCTGGACTTTTGGATATGATTATACAAAAAGCATTAAGTGACTTGAAAAATGTTTTGTTGATTTTCTAAGTGAAAATAACACATTCTCTATAGAGACCACACTTATGTATGGCATTTTCAGCAAATGTTAGTGTATTACTTCAATTTATTTGCTGAGTTTAGCATATTAGCAAAAAATGTGCCTTTAAATGTGCAGGAGTGTGTTCTCTTGAGAATATGTTAACTTTTTTGTCAATTTTTTTGCACACAACTTTAAAGATAAGATAAACCTAAGCCCAAATCACTTGTTCCTCACCTGCAGTGTGTATAATATAAAAGTATTTACAGTCTTAGAAAAGACGTAAAATGAAAAGAAATAAGTGGCCATATAAACATCACTATATGTTATATATAAGACAGAAGGGTCATTTAATGCACCTGTAATGAATGCTGCTCTTGTAATTATGCAATCAAGCACTAATAGAAGGATCACTGTAACACCTGCAATGTTTAAGGTATATATTTACACATATTTAAAGCTTTACCCAAGTGCAATAACCAACCCTTGTTTATAAGTAAACAAAGCAGGGGTACATTGTTTATTTTTAAGCAAGAACACTCAATTATGCTCCACTACGGTTTTTAGCTTGAAATTAATGTACAGGACATTTATCAGTGTTTCCAATTTTCTTGAACTGCTTATTTTTATTTTTGATCACTGACTCACTGCTAGTTTCATTACAGAGTAGTTTGAAAGTGTTGGCTTGGAGTTTTTATGCTCTAGCAACAATAACTGCTGTTAAGTTAGCTCATAAAGTGATCATCTCTTGTCTTTCAGAAACGGGTCAGATAGATCCGGTGCTGATAGAGCGGTATAACTCCCCAGGCTTCGTGGGCTGCCTCTCCAGGGTGCAGTTCAACCGCATTGCCCCACTGAAAGCTGCACTAAGACCGGCTATACCATCTACTGCCTCTATTCAGGGGGTCCTTGTAGAGTCCAACTGCGGCGCCTTACCACTCACCATCCCACCCATGTCCGCAGCCTTTGACCCCTGGCAGCCGGACTCAGGTGAGGCACTTTGAGCTGCATTTGAATGCTGTGTCTGCTTGTGTCTTATCTGTCTGTGATTACCCAGTGCCCACCAAACCAGACTGTTCTAGCTTCAGATGTATGGCAAATAAGCGATGTCACTCTCTTTGATATCTGATGCTTCAAAAGAAACGACCAATAAAATTCACCAAAAAGAAGAGACAGCAGCTGTAAAAATATTGGAATTGGTCATAAAAAATATATGGTCTTAAGAAAGCTTGTTGTCACCTTGTATTGGAGTAATTGAATTATAAATGAAAGATGAATAACATTTAGACCTAAAATTTGGCCAAAATAAGATGCTTTAGAACCATCATGTTGCCATTTAAGCAGAGGTTTCTGCATGTTTAATGAGATATTTATAAACACTATCTGCTTATTACATTGAAAAAATTATCATGATTATATTGATAGAAATAATTCAAAAATGAATGGAATAAGTTCTTACCACATTAACATATATACAAGGTACCATGTTCTCAAGTGAACATTTTGTCTTCTTCTTATAAGGTTAAAAATTCTGAGATAAAAGGTTTTGTTATGTCAGCGACAATTCGTTCCTGCAATTAGGTACATAAATGTTCTTTGCTCTACCAGCAGTGAGCCATCAATGGCTTATTACATTAGTTTCCCCTGGAGGGTAATATTGCTGCATGGGCATTAGAAAGGCTGCTTTATTGATCCAGCTCTTTGACCATGCGCTTCCATGTCCTCCTCTGAGACAAAAGATCTGTAGCTTCACCTCTTCTTCCTCTACCTCCTTCCATTCTCACCGTTTCTGCTCTGTTTTGATAGAACAGCTCTGTAGGCTGTGCTTTTTTCTGTCATTGCTCTGGTCTACACAACACAGTCCATGTAGCCTTTTGGGACAGCAGGGCAGGGACAGTGAGGAAATCAATCACTGTGTAAATCTCCAGCACGTCCTGAATGATCTGCTGTGTAATGTATGATGTGCCTTTAGGTCTCTGTGTATGTGAACTGCAGTAAAGCAGAGCAGCCTCCAAATACAATGTTATAGAAAGACAACCAGCATGCTAGCTATTGTTAGAGGGTATAAGGGTATGAAGGGGGATTCCATAAATTTGTCTTAACTTCTTTACAATTCAGTGGTTAAGGTGTAAACAAAGTCAGTCAGAATGGTTTGAGGTAAAATATTCCATTTTACAGATGTTTCTGTGGTGATAGGAACCAGAGATCATGACGTCTACAGCACAGATATAGCCATTCCATTTACTGTCCGAAACCACCTTTATATATTTTTTAGTTTTTATTTATATGGTTGATTGAATGATAAAATGGTGGAAAATCTTGAAAAATCTGACGTTTTTGACTTGAACGCCCTGGATGTAAGTCATAAAACAGTGTTTCGAGCATCAGTCAGAGTATTCATAACCTTTTTGTGTAAGCTTTCTGTGGCTTAAAGTGGCATTAAACATTTTAGAAGAAACCCATAAATGTAAGATTTTTCTCTGTTAAAAATGATGATAACCGTTGTATTAGCTTAGTTTAATGTCATTTCAATTTACTATCATCCTTTTCTTTATAACAAATAAAAATCAGGGTAGCTAGGTAAATCTCCTGTTGCTGTACCCGTGTCTTAAATGGTTTAATGGTTTAACCTATTTAAGGTGGAATGGGAAATTCAAACAAGAAGCTGGCGAATAGCTGACTTCAGCTTGTTATCACAGACAAATTAGGGGTTGGCAATAATCAACCACTACTCCATGTAACTCAGTTCCAAAAGAGAAGATGATGCTGAGAAACAAGGAATAGGGGCAAAAATAAGAACGAGCCTGGGCATTCATTCATTCATTAACATGTAATTTCCTATCATAAATGCAATTTTAATATATCCAGGAGACAAAGTTCTGAAAATGATCAGTTCATGTGCTGATTTGGAGTTTTTTTTTTTTTTTTGGCAACATTCACTTCCTCATCCCAACCAGCAGGTTGCATGACTGCCAAATTTACTGCTAGAGGTCCTGGGGCATGCTGACTCTGTTTTCTCTGTTTTTGTTGTTATATTATAGCCTGAATCATGTATTTTTATTCACAATCTAAGATATGGGATGTAGAAGATTGCTGAAGATCTTCCTGCTCCTTTGAAACCAAGAGATATTCTTACGATGCCCTCAGTGAAAGGCATCTGTGATCAGTGTCCCGTAGAGAGGATTAGTGTAGCACTGGCGAAAAGACAAAATCCTGTGTGAGTGTGATACTGTGTATGGGTGTGAGTGGGTGTATTCAGTGTTCCTGAGTTTCAGTCACGCAGGGCGTGAGCCGTGCTGAGATGGCAGCTGAAAGGAGCAGACGCTTTATCACTGATCTGCAGTCATGCCAGCCTCGGCCTCTTCACTCCTGCTGACAGAAAACACTTTCTATAGTCATAAATATAACCTCAACCTCCACCTACCTACTGTGCCACAATTGAAAATATAATTCCTACATTATTAAGAAGGATGTAACCATTTCTAGGCCTGTCACTAACATCTATATAGAAATGTTAGCTGATTAACTGACATCTAAATAATTGAGTAACAATTTAACTGAAACTTTTTGTTCACTGTATGCAATTATTAAAGCAATGGTTTGGCAAAATATCTATTTCTTGCAGTCGTCCACTTGCTACAGTTGTAGTCTTTTAGCTGAGACATGTTTGGTTTCCAAATTTTGCTTCTTTAGTTTAGCACTTGAGCCATGAGGCTAGTGTAGCTAACAAACACTAGAAGTCAATAGTCACCCAAATTTGTTCTGTGAATGCATCCCCAAAACTTTTCTCAGCTCACTCAAGCCTCCTTGGTCAAGAGACCTAAGGTCTCAAAGACTTTTCAGCAACCTTAATAAAGAGCGAGTTTAAGTGAGTTTAAGTCACAATAAGTGGCTGCTTGCAGTGTTTAGTTCCACTGTGAAACTGTGAAAGTTCATTTTTACAGCTTACAGTACATCATACAGAAGTCCAAGCCACACTGATATCTCTGTGCAAACATAATGAAGAGCAAATTTAAGTGAATTAAGTGATTTTAAGTTAGTTTTTTTGTACTCACAGAAAGGATTTCAGTGGCTATTGACTTCTAGTGTTAGCCTCATAGCTCTAGTGCTAAACTAAAGAAGCAAAATTTGGACAATAAACATGTCTCGGGTGATCGACCACATAAACAAACATTACTGACTGTTGCCCTCTAAGATATCAAATAAATAATCATTCCTCACTGCTGCCCTCTTAAGGCATTATTAACCTCAAATAAACAAACATTGTTCATTGTTATTCTCTACAGCTGTTATTAACATCAAATAAACAAACATTACCCATTGTTATTCTCTACAGCTGTTATTAACCTCAAATAAACAAACATTATTCATTGTTATTCTCTACAGCTGTTATTAACCTCAAATAAACAAACATTATTCATTGTTATTCTCTACAGCTGTTATTAACTTCAAATAAACAAACATTACCCATTGTTATTCTCTACAGCTGTTATTAACATCAAATAAACAAACGTTATTCATTGTTATTCTCTACAGCTGTTATTAACTTCAAATAAACAAACATTACTCATTGTTATTCTCTACAGCTGTTATTAACTTCAAATAAACAAACGTTATTCATTGTTATTCTCTAAAGCTGTTATTCACCTCAAATAAATAAACATTACCCATTGTTATTCTCTACAGCTGTTATTAACTTCAAATAAACAAACATTACTCATTGTTATTCTCTACAGCTGTTATTAACATCAAATAAACAAACATTACTCATTGTTATTCTCTACAGCTGTTATTAACATCAAATAAACAAACATTACTCATTGTTATTCTCTACAGCTGTTATTAACTTCAAATAAACAAACATTACTCATTGTTATTCTCTACAGCTGTTATTAACATCAAATAAACAAACATTACCCATTGTCATTCTCTAAAGCTGTTATTAACCTCAAATAAACAAACGGTACTCATTGTCATTCTCTAAAGCTGTTATTAACCTCAAATAAACAAACGTTACTCATTGTCATTCTCTACAGCTGTTATTAACCTCAAATAAACAAACGTTACTCATTGTCATTCTCTAAAGCTGTTATTAACCTCAAATAAACAAACGTTACTCATTGTCATTCTCTAAAGCTGTTATTAACCTCAAATAAACAAACGTTACTCATTGTCATTCTCTACAGCTGTTATTAACCTCAAATAAACAAACGTTACTCATTGTCATTCTCTACAGCTGTTATTAACCTCAAATAAACAAATGTTATTCATTGTTATTCTCTACAGCTGTTATTAACCTCAAATAAATAAATGTTATTCATTGTCATTCTCTAAAACATAAAGATAACACAATTTCTCTTGTGGAAACCACTGTCAGTGATCAACACTAGGCATCTGGGTTCATCTTTATCAGAGTAAAACTGTATTAAACCTAAACAAATAACAATCTTAATAATGAAATAACAACATAAGAATAGAAATCACTGTTTTTCAATCTTTCAGTATTGCCTCTCTGATTTCATATGGGTAAAAGGAAACCTGGCCACTTGAAACTGATTTACTTTTGTCATTATTTTCCATTCAGCCGGAATCCAGTTCCCGTTTAATGAAGAGCGGGTAAATCGGGATGGAGTTAACCGGGACTCTGCGATAATTGGAGGTAAGGAAAGATCAGTATTCACACATTGGCAGTTCATTTCTAAAATAAACTGAGCTCTACAAAATATCAAGAATGACATTTTAAAGATTCTTGTCCTACTAATAGGATATTCATAGAGGTGTAAAAGAGTGTTAATACGTCATTCTGATAGATGACAATTCAACTGCATCAGTTTCAGAATGCTAAAATGTTATAATTATTATAAAAATGTTTTCATTATTTTCAAACTTGGTGTGTTTGCTTGTTTTTTTTTTTGCCCATATTTTTGCTGTGTAAATATCTCCTCTAGTCACGTTTATGTATTTGGTATATTTTTAAAAATGTTTTTGAATTGTGCCAAAATATCCTATGAAATGGTGAATTTGGAGATTGAATCCAATTGAGGTCAGAGATTTACATCCGAAAACATTAGTGAAATAAAACTATTCATTTGTGTTGCCTGTATTATTATTAATAATTATTATAATTATTCTTTCATTTGTTGCTAATGCACTGTTGATTGGTTTCTTTTGGTTATTCAGGCATCATCGCCGTGGTGATCTTCACCATCCTCTGCACACTGGTGTTCCTGGTGCGCCACATGTTCCGTCACAAGGGTTCCTACCACACCAATGAGGCGAAGGGGGCAGAGTCGGCAGACTGTGCCGACGCCGCCATCATTGTAAACGACCCTGCCTTCACAGAGACTATCGACGAAAGCAAGAAGGAGTGGTTTATTTAGTCGCATCTTCCAGGAAATACAGGGGATGTGCAGAGAGCGCCATCCAGTGGAACCATAAGGTTTAAGATTGACACAAAGAATTTTGAATAAAATGGACTCGAGTGTGAAATACGGACTCAAACGCCTGTCGGGACATACAGTGGCTGGCAAGTCTGTCATGTAATTACGTTGTATGTGAACGAGTGAGTGTAACGCAAGGACGTCTATCAAATCTGAATCCATCCCATGCACATATAGGGAGGCATATTTTCTGCATTCCATGGACTAAAATACTAAAGCAGTCGGTGCATTTTTATCATGTTTGATTGTACTACAAATGTCAATTATCAGTGTTGGACTGCCAGACAAATGATCAGCAACCCCAATAGCGCAATGTATATTTATTTAAGTTACAGACGATGACATTTGATTGTATTTAAATGCATTTTTATTGCCAACGTCTTAAAACCAGTCACACAAATATAGAAGCATGGAAAAAGAATGACATTCCTCAATGTTGCGTCAGTGTTAAAGCAGCACTTTTTGTCTTACGTGGTAGTTTATGTTCTTATAGTTATCTGGAATCTGTAGCTGTATACATCACCAACTATACTTGCATATGCTCACATTTTGTCTCCTTTATGGAACGTGGCCCTTTTTGAAGCTTAATTGATCATTATCATTGTGGCATTTCAAACACAATTTTAAAATCAATAAGCGCAAATAAAGAGGTTCGATTTTATAATAACAAACCCTAATAAACAGCAACTTCAAAATCTCATAGCTTGTTAATGACTGTTAGTTGCATATTAGTTACATATGCAATACAAAATACTATTTAAATGATTAACCCTTTATTTAGTGACATACAAATAATCAGTCATTATTTACAATGATCGAAACCTACTCCTTTTATTGTAGTTTAACAGAGATTTGATACTCATATCTCATTAGAGCATATACTTTTAATAATCATGAATAACTACGCAGTAGTTTTCTGCATCGTGTTTCAAGTGATTAAGTAGTTATTCATTAATGCGATGATCATTACGTGGTTAATATATTATCGCTGTCCAAAGAACATCTCCATTTTTACCATTTGAACTTTTCTACATCATTTGAGCACAGCTCTGTGTGAACACTGTGTGAACATGTCATGATGAATGGACCAATCAGAATGCTCCAAAATGACTGGGAATAAAATCTCTCAACATTAACTTCTATTAAAAGTTAATAATATTTTTACCCTCTCCTGTAAAGTAACCATTTTGGAGATACTTTTTGGATAGTGATTATATAAATTTTAACAATAATAAATATGAATTGGACCCCTGTTATAAGGTTGTGACTTTGTAATGTATTTCTAAAGGATTTTGTAATGTATTTTTAAAAAAATAATAATATTACTGATTACACTCAAATATAAATTCATAAAAAGCATTTAGAGTGCTTTAACTGTTTGTATATCACTAAGTAAATGGTTAGTAATTAATTGTAATTTTTGGTAGCACCTACTATTATTATTATTATTATTATTACCTAGCATAAACAAACTATTAGATCATTATTTAGTTGCTGTTTATAGAGTACTGTTATTATAAAGTGTTATCATAAAGTAAGAGGGCAATTTGGTTCTTTGACCGATTCTGAATGATTTAGTTATATGTCTCTTGGTCAGCCCTTAATATAACAGTCACACTTATGATATTTTAATCTGGAATGCAAACAGACAGGAGCACAGCTTTATTTCTTATTTGCTTTTGCAGTTGAATGTACTTCTAGTTTGGGATTTGCTCATTAACTACTTAACAAAAGTACTTACCACCCATTAAAGTATCACCTTCGCCATGTGTGTTTTTGCCATGGCAAAGTCCTTTTTCAAAGCCGAAGTATGTCTGTTACGTTGGAATTCTGAACTTTGTTGCATTTTTATGCGTTCTCATTCCCATGTGTTTACATTTTCTTGTCTCTGTTAAACAAACACAGAAGTTTCTTCATCTGACTGACTGTAATCTCAGGTGTCAAACAGATGGAAACACTCAAGATAAAACATTACAAATACTTGTGCATTATGAAGTATATGACCACATGTGGGATTTTCATGCAGTTCAAACATCCGTATATATTAGAGGAGCAATGACAGGCATTTTGGTCTTTTCACTGCCAGTTTCTTATTTCTGCTTCATTGCTCACAAATGCATTCTTTCATAGCAACTGTTGCTAAGTGGGACAAGCTTACAGAGCATTGAATCAAATTCAACATAATTCATTTAATTTGCTGAGTAACAATGAATGTGTTTACGTGCACTCAATAACTCTGGGTCTATATGAGATTTCTGCTTTTCAACCAGCCAATAAACTCACAGAAGATGATGTGATGTAAACATAATGTAAAACTTAAACTTCATAGCACAGCTTTTTTTAAAAAAACATTGCACCACTTTACCTCAAAATGTGAAAATACATCATTATAAGTTAATATTATAAGATAAATCTTTTATTTTGTGAAATCGGAAAGAAATCAGAGTAACAGTTCACATGTACTTAGAAATCTATTCAACTGAGCTAAAATCCAGCGCTCTTTATCAGATTTCTAGGTCGGAGTGTGCTGTTTACATGACCGTTTGAATAATTAGATAACTGCAGAAATCTGATTATGATGGGGTTAGTGAGTGCATGTGAGTTTCCATTTCAAAATGTTGCGCTACTAAATCAGAAAGTCATGGAAGCTTCAACACGGTTCCCACCATGCTAAGATTAGCTTGATTACACAACAAAAACTACACCAGATCTATCCTGACAGTGTGATGTTTCACATAAATACAAAATAAATATCATTTCACACAAATAACACTGCAAACTGATGTCTTCTGACAAAAGCTGAGTTGTGTGCTACAATTAAGCATTAAGTTGAATAGGATCTCTGTTAGCATTCTGTAAAGCTTGTCCAACCTAGCAACCGTTCTTAAAAAAAGCAACACATTTGTGGACGGGGCATGGATAAGTCAACTGGCCAATAGGCTTCCTTTCACAAGATTCCTGTCAGATCATTCTGTTTCTCACAAAGATTCTGGATTCATTGAGACATTTCTTGTCACCATATAGCATTTCACACCTGTTATGTTTGCTAATTTTAATTTTTGAAAAGCATAATGAGCATATTTTCATGGAAAATTCTTTATTCTTGCTCCTTTCAGGTACTTCCATGCAGCATTACTGTTAATGTACGTTTTTCATTTTAGGGAACATGGTCTTCTGGAAACAAACTTGGCTAATTCCAAGTCTTAATCAGATTTTGTCGTTTTGACAATGAATTACTGTCTTGATTCCATGCAAAGTTTGTTTCTTTTTTGTTTCATATTCAATAATGTCTTACTGTATTATACAAAAGTCACTTGTTAACAACTGCAAGAATATTGAGAGTTCGGTAATGAAAGCATTGCAAATACCAATAAAATATAGGATTGTTTCTGCTTTGATAACACAGTGGACAAGGACATTGAAAGCTGATATGACCTCACCAACATCCATCATTTAAGGCATAAATTACATCTCAGCAGCTGCCATGTACACAATATGCATAGCAATTTCTACTGTACATAGTTTTATAGTTATCAGATATATATTGCTGTCTATAAAATATTGTTTAGAATTCAGTGGAGAAAATGTGACCAGGATATTTTAAATATATTGCAATTTATTTTAGAATATAGCTAAATATAGCCTAAACCCACGGGTGTTGTTAATTCATGTTAATGAAACACCCCTCCAATACTCGGTTCCTTACAGAACTGCAGTGGAACAGCACGTTCTGCATCTATCAGCATTGGAAATGAGGATTGTTGGACTCTATTCTTTTCTTTTTGGGATCCTTTCAGTGTAAAATAAAAAGCTAGGCTCCAAATTCAAAGGTGTGAACAACAGTAAAGCAGTCTAGCAGCTTCACATACAGTACTCACCACTTCACACCACTTTAATTTCAGTTTCCAGTCAAACGGCTCACTCTTATATCAGTAATATCAAACTGTTTTTGCATAAAGAAAGAGAAAATCAAAGAAAAATATGAGAGGGAAAAAAACTAATTCTTAAAACTGTTAAAAGAATAAGAGAAATGGAGCTCCTAACAACCATGCAAGACCTGGTAGACCATCAATACTGCACTCTTAAAAAGACGGGTCTTCAGGGGCTCTTTAGTAAAAAGTGGTTCTATATAGAATCATATACACTCAAAGAACCCTTTGTAGAACCACAGGGCTCATGAAGGGTTCTTCAGATTGATGTTATAGATGGTTCTATATACAACCTTTTTAGAAATGGTTCTACATAGCACCAAAATGGTTCTTCTATTGTTACATTTTTACCTTGTAATAGTAGAAGAACCCTTTGGGGTGCTATATAGAACCCTTTTCAAAAAGGTTCTGTATAGAAGCATCTATAGCACATTTATTGTTTATGCTTTTATGCAGAACCCTTTTCTTTATTAAAGAACCAATGAAGAACCATCTTTTTTAAGAATGTGTCCCCATCAGATAATCAGTACTTAAAGCTTTCATCTGTCAGAGGGAGGAGAAAATCACGCTCCACTCTTACTTCAGATCTGGAAAAATCCTCAAGTGTTTCTGTTCATCCTCCCACCTTTAGAAGACAACTTGACGCTTTGGGTGTGAAAGGATAGGTATCCGTCAAGAAGCCTTTACTGAGAAAAGTAAATAGATAAAAAGGAGAAACAAACTAAATAAAGAAGCTGCTGTTGTTTTCAGGTAATAAACTGGCCTCAGCTCATTCATATAATCCAGTGATATTGTAAATAAGACTTAATGGGTTTGGAACATGCTTAGGCACAGATTTCCTAATATGGACAGCACGCAGACAACAAAATGAATCAGGACATCAGCGGTCTGGGATGGAAACTAGGCATCTGAGTGCATCATATCGCCCTCAGACTAAAGTGGGCAGGAGGAGGGCAGTACTTCTTTTTATCATCATTTTAATGCAATATTATAATGTGCCATATAATATTATTGTTGTTCAAGTTTATTTGTCATTTGCACAACATGTCAAGACATTTATGCATTGAAATGCTTGTGGTGAGGCTCAGGTAATCACTCTAAGTTAAGTGATACTTTTTTAATCCCACAAACGGGGAAATTCCACCTCCGCATTTAACTCATCCGTGAAGTGAAAGACCACATACACACTAGTGAATACATACACACAAGGGGGCAGTGAGCACACTTGCCCGGAGCAGTGGGCAGCCCTATCCACGGCGCCCGGGGAGCAATTGGGGGTTAGGTGTCTTGCTCAAGGACACCTCAGTCATGGACTGTGGGTGCTGGGGATCGAAACTTCCGGTCACAGGACCAGTTCCCTAACCTCCAGCCCACAACTGCCCCATGATTTACAGAAAGTAAATAAGTTAAAAAATATATATAAGAAAAATAAACTAAAATATATTAAATACACACAAAATATAGAGACAATATACATTTTAGAGTGACTTAGTGTTCTTTTAAGTGACTTAGTGTTAAAGTGTTATTGTCCATAGCAAAGATATGATGTAATAATAATGCTGATAAAGTGACTGAGTGAAATGGTAATTGGGGAAGTTTGTTATTATTATTATTATTATTATTAGTAATAGTAGTAGTAGTAGTAGTAGTAGTAGTAGTATCATCAAGCCTACCTCTGCATCCCGAGTTAAGTGTTTTCTGTTGTGCATTGTTCATTTGTCCTTCATTTGGATTATTGTGGTCTTATTTTCTTGTGAAATATTGTCCTTTATTCATCACTTATTTTTCTTCTCTAAAAGTGCAGTCTTTTTGTTTCTGCTTTATTAGAATGTTTCATCTTCGGATAAATTTTATTACGGTAAAATCATATATTTTCTACATTATTCTGTCACTTATTTTCTTCACTTTCATTGCTTCCCTGGAAAGCGACCACAGAAGCGGAACGTCGTACGCTGAGCGCCATGTTTCTTAGGGACGCGTTTCTGCGAGCACAAATCTGACGAAGTGTTTTATTTTTTATTTTCTGCTCTCGGTGTGAAGTGCTGCTGCTTTGTTCGTGAAAACTGGGAATACTTTGAGTCTGTTTTCAAGACGGGGGCGTCATTGTGAACCACAGTTTCGGAGTATTATCAGAAAGCTGTGGATTTAAGCTCGTGTTTTGTTTGTTTTTGTTTATTTGGGAGCTGCAGATTCGGCTCGCTGTTAGAGGATGGTGGTGGTAAGAGCGCCAACTTAGCAGCTTTAGCTCTGCTCAGCTACAGTAATATTCATTACAGTTAACCGTGTTAATCATAATTAATGCCTCCTTCACACATACAGGTGCAGTTATAGATGCTACATAAACGTGTGGAGGCATTAATGAAAGAACCTGAGTAATTCAGTTTAAATACCTGCTCAGGGCCATTTAGTTGAACTAGACTGGTTGTTCTATTTTTACTTTATCCTAATCTGAGCCTTTATTTGTTTACCTGTTTTTAGTTTTTATATACATTGATATCTGTGTGCATAAGAGTGCCATGGATTACACATGTTATGAGAGAACTGTAGTCGTGATGCTAAAGGCATTTAGGTTATATAGGATTTCTGTTAGAATCTTACTGTAAATAGAGACACAGTATTATAGCTTACTATGACAGAACACACCACGGGTACTGTATAGCATAGGAGGCGAAAAGGTTATTATTCTAGAAGTTGTGTAGAGCATTGTAGAAATTCAGTATTACTAACTTACAGGTCTTTTTAGAGAGCACTCAAACACAAAATATTGCCTGCTATTTGTATTAAAGACTTAGAAGAACAATCTTGAGCTTTTACAGGTAGCTAAAGCATTTGCTCTTATGAAGTATTGAACTGAAATGAACTGAATTCGTCCGCCAAACCACTTGAGTTTTTCCTTCTCTCTCTTTCATGGAATGAATAAACCGTCTGTCCTCCAGAATACAACCCAAACAGCTCTCTGATGGGATCATGTTTAGGGAGAGTGTGGCTCCACAATATATGAGCACAAAACAGGTTCGAAACTATTAAACTACGGAGAGAAACTTAACTTAACCTAAGACGATCTGATATTCAGTAGTGGTAGTATCAACTCATACTTCACGTCTTATTAAGATTTAATGGTGTGGTTACTTCAGAATCTAGTGGATATTAAGGAGAAAGTGGGAATAATATGTGCCTAAAGCTGAAGTTATGAGTTGTATACTTTTTTTTATCCGTTGAAAATGTATACAGGAAAATCTCAAAAGGAATAAACACATCAGCTAGCTAGCTTTTAGCTCCCCATACGAGGCCTTACTGTTTCACGTTAAACTCGTTAGCATTAGCGGCTAACGCAGATATAAAGCCAGCGAGCTAGCTGGCTAACGTTAGGCAGAGTTAAAATAGTGTCTAAACATGTAGCTAGCTTCATAAAAAGACCCAGCAGTTGTGTTTTACTCCGTGAACAAACCCCGCGGCTTCCAGCCTAGTCCGAATTGTATTTATTAACCGGCTGAATGTTGCTAGCTTGCGCCAAAAAGGGCCCGCAAGCGACTGCTAGGTTAGCAATGTCATTAGCCAGCTATGGCGTTGTAATGTAGTTTAAGTGAATGGTGCGAATGCAGCCACTGTTTTTAATGAAATAGCTGGCTGCCGTGCTACGACAGCTTGTCTGTCCATTGACAGAGGTCATCTAGGCTCGAAAGGTTAGTATTCAATTTCTCTATGGTCATGTTGATGGCAGTTGACGGGCAGTGAATGTTTGGTCATTGATAAACCCTAACTGGGCTGTTTTGGCAGCCTTCTTTTGCCTTATTAGGGAATAGCCTACCATTGGAATTTCACATACAGGCCACACTTGAGACAGCAAAGTAGTTTATGGCCAGTGCTGTTCTGTTACATTAGCTTATGTTAGCCACTGTTGTCCCTTTGCAGTTGTGTTTACACTATATGTCCAGAAGTCTGTAGACACCTGCTTGTCCAGTGTGAAATCTAGGGTGTTAATTGAGAGTTTGTCCCCCACCCATTTCCCACAGTAACAGCCCTCTACTCTTCTGGGAAGGCATTACACCAGATGTTTGAACATTGCTGTGAGGTTGATTTGATTGTATTCAGCCACTGGACTTTTAGTGAAGTCAGGTCCTAATGTTGGTTGAATATAAAATCAAATCAAATTTATTTGTATAGTGCTTTTTACAACGGATGTTGTCGCAAAGCAGCTTCACAGAATTCCAGAAAAGACAGAGTTTTAACAAGAAGAGTAAAAAACCCCAGTGGTCAGTTGGGTCAGTTCAGTTCATCCCGACAGGTGTTGGATGGTGCTTCATCACTTCATAGAATGCAGTTCCTTTGCTCCACAGCCCAGTGCTGGGGGGTTTTTGCCCTGGAGCTCATGCTTAGCATTGGGCATGGTGACAGGCTCATGTGTGGCCGTTCCAGAGTCCCATTCTAATGATGGTGCGTTTCTATGGAGATCACTATGGAGTTAATTGATTAGAAGGGCTACATGAATCTGTTTGGGTTTACTTATTTGTAGTAATGTGGTATTATAATAATAATAATAATAATAATAATAATAAGAAGAAGAAGAAGAAGAAGAAGAAGAAGTAGTAGTAAACACAAACACTGATAGGTTCATCTAGTTTCCCTGAGATTGAACTTCTTTGACCTTTGCTCCTGAGTTGCACCCTGTTACCTAAACAAAGGTCCTTGATTTGTGGTTGCTATTAAAAAACTAATTTAAATCAAAAAATGATTTTCAGAAATTATTGGGTTAGGGTTGAGAGAGGCTTATGTTTCAAATGAATTTATTTTTTTCGCCTGGCTTTTGAATCTTGCACTACTGATCTCTCGTTATATTGATGAAACTGCCTCAGGCTGAGGCATCAAATTAGGATGCTTGCTGCATAAAGCTTGTGTAACCAAACCATAGGCCTCATTTTCTAAAGGAAAACAGTGAAGTTATTTGTGTAGTGTTGATCTTTGCTTCTCTAAGTGACTCCCTATTAGGCTACGCTTTGTTGACTAAAGTGCATCATTGGACTAATTGCCCATGCAGTCTCTTCAAGTTTGAGAATTCATGGTCTGATGTTTGGATGTTGCAAGCTTGCTTGGTTTACAGCAGCATCTCTGGCTCAAAGCGCTCCACCGCCTATTTTCAGTTCCGTGCTCGCGCTCTTGAAGCTGTTGCTATGGTTACAAGGAGGGAACCCCAGAATATAATGAATAGTGTAGCTTCCTTACAAACAGCGATTATCCTGGAGGGGGGTAAGAGGGGGTGACGCTGCAGCTTCTTTTCTTTCTTTCTCGTATGTTTATTTTTTTCTAATCTTGACTTATTTCATCTGCAATCCACTGACGTCACTTTTCCCGCCTCTTCGCACATGCCTTGCTGTGTTGCATGAGAGATTTGGGTTTCATGCCACAGGGAAGACAAGTCAAGGTGGCCATGATTGTGACACTGCAGTCAGAAAGCAGCCCAGGACTTCCAAGGACAGGGCTTCTGGGCTTACATATACACCCATCCACCTTTTTTCTGCTTAATATGACAAGATACTGTTGCCCATCACGTGTAACACACTACATCACCTTTTTCTTTAATGCTGAGTTTTTTTAATCCCCCCCTGTCTGTGCAGTGGAGTGAGAGAAAGTCAAAAAGGACTCTTTCTTACTTATACATTTTACTGTACTGAGATGTCATGTAGTGCCGTCAGCTATAACTTTTATGGATACCTGCTGCTTCTGAAATCTGAAATGGGGAGAACATTATGCCATCATATAACATGTGAAATGATTGATTAGGCGCACAAGTTCTGATTACGTCCACATCAGATATGGCTGTTGAGACAACAATTGTTTTTATTTTTAAATCTATTTCAACTGGTATTAATTGGTAAGTGGCAGCTTAACACTTGGAGCCCACAGATTTGATTTTAGGTTGCACCGTTTTAGCCATATAGTACAGAGGTTTGATATCACTGTTTTCTAAACTGATATGAAAAACAGATCCTCCAAAGTGGCAGGTGGTGTGACCATTTCATCCACCACACCCCACAATTTGGTGTTGATTTTAGATGCAGTAATTATTAGTTTTTCTTAAAAATAACAATCATTATAGTTGGGTTAGGTAATCTCATCTACGTCAAAAAGGTTCTGTTTTTGGCAACATCTAACACGATGTAATTATACTGTAGATCATACATGGACATAATTCTAAAAATAGCTACAGGCTGTGTCCCTATATAACCTTAGACCGTCTCTGGTGTTTTTCCACAGTTCTCTTTCCTGACTGTTACTTGAAAGTGACTTGGTGACGGTTGCCAGGGGGTCAGAGCCCTTGTCTTTCCTCTACATCGTCTCCTCTGTCCGCCGTGCCCTATGGAGGACTAGCTGTCCACCGTCTCATTGAAAAGGGAAGCGAAGAGCAGAACGCCAGGAGGAGCATCTGACGCAGATCAGCAGGGCAGGGAGGGAGCGAGTTGGAGGGGAGAGGATGTCGTCAAACAGAAGCCAGAACCCTCATGGACTCAAACAGATTGGGCTGGACCAGATCTGGGATGACCTGCGTGCGGGCATTCAGCAGGTCTACACTCGCCAGAGCATGGCCAAGTCACGCTACATGGAGCTCTACACGTATCCTTATGTGTAGCGGACTTGTGTGTGTATGTCAGTTTGATAGCTAGAGACAGACACATGTATTTTGGAAATTACGTAAGAGAGTGAGGCTTGAATCTGGAAAACTGATAAGTGCTGCAATGATTGGTCATTGATTAGCGAGAGAGCGTCTGTGTGTGGTTTACTTAAAAACAAATTGGCTGTAAAAAGGGCGGCAACTTGCTGCAAATGATAACAGAACAAAACAGACTTGAACTACTGCTGAACGTGCTGTGTAATTTAATTGTCCACCTTTTCACTCAAGGCTGCTAGAGGCCTGCTCTGTGCACGCACCCATGTGTCAGGTGGACTAGTTGCAGTCTTCAGGAGGTCTAAGGAAGAAAAAAAGGCATGGGTGGTAATTGCTACCACAGTCAGGAGAAAGTCTCAGAACAAACACAGCGATTAGGACCAATCGCAGTCAGGGCAAGGTCCAGGAACAAATAAGGTGATCAGGACCGGTTGCAGTCATCGGGAGGTCAACTGCCTAGAGCAAACTGATCACTGCCGAGCTCGGAACTGTGCATGCAAGTAAATTTGTTTGTCTGACTTGCACCAGCACCACTGGTGCATCACTATGATGTACGGGTTATACTCTTGTGGGAGGGAGGCAGCTGAAGTTTTCAAAATCAGTCAGCGCAACAGCTTAATGATGACAGAACTTAATCTTCATTGACTAGAAACTCAGTTGACAACTATTTGGACACAAACTGTTTAATAGAGCACATAACCTATTAAAATATGCAGTGTTTGTATGTAAATTGAGGCATGTCTTATAAGCAGTTTCTTAGTAGTTGTCAGTAACAGTGAAATTACTGAAATGATCAGTTTTGCCAAGTCAATAGCGTTCTCTACTCAAATATCAGTAATCCAGACATCTTGATCAGTCTGGCTTTGTGTCTGGTAGCTTAGGGGTTAGAAAAAATTACAGGTCTTTGACCTATAAGTTGATAAGCAAAAGTTCAAATCCATGAATTACTTATTGCAGTATATGCCTTTTGAAGGTTTATGGATGTAGTGAAGGTGGACATGGAGATGGTTGGTGTGAAAGTAGAGGAGGTTATGGATAGGGCAAGATGATCCACTGTGGTGACCCCTAAAGGGAGCAGCCGAAAGAAGAAGAAAAAGAAGAAGTATGCCTTTTGAACCTTTTTGATCTGAGTAAATAACCTTAGGTTGTATGTCAGTTTTCTTTGCTATTGAGTCAAGATCTAACAGTTTATCTTTGTCAGTTTAGTTGATTTGTGTAAATAACCTGTACCTTATCTGTAGTTTAATCTGTTGTTAAAACCATAACTTTCTGCTCCCAGTCATGTGTACAATTACTGCACCAGTGTGCACCAGTCTAACCAGGCCCGCGGGCCGGGCGTCCCACCGTCCAAGCCTTCCAAGAAGGCACCCACTCCAGGAGGAGCCCAGTTTGTGGGCCTTGAGCTCTACAAGAGACTGAAGGAGTTTCTGAAGAATTACCTTACAAACTTGCTAAAGGTATAATAGTAGATCCCTGTTAAGCTGCTTCAGAGATAACCAAAAGACACAACTGGCAGTTGAAAGCACCTTTTTGCTCACTACTTATGGGAAGCTTTATCTGTTTTAGCCTCTTTATAACTAAAATGTCAAACAGTTGACATGGCTAGTCATTGATTGGTGCTAAACTTCGCTGGCACTCAATTAAGCAAAAAAAAACTTTAGGTGATGCTGGGCTACTACACTACTCTGCATTTTACTGTAGTATAAATGTTATATTTCTCTGTAATACTAATTCAGGTACCAATTTCTACCTTCTATAAATGTTACATATGCATTGGCAAACATTGCATATTGGCATCAGCACACAATTTCCATGTTGGTTCATTCCTAGTTTTGAATTTAAAATTACATTAAAAAGATTTTTCAGTGCTGTACTCCAGTGTTACATCCTTTGGAGCAGATGCAAGGACTTGTACTGGAAAAGTTTAGTGCTTTGCTGGTTTGTTAAGTGGTTTACTAAACTTAAATCAGTTCCCGTTTTAAAATTCCTGACTCAGGCTTTACGTGGTAATTTTATTTAAAACTGATGAATTGTTTATAGACACTAGTCATTACCTATTACCAACATCTTGAAGTTCTTATTAGAGCTTAAATAGTTGCACTTAAATGTGCACACAATTCAATGGCAGATACAGATTGGTTTTCATATAAGCTCGACCCTCATAATAAACATTTTTTTCTTTCTTTCTTTCACTCGTTCATTCATTCATTCATTTCTATGTCCTGTTAGGATGGAGAAGACCTGATGGATGAGAGTGTTCTGAAGTTTTACACACAGCAGTGGGAAGATTACCGGTTCTCCAGTAAAGTGCTCAATGGTATCTGTGCCTACCTCAACCGTCACTGGGTTCGGCGCGAATGTGATGAGGGTCGCAAAGGCATATATGAAATTTACTCGGTAAAGTTTATCCCAGGCCTGATTGGTTCCAAAGTGTCACATGCTCTCCAGAATGTAATATTTGGTCTTTTTCTCTGTTCAGCTCGCCTTGGTAACGTGGAGGGAATGCCTGTTTCGGCCTCTGAATAAGCAGGTCAGGGCTTCATATGATGCTTGAGGAAGGTTTTATTTATTTAGAGGGGACTGGGATTAATTATCATAAATGCATCAAAAAACATTGAAGACAGTTGCTTTTTTGAATGTTATTTGTTATTTTTCACTCACCTCCACAAACAGTTGTTCTGTTGATTATCCCAGGTTACAAATGCAGTATTGAAGCTTATCGAGAAGGAGCGTAACGGAGAGACCATCAACACTAGACTCATCAGCGGAGTGGTTCAGTCTTATGGTGTGTCCTCATAACCTTTCCTTCAAAAGTTTGGGATCAGTGTTTTCAGTAATATAAAATGGGATTGGTTGCAAATAAATGTATACATTTTAATATCTTAGTGCTGTACTGTAAGCTATAAAAATAAATAATTAAAATAATAATAATAAATAATTTAAAATTTGTTCAGAATGATGCACAGCACAACAGAAAGTTGTACGTCATCGGGAAGTTATAATACACTTTTTCTCCACGTCTTGCAGATAATGTTACAGAAGTATTGTAAACAAATAATGGGGAAGAAATGGCCTTTGGCTGTTTACTAATATCTAAATAATATTTGAATCCATATTGTGATTTATTATTCCATTTAAAATAACAAAAAAAAGGATTGACTCCAAACCTTTGAACAGAAATGTCATCAGGTTTGCTTATTTCATTTCGTATGCCATCAGGTTTGCTTATTACACTGTTAGTTACATAAACAGTGTATGAGGCACTTTGATTAATAATATAATGTATTAATAATTGTCTTTGATTAATACTATAATATGAGGATTTCAGCCTTTATTTCTTTATGTAGTGGAGCTGGGCCTGAATGAAGATGACGCCTTTGCTAAAGGGCCGACTCTGTCCGTCTATAAGGAGTACTTTGAGACTCAGTTCCTGGCAGACACCGAGCGGTTCTACACAAGAGAAAGTACAGAGTTCCTACAACAGAACCCAGTCACTGAGTACATGAAAAAGGTGAGGCTGCCAAGACAGGAGTGCTTTAATATTTTCATAGGACAAGTTTTGTTAATATATTATTTTCTTTGTGTAACAGAAATATGGAAACGCATTAATCGTTATCTGTTCTTGTTAAAATGTTTTAAATATTTATTATAACTTGTCATCTACATATTGTTCTGCCTACTCTGTTTTGCTTGTTTGCCAAACCGTGCATCTAAACCTTTGTGTGGTCATGGTGCAGGCTGAAGCTCGTCTCCTGGAAGAGCAGAGGAGGGTGCAGGTCTACCTCCACGAGAGCACACAGGATGAGCTGGCAAGGAAATGTGAGCAGGTTCTTATCGAGAAGCACCTAGAGATCTTCCACACCGAGTTCCAAAACCTTCTGGACGCAGATAAGAATGAAGGTATGGGATCTACAACGATTCTGACACTCAAGCCCTGAAAGCGGTTTTATAATATACTAAACAAAACCATTACATGCATAAGCATTTGGGTAAATATGTGTTTCTCTTCTGGTATTTGATATGTGCTAAAAATAGTATTTGCTTTACATTCTGTAAATAAGAATTATGCTTATTATGAATTATGTCTTTATGCTTAGCTTTCCAGTGTTTATGATCTTAAAGTTAACTCTATGTATGTAGTAGTAATAATATTATTATTATTACATATTATTATTATTATTATTATTATTATTATTATTATTATTATTGTGCTGTATTGCACAATATATTTTGTACAGTATTGTTACAGTATTATTATTGTTCACTGAAAAGCCTTGCATTTGATGAATCTGTTGTATGCATTACAAATGATAAAGAGGTGGGCGATATGGCAAGAATCTAATCACGATACTTCAAGAAATTTTTACGATACGAGTTGTGACGCAGTATTTACTTTTTCTGACATATGATCATTTGGAACAGGAAAAAGAACCAGTAGTGCCACATAAACACTATCAAAACGGTGATCACAGTGACATCTATTCAATATTTTATTTACTGTATTGCACTAAATCCATTTTTGCTGTCCTTATCATGAAACAGGCAGTTGGTCAGTGATCTACAAGTACTGGCGATACCCACAATATGTTCAGAAAAGCATATTGTATTGTGACATTATCAAGACAACAATATATATTGTCATATTGCCCAGCACTGCTATCACATTATGGTTTCCCATTCATGTTCATTTTAAACAAATCTATTTTCCTAATGTGATGTATTTCTGAGTGAAACACAGTGATATGATGGGTCTTTGAGCTAGGTGGGGGTGGTGTGAGGGGTAGGTAAAATGTAATCAAAAATCTGAAGACGCTTTAGAGGCTGAAGAGGACATTTGATTACAGGGGGGAAAAAATAATTTTGCTTAAAAGTATGACCAGAGACATGAACTAACAAGGTAAAAAAATTAATTAAAAAAATCAGTTTTGCTTGCTCAGCAGACTCTTTTCTCTTCGACTTCAGATCTTGGTCGCATGTACAACTTAGTATCAAGGATCACAGACGGTTTGGGAGAGCTCAAAAAGCTTCTGGAAACACATATCTACAACCAGGGCCTGGCTGCTGTCGAGAAGTGTGGGGAGGCTGCTCTCAATGTAAGCACAGTTTGTTAAGACATATTCAAAGATCTGTCTAATGAATTAAATCATATAATCTTTGACCATATGACTCAGCTAATTCAAATTTTTTTCAGTTTGTTGACTTGCAAGTATTATTATTATTTTTTTTATTATATATCTTTCAAACAGGACCCTAAAATGTACGTCCAGACTATTTTGGATGTCCATAAGAAATATAATGCTTTGGTGATGTCTGCATTTAACAATGATGCTGGCTTTGTTGCTGCACTGGATAAGGTATGCTCATCATGAAGGGTATCTACTCCCACTCCATAGTTAATCTGTGTTCAATCATGATGCACTTGTACCAGGATTTGTGTTAATGATTGTTGTCAGGCCTGATAGGGTACTCTATTGGGGTTATGTTTATGTCTCTCTGTAAAATGCATCCTTTTAGGGCTGATATATATTTTTTTGTCATTTATTTATTTTAATGGGTTGGAGTTTCTGAGCTTATATGAGAATAGTGCACAGTGATTTTGGAACCAATCGCACATACATTGATTTGGTACAGCGTTCATTAAAAAAAAAATCTCATTAGGAAATGAAAGGCAATCACCTTAGCAATCACCTGGGACTGTATAATCGTGGGATTTAATGGTAGTGGTTTTGTCAAGTCTCTAATTGTTTAAGTTTCTTTTTATTGTTTGTCCTCTTTTAAAAACAGATTTTTATCATCAAAATAATTGGTAACAAAACTAATGTAACTAGTGATAGCAGTAATGTTTAACCTCTCTAAAATAATTTATCTGCTGTTGAGGAAGTTACCATGTTGCTTTTCCAGGCCTGTGGGCGCTTCATCAACAATAATGCAGTCACCAAGATGGTCCAGTCCTCTAGCAAATCTCCCGAACTCCTGGCCCGATACTGTGACTCTCTGCTTAAGAAAAGGTGTGTGCATTTCAAGAACCACATATATGTTTACTAATCCCTCAGATACTCATGTAAATGCATGTTAAGGTATTTGAAGTGAGGATCTGGGTATGGGTGGTTTTACTGTGCTCAGTTTGGAGAGGATCTATTACACTTTTTTCTTCTGTATGAACCCAGCTCCAAGAACCCAGAGGAAGCAGAGCTTGAAGACACTCTGAATCAAGTGGTGAGTTTTTGCACTAACCGAAATATGAGCTTACTGACCAAAGTCAAATTTACTACTTTGCATAGATGCCTACAGCTGTCTATTTTGGTAACAGCTCCGCATTTGAATTCTCATTTTTCCTCCCACCATAGATGGTGGTTTTTAAATACATCGAAGATAAAGACGTGTTTCAGAAGTTTTATGCGAAGATGCTGGCCAAGCGACTGGTCCACCAGAACAGTGCCAGTGATGATGCCGAAGCCAGCATGATCTCAAAACTGAAGGTGCGGTCCTCTAAAAAAAAAAAAAAATGAAATACAGCGATATATGTTGTCAATATAAAATATACAGTGGCCCCAAAAAGCATTTGGGCATTTGTACCACAATTATATATCTGTTAAGTTCATTGTGTTGGGGAAACAAAACCAAGTGGCATTTAGGCTGTTGTAAACAGAAAAGCCAGCTGATCTATTTCAAGTCGTTATCGTTTAGAGTTTCTTTGCAGACATCTGCATGCGTCCAAAAATGCCTATTTTATTTATTTATTTATTTTGAAACAGCATTTTATTGTAGCATTACAAAACATACACACAAAGAATCCCTTTCCATCCCAGAGGTCCAATGAGTTATTGTTTACAATAAATTAAATAAGACATAAGTGAGCCACAATGAAATAGATAAAAAGATAATCTACCTTGTACACTGGGCATTGTACCATTTGCTCATGTTGTGTTTTATTGTATTGTCCTATTTTCCACCTTTTGTACATTTCTTTGTTCTTGATCCTATCGGTGAACACTCACCAACACTGTTGTAGGAAAAACAGCCCCAGACTTGGATGTTTTCACCTCTGTGCTTCACAGAAATCCTTAGTGTAGTTTCGTTGGCCTTTCCCTAAGTTTGTGACTGTACTGCTGTATTGCATAGCCCTGGCTAAAAGTGTTTTTCTCTGAAACAAATACCATTTTGTTGAACATTTTATGAAGTAGCAAAGAACTCCATTAAAAGTGTCCAAATATTTTTGGAGCCACTGTATACAGAATACATACTGTCCACATGTATAAGTCATTAATAAAATGCAAATTCCCAGATATTAACAGGATACATTGCGATACATTTTCAACATGTAGTACCTTTTTATATAGAATGGCTCACTTTAACACCAGAATTTTTCCAGTAAGTTGATAAAAATAGAAAATGGTGTCAGATGTCTCACTTGAAAATGATTTAGGAAGTGTTCTAACAAAAGCAGAAGGCTTTTTACGGTCAGTCTTGGCACAGTCCTACTGGAATTTGACAGTGAGTCATCAGCTTCTTTTAAATAACCAAATGTGACACTCTGCCTTCTTGCAGCAAGCGTGCGGTTTTGAGTACACGTCCAAGCTCCAGCGCATGTTCCAGGACATTGGCGTCAGTAAAGATCTAAACGAGCAATTCAAGAAGCACCTCACCAACTCTGAGCCTTTAGATTGTATGTATGCATGATCTGAGAAGCATTGCTAAATAGGGGTGTAACTGCATTCAGCTCATGATTGGATTCAGTGCACGAGTCCGTATTCTCAGGATAATTTTAACAAATGCAGCAGATTTTATCACTCCAATGAGAAACACACTTTTATGAGCAGTAACCCGCTCGCAAAGCCTTTGGGAGCAAGATATACACTCACTGAGCACTTTATTATGAACACCATACTAATACTGTGCATGGCTTTTCTCAGAACCCCATCATGGATTATATAAGATGTTGGAAACATTTCTTTGAGATTCTGACCCATGTTGACGTGATTGCATCACGCAGTTCTTGCTGATTTTTCAGGTGCACTGTCGTTACATGAGAAACTGTCGTTCTGTCACATCCCAAAGGTATTCTATTGGATTCAGATCTGGTGACTGGGAAAGCTACTGAAGAGCACTGAAGTTATTGTCACATTCATGAAACCATTCATGAAGGCTACTTTTGCTTTGTGACATGGTGCATTATCATGCTGGTAGCCTTTAGAACAGAGGTCTTTAATAAAAATTCAATTAGGTCCGTTAAAGAAAATTTTCTCAAACAAAGGTCCGGAACATCATCATCATGTCTAACTTGCATTATGACTCCGTGCCGTATACTGTAGTCAGCAACTGAATGTCAAATCAAAAAGTACAACTCAGTAATATTTTAACAACATTTATTGTGAGTTTTCAATTTTTAGAGCACATTATGTAAGATAATCTGGCTCACTTTCTTCTCCAACTGCTTGGTCAGGCCTCGTCCCTCCCGTATGTGCATCACTCACTCGAGTCTTGGTGCTCATCGTAATGCACAGATCTGACTGGCTGAGTAGTGTCACGTTTGATATTTACAACACGTGATTGGCCTGTGAGTTTCCTGTGCCGCTAAAGCTGCCCTAGCCGTTAAGGCTAGAAAAGTAACGAAATAAATAAATTCTTATATAAAGTAATAGTTTATTGGTTATAGGTCCAGGTCCACATAGGACAGTGGCTGGCTCTGGACTCGGACCACCTATTAGTGACCTCTGAAGATGGTAAACTGTGGCCATGAAGCACATGATGACCAACTCATACTCAAATAGGCTGTAGCATTGAAGCAATGATTGATTGGTATTAACAGGCCCAAAGTGTGCCACGAAAACATTCCCCATACCATTACACCACCTCCACCGGCCTGGACTGTTGATGCAAGACAGGTTGGGTCAGTGGATTTGTGCTGTTGGCGCTCAGTTCTGACCCTGCCATTTGTGTGCCTCAGCTGAAATTGAGAGACGAGGCTATGTTTGGTCAGTCTTAACCTGCCCAGTTTTGGTGAGCCTGTGTCCACTGCAGCCTCAGTTTTCTGTTCTTGGCTGACATAAGTGTAACTCGACGTGAGCTTTCTTCCCCCCATTCTGTTGGTTGCTGTGAAGCTAAAACCTTAACCTGCTGACCTGTATCTGCAAGATTGTATGCACTGCACTGTTGCCACATGATTGGCTGATTAGATAATTGCATGAATGGTTAGGTGTATAGATGTTCCTAATAAAGTGCTCAGTGTGTGAAGTCTCTGGATTGGTAAAAAAAATGTGAAAATTTCATGGAATTAGTATTCTGGACTCATATTTGTGCATATCAGTGTGTTCCCCCTGGTTTGTTGTGTTAGATGGAATGATTAATAGAATACAGTTGAAATCTTCTCCCTGATGCACATTGGCATAATTCTATGTCAGTGAATTGTTACACCCCTATTGCAAAAGATTTATCCTTATCCTATCACTAAAATGAACTGAAATTTGCTCCTGTGTAGTTTCCCGAATTGCTCATAAACTGTTTCTTTTCTTCAGTGGACTTCAGTATCCAGGTGCTAAGCTCCGGTTCCTGGCCTTTCCAGCAGTCCTGCACTTTTGCTTTGCCTTCTGAGGTACTACACACAGCACATCATATTATTTATACTGCAGTCATACTGATAGGCCTGTAGTAACCGAAAGAAAGAGGAGCGGGCAGACTGATATAATTGGCATAAGATATGGTGGTTAACATCTTGCTCATAAATCCATTTCCACAACCAAGTGTGCTTTATCACCTCAGCCAAGGATGTTAGCTGCTTCACTGATTGTCCTCAGGACCCCAAATCACATATGAACATGTTAAGTAATGTTTCAGTAATAATTGTTTTGCTTACTAATAAGGTCTTATTGTTTTTAATCATGCCTTTAACTAAGGAGCTTCTTCATTGCATTACTTTGTGACAGGGTTTTGTAGCTGTTTACTGAATGCACTGTTGCTCTCTCCACACTCGCAATCACACACAGTTGGAGAGAAGCTACCAAAGGTTCACAGCCTTCTATGCCAGCAGACACAGCGGCCGCAAGCTCACCTGGCTCTACCACCTGTCCAAAGGGGAGCTGGTCACCAACTGCTTCAAGAACAGATACACACTGCAGGTAGGACACTTGCAAAAAGAAAAAGAAATACTGCTTACAGTCACTATTATATAAATAGAAAGTCTAGGTTTAGACTTTCAGTTCTGCTTGTTTGCAGTTGGATTGAACCATGAATTCTGTCTACTGGCGTGGAATCAAAAGTCTAAAATTGCTATTCTGTTTAGGAAGGGTGAAATTATTTCAGTACAGTATCAAAATTTTATTTGAGACAGTATCAAAATGTAAAACTGTCACTGTGTCCCTCAGCCTCTTCTGTGTATTTTTCTTGGAAACCACTGTCTATGACCAAACTAAGCATCAGAGTGCCTCCTATCAGAATAAAGTAAATTGTGATTATTCTATGGACACACCTGTAATTAAATGACTAGGCACCAGATGCCTAGTTTTGATCACTGACATGGTACAGGGTGCAGACATTCACATAAGAACACAAGGCACATAGCAGACACTACTGCATCGTATCAGATCAAATTGTGTATTCTTTCACTTCTACCGTTCAAGGATAGTTTAAACAGAAACAAATTTTCTCATATACTAAACTACATTTGGCGAATGAAGACAGTTCTGACTTTGTTTTGGCTCTCAAATACAGCTGCACCGCATATCATTTGTTAATTATTATTACAATATCAGTGTCTGCAATACTAAAGGCACAAAAGGTTGGGAAATGCTAACAAGGCTCTAACCCATGCCCATTGTGTTTTTTTGTAATCATGCTCAAAGTAATACTTGTGAGTTTATTCATTGATATTTTAATATTTTGCAGGGCGTGTTGCAATAATTTCAGTGTATTTACAGCTCTGGTTGATGTATTTGTCTGTACTGTGTAGCCCTGTTCTGAATGTTAGCCAATGCTATCATGCTGTCACTAGGTAATGCACATTGATAGCCTCCAGTTGTCATGAAATCAAGTTTGGTAAATGCTTCTCTTTTATCTGCAGGCCTCCACTTTTCAGATGGCTATCCTGCTACAGTACAACACAGAGGACGTGTACACGGTCCAACAGCTGACTGACAGCACTCAGATCAAAATAGTGAGTAACTTTGATCACGTTGTACAAAGCAGTTAGTACAGCTAGCCAAATCTCAGTGAAAACACGCGCTTTCACGAATAGCATAAACAATGTGTCTGGTTTTATCATAAAATGTCATTATCTAAAACACTTACATTGTTCTTTATTTAGGATATTTTGGTGCAGGTCCTGCAGATTTTACTGAAGTCTAAATTGCTGGTAAGTATCATTTTTGAATTCTGAATGTAGGATTTAGCAGTTAATATACCAAATTTTACCAGTTTCATTGGTTTAATGCTTACTGGCCCCTATTATCTTTCATTCAGAGTTGAGCCCTTACAACAAAAAAAACTATTTATTTTTGAAAAATCATGGTATGGCATTGTTTGATGGACTGTTTTTAAAATAAAGTGGCCACTAAAACACAAATGGGGCATAGTTTGGCTTTTTCGTGTAAAAGGTTGAAAAATAAACAGAAAAACTTACAATCTAGAAAAGGTTTGAATGGTTAATATATGGTTTTTCATTGGTGGGGCTCAGTTAGCAATAATATTTTTCAGTCAAACATTCTTTCAAGCAAGACCACTGAATGGCAGCCTTGTGATACCAACATGCTGACTGATTGTTGTATGTCATGTGCAGGTGCTGGAGGATGAGAATGCTAATGTGGACGAGGTTGAGTTTAAACCAGACACCCTCATAAAGCTCTACCTGGGTTATAAAAAGTAGGTCACTGAATATTTTGAACATATGCTGTGCTTCTCCAGTTTGACACTACTTTACAGACTAAATAATATGATAAAAGGGACTACATGTGAAAAGTGCACTTGGCCACATCGTCACGGATGGTATTATTTTGCTAATGCTGATTTAATTTGTGTTGTCCCTGAAAATACCATATAAACAAAAGACATGCAAATGGTAAATGTTTTTCAACACTATTCCAGTCTTTCGTGTTACAATATGAATAATTATATTATAATTGTAATATATACAATTATGAATTCCTCTTCATCTCATGTATGCAGTAAAAAGCTGCGAGTGAACATCAATGTGCCAATGAAGACCGAGCAGAAGCAAGAACAGGAAACCACTCACAAAAACATTGAGGAAGACAGGAAACTGTTGATACAGGTAAGCACTCACTCTGCAATCTGGGACACTTTCTCCATTTGTTCCACACTTCCTATTCTGTCTGCCAAAAACAAGCTGCTGTTGCTACATAGTTTCCCATATACTCATTAAAATTTCTCGCTATCAGTCTCTGATGTAGTTTACCGTCACTCCTGGGGCCATATGGATGAGTGTACATGGACATATTTACCCATAAAAGTAAAAAAAAAATCATCTCATTAATAACCAAAACCATACATGAAGACAGTTTCACAACTGATTGTCCAAATCTTCCAATAGTGCCAAGCAGTATCTTCTGTAGGATACAATAAACATTAATGACCACACAGATTGATCATTTGTAGAAACAGTCACATTCATATATCTGAGAATGTCCTTTTTTATTTATTTTATTATTTTTTAAAAATCTATCAATACCCAGTAAACTCATACACACATGATTTGCACCAGCAGTGGAAAAGTACATTTAACATTGACAACTATTTAAATCATTTAAACTGTATAATGCTCTGCACTTTTTTGGATTCAGTCAAGTCACATTTCCAGTTAATTCCATATTTTTCCACTAGATGTCAGTTATTCACCTTCTGAGAATCCAGAGGAGTATATCTCACATCCAGTTTCACAAAAAATGATATTTATGTAGATTATAAAGATGCCCTTCATACATATGCCACCTGGTGTAAGTTAATCAAATATATATTTGTTAATAAAACAAATCATGCAGGCAGCCATAGTGCGAATCATGAAGATGAGGAAGATGCTGAAGCACCAGCAGCTATTGGCCGAGGTCCTTAACCAGCTCTCTTCTAGATTCAAGCCCAGAGTTCCTGTCATCAAGGTAAAAAGTGAATGAATATTCTTAGCAGCTCTAAAATTTGTATTACTATGATCTTTTCTCCAAATATCAGCGTGCATTTGGATGCAATGTTCACAGCAAGACTTGAACCAGAAGCAGGAACCACAACATTTCTACATTTCATTGGACCACTGCTGTGGTGCTTACAGTGTGCTCCTCTGATAATCAAGAGGATTTTTGATGGTGGTTGTGCTTTGCAAACAGTTGTAAAACATACATACTACTACGGACATGGACAAAATACAGTCCCATGAGGTCACTCGCTCATTAGCCTAGTGCTTGCAATATTTTCTATTCAGTGATACTCAGCATGCAGTAGCCTAGTCTAGCAGTGGTGGTAATAAATAGGGTCTCACCAATACGAAAAAAGGAGCAAACACTGCTGTTGCTATTAATATTGGCTGATATAATTTTCTATTTAGATTTTATTTATACTCTAATAGTTTGTTAAATATGTCCTGAAATTATTATTTAAACTGATTGTGATTGTCTATTGTGAATTGTGAAATGACTTTTTTCTCAATAGTCCGTTTTTATTAAACTATATTAACAGCAGAAACTCATTACTTTAAATAAAATATGTACAGTAACACTGGCGTCTGATAATTACCCATTGTTTTTCATCAGTTTTCTTCATAGGAAAGTTTTTTTTTTTTTTGTGAGTGCCTTGCTACTGTCAAGCTAAAGGTTAGTTTAGAGTTAAGGTTAGTTGCATTTTTAGATCATATGTCATTTAAAATAAGGTGTTTTGTGTTCAAATTCCCCAGTTCAGCTTGTGTTGCTGCTGCAAAGTTAAGCTGGAGATCTGTTTGGAGGAGTATCTCAATGGCATTCCCCTGCTGGGATTCAAACCCAACACTGCTGTACCCAAAAAACACGAATTTGAGTTTTATCTGCGGTATTTTTCACTGATGCCAAAAAAAGCATGTCATTCATACTGACTAATGTTATCGCCCAACCAATATAATAGTCAGGCCCAAGTCGTAAGGCACCCTGTAGGTTCTTGTGTATTTTTATTTATTTATTTTTTAATGTGTTTGTATGTTGGCTCACAGTAACCGGCCCAACTCATTACTGGCCCATCTCCTTTTATCTGTTTTGGCATAGACTGTTATGTCTGTACAAATTAGTGCTCTTTATTGTCATAAAAGAAAGATTTACCGCAGCTGATATTTTTATTCAACATACTTGGCCTCTTCAGATTCAAAGAAGAAACTTTTTTAGGGCAGCACAACCTGCCATATGTTTATCATTAGCTATGAATGTGGAACATAAAGTAATAACCTACAGAAATGGCTTGACTAAATATAGAGTAAATGGTTTAGTATGGTTCTAATCACTGATTTGCCTTTCCACTTTCAGAAATGCATTGACATCCTCATAGAGAAGGAATACCTGGAGAGAGTGGACGGCGAAAAGGACACCTACAGCTACTTGGCTTAAACGTTTTCTTTTCGTTCACCCCTCCGCATCTTCCCTGTGTCTCTCTTGCTCTCTTTTAAGTTGTCTCTTATGTAATAAACATCATTCCTTTTGACGTTCGGCCTATGTCGTTGGGAATGTATGAGCGCAGAAGGGATTTTGAAAGTCAAAGAAGGAAGACAGAGCACGAGAATGCGCGTGTGTGTGTGTGTGTGTGTGTGTGTGTGTGTGTGTGTGTGTGTGTAAAACATTGTAGCAGGCATGAGCTGGACTTCCCTTTAAAGCACCATGAGTGTCTCGGAGCGGCTCGCTTTACCTGACCTGGCTCAGGACTGACAGACTTCATCATTGTAAATAAACCTGAACGGAGACCTACTACCTTAAATCTTGTGAAAAGCAAACTATTATTGAAACACCCATTCAGAAACCCTTCATGCTAGGGGTTGCATGCAAACTGCTGCATCTATTTAAATGAAAGAAAATCATCCAGAATATCACGACAAACAGAAAAAGTATGGCATTATTAGAGGAATTAAGAATACTGCCACATAGTGTAGCAGTGAAGTGTTTTAAAAGAGGAAAAAGGAAAAAAAGAAGTGATTTTTAGCTGCACATCCCGGGAAAAAAGAACGTGTTGTTTGACCAGGTCCTCGGATGTGTACTCGGCATCGTTTCCTGCTATCAGAAAAACCATTTGTATAGTGTGGTTCACTTTTTTAAATGTGTGGTAAATAAAAATTAAAGGTTTCTGTATGCCGTCTGATGCTGTGGAGTCACTGGAATTGTTGGGTGTTCATAAGGACATACGGATGTTCACTGCGAACACAAATCCGAAGATTCTTTTGTGCACTGAAATGTGCCCTTCATAATTATTGGTACCCAGTTATTATGAACAGAAAATGCAATGCAATGACTTTGCAACTATAACAGCTTCCACTCTTCTGGGAAGCTTTCTACAAGATTTTTGGAGTGTGTCTGGGATTTCATCCAGAAGATACACTGATGCTGGACGATGATTGCTGATGGTGCTTCCAGAGGCCATTTGGAACTTGTTAGTGATTCAACAGAGGATTCAGCACTCAGTGGCCCCACTCTGACATTTGTGTGATCTAGTGCTTTGTGGTTGAGCTGTTGTTCCTAGATGCTTCCATTTCACATAATAGCACTTACTGGGGCAGATCTAGCAGAACAGAAATATCACACACTGACTTGTGGCAGAGGTGGCATGTTTAAAGTCACTGAGCTCATCAGTGCAACCTGTTCCACTGTCAGTGTCTGTCTATGGAGATTGCAAGGTTATACTTACTCTCCCAACTTCCTTCGGAATTGAAGCTTGTATTATTATTCGGCTGTTATTATTCTGTATAAGCTACATGTTTATACCTGATTTAAAAAACATCTGTATAGCATCAAATAGGGTTTCATTATTGTTGTTACCGATTATTAACAAAAAAGTGTAATGTTATGTTCATAGTACCAGGGATTTTGTGATAACATGAAATTGAATTTGTAAAGCCACACATCAGGGGTGCCTATTCCTGGTCCTGGAGATCTACCAACCCTAGAGAGTTCACATTCAACATACCTGGCTCCAATATTCAGATGATTGCTATTTCGAAGGCCTGGATTATGTTTAGAGCTAAACTCTCCGAGGTGGGACCACTTCTGTAATAGGATTAGGCACTGCTGCCATACATCCTACGCTCTTTAAAAAGATGGTCCTTCAGTAAAGAAAATGGTTCTATATAGAACCATGAACACTCAAAGAACCCCTTGCATAATTAAAGGGTTCCTTGCATGGTGAAACAGTTCTATATAGAACCATACACAAGACATTATCCATCTAAGGAATCATGTCACCAACTCTTTCATCATGTAAAAGAACCCTTTTTCAAGAGTGTACCATCACAGGTCCCCCACCATACAACACCATACCAGACTACATTATTCTCTTTTTGTATCCTTGTGGTCTACAATATCCCTGAAGCTGAACTAAAAAAACAGACTTAGGAACTGAATGTGAGTGGCTAAAGAGGATCAAAGTGAAAGTAAATCACTTTTCTTATAAATATTGGGTGCAGAAGGAAAAGTAGTGACATTTGAAAATGATCAGAAAAGTACAAAGCCATCAAAATTGTACCTGAAGTAAATGTTACTGAAACTAATTACAACCGGTCTCTGCACAGGAGCAGGGAATCTGACATGTTTTAATGTGTTTTTAATTTAAAGGGCAACTCCACCAATTTTTCCAAATTTATACATAATTACATTTTTAAATGTCAACAAAATCATCGCCAGTGGTTTGGTGTGAAATGCTCCAGTCTAGAGAAACTTAGAATTGCTCACAGTGGTGGCGATAGGAACCAGACGTCTGAGGCGTTTAATGCCTCTAAAGGCTTCTCACAGAAAGTTATAACATGAAATGCTTATGAACACACTGCCTATGGCCTACATTAAAATAAAAAGCTCAGAAAATTTGCAGGTTCGTTGGTGGTGTCAGGGAGTAAATAAAATGGCTATATTTGTGCTGTAAACACTGTGACTCCAGGTTGCCATCACCATCACTGGAAAGAAATCTTTGTAAGTAGCTCTGGAAATGAATCGTTTCATAACAAACCACTGTGAATGACTGGTTTTGTCCCAACCACTGAATCATGCGGAAATTTTGAAAAATCGGTGGAATTCCCCTTTGGGTTTCAATCTCATTCATTCACTTTTAGAACTGGTCTCGCTGTTCTCTCACAGACATGCTACATTGCGCCTAGGTGTCTGTCTGTCTATGGAGTCAAATTAGGGTCTTTAATGGTGACGAGAAAAAAAATATATCGCAAATATAAGATTAGCATTTTACGTTCCTATTTTGTTTCTGCAATACTTTCCCTCTTTTGCGTTTCTTTCTTTTGTTTGCGCGTCACGCTGCTTTTCTTTGCGTCTCGCATTTTACGTTCATAATTTTTTTCGCGCTTCTCTCTTTTCTTTGCTCCGGTTTTACCCTCTGTGTGGGGGCGGGGAAAGAGGCGTGGCCAAGAGCGAAAGGCGTTCGGTTTACTGGTATCATGGCAGACGGTCGCCCAGCTGGACCGCAGGTATATACACTTTATAGATTGATGGTAATAATCGACTTTTATAGACATATTATCTAATTGGGTGGCTAGATTTGTTTTCACTGACTAAATTGTGCAGTGTGATCAGGGCTGTGAGAAGAGTAGGCCAGCTAGCTAACATGGAAAACATGGATACCAGTTCCACTATATAGCCAAATGGTTCCCACGGCGTCCACCACTGGATCCCAACCCGTGTTTCTTTAAACGTATTATCTTGGTAAACGGTAAAGTGAGCTAATGAACTCCAGTAAGTTAATTACGAGCTAACTTCAGTTAGTTTGAGCAGTGGACTGGGATGGTTGTAGCTGCTTTTACGTCTTCAAGAAATGTTAAATGAAGACTTTTAATTCAGGACCCATAATTTAGGCTGTGCATGTGGAGGTAGTTGGTTGTTAGTCATGGAGCGAGCTGGGCTAACCTTACTCTGTATAATACACTGTTAACGGTCACTTTATATTTAGCAGAAAGAGTATCCTGATGTCACTCCGGCCACTCAGACTCTGACATTTGCTGACCCAAAGCTTAAGTGAACAGGGAGGTCAGGTCCAGCAACCGAGACAACCCCTCCTCCTTCTCCTGTTCCTCCTCCTCCTCCACCATGCCTAGCACAGGTTTATTATTTCATCCATCTATAAAGTGTATATAGCTGTGGTCCAGCTGGGCGGCCGTCTGCCATGATACCAGTAAACCGAATTGCCGCGCTGTGTGACGGTGGCTCCAACTGCTGACGCGGAACGTTCACGACACGCCTTTCGCTCTTGGCCACGCCTCGTTCCCCGCCCCCACACAGAGGGTAAAACCGGAGCAAAGAAAAGAGAGAAGCGCGAAAAAAAATGATGAACGTAAAATGCGAGACGCAAAGAAAAGCAGTGTGACGCGCAAACAAAAGAAAGAAACGCAAAAGAGGGAAAGTATTGCAGAAACGAAATAGGAACGTAAAATACAAAATGCTAATCTTATATTTGCGATATATTTTTTTTCTCGTCACCATTAAAGACCCTAATTTGACTCCATATCTGTCTGCCCTGCGATGGACTGGCGACCAGTCCAGGGTGTATCCTACCTTCTGCCCAATGACCGCTGGGATAGGCTCCAGCACCAGCTCCAGCACCACCACCCCGCGACCCTGAGGGAGAAGCGGCTTAGAAAATGTATGTGTGTGTGTGTGTGTGTGTGGTGTGACGTGACTGGTCTAGGCTCTTAAGTTCTAAGTTGTCCTATGTGGTCCTTCCTGACCGAAGAGAGCCGGTCAAGAGTCCCAGGCTAATCAGTGCACGTGACGGCTCACCTGCTCCCGGCCAGCCGTCATTAGCACGCGCCTGGGCTGTGGTGGTGTATGTGCTGAAGCGTCTCCCCTCCGCAGCTCTTCTCTCTCCTCAGCTTCTGGTTTTCCTTTCAACCATGGAACCTGTAGCAGAAACCAACAACGCGGGCGTGCAGGTGCGAGATGACCTGGCCGAGAAGTGTCAAAAACTCTTTCTTGAGTTTCTGGAGGAGTAAGTCCAGCTAGTTGTCTTATCTCTGGTGAAAATGCCTCCACTGGAGTTTCTGGAGGAGTAAGTCCAGCTAGTTGTCTTATCTCTGGTGAAAATGCCTCCACTGGAGTTTCTGGAGGAGTAAGTCCAGCTAGTTGTTTTATCACTGGTGAAAACGCTTCAGCCATTGCTAAACGATCCTCAGATGTTTTGTACGAGGCTCAAGTTGAACTTCTGGTTCGCCAGTTTCTTGTTCGAATTTTCTGGTTCCACCTTAAATGGAGCGGCAGTTACATTTAGGTGCCTGGGGTGTTATAGTAATAACTGCTGCACCATTTAAGGTGGAACGGGAAAATAACAAACTTGGGGGGGAAATGGCATGCTTCTAATTAAAAAATACAATGTTACCTAATACAAAACAGGTGTTAACACCAAGAATGGCAAGAGAGACGTACTGCTTATGATAAAGATTAAGGCTTTAAAAATGAAAGCGTTAACCTGAGTTGCCCGGGGCTGCAAGGGAAAAACATTTGTTATGCTTGTCTGGAGTGACACCCCACCACGACCACCGTCGCACACACATGACTTCACGGAGTTTAATTACAATAGTGACAGTGTTGTACCTTTTTATTGACTTTGTTTCTTCAGTTAGCCTCGGCCTTCTGTCACTAACGCCTTTTTTCTTCTTCTGAAGGTGCCGTGTCATCCTTCATCACTCATTTCAGTTCATTTCTCTTAATAAATATACATAATCACTGCCTTTAAGCTATTACATTTGATCATACATAAGCTATTAGTTACACATACTTGGTTAAGCTCTTACACCATATGGTATGACATCCCTTTTTTCATTGATCAAGAGTGCAAAAGAAGCTATAATCGATTATCCCGTAATTGTGAATAAACAGGTTATTCCCAGTTGTGACTAGTCGAGAGCGTTAAAATGTTTTAGTAAAAATAAAGTTATGGCCCAAACTATGTCTCTGTCTATGTGCAGGTGTGGGCAGGCTCAGGCTCCTTAACATTGGTTAAGTGTCCCCATCATAGTTACAACTTATGTTTAAGATGGGACTGAGCAGTGTTTCTCAGGCCTGGTTGAAACGTACTGTATGAACACTCCAGAACAGCCCAAGCACATACAGAGAGAGAGAGACCATTAACGTGTTTACAGCTGAGTCGCTCAGCGTACATGTTTCTCCTCTCAAAGACTTTCTTATTGATATAATGTAAAAACAGGGTGTGCGTGCACGTGTGCGCTTCTCCAGGCCCCAGCTTTTGACACAATTGGGCCTGCTTGGCACACACCACATAGTCATGGTCAGAGCTGCCCAGAGTGAAACAAAGTATAAGATGATTGCAATTAGCATTGTTTCTTGAAAAATCTTTCACATTATCAACAAATCTCCCTCAACCAGGTGGAACATGAAACTGATTTCAGATTCGTGACATTTGTTGGCTTCATTAGGTTTCAGGATAAAGTTGGAGATCCGCTGTATTTACCTGAAGCTCAGGAGCTCATCAGACCCGAGAGAAACACGCTGACTGTGAGCTTCACCAACATTGAGCAGTACAACCAGCAACTCGCCACCACTATTCAGGAGGAATATTATAGGTAGGCCAGCTGAGAGACTCTTTTTCAGATGTGAAGCATCTCATTAGGCTCACTTGGTGACCTAAAGAAACACAGTCAGAGAAAGAAAAATAGGCTGTTTTTCTGAGTTGTGTGTATGTTTCATGATGTTTGGGCTGACTTATCTCTAAATGGTGACTTTTATTTTCTCAAAACTCCGTTTTGACATGTCAAATTCAGTTATTTCTTAGTCCATATAGTCTATAGATGGTGTATTCATGGATCCCTTTTTCAAATAAAACCATTTGGGTGTGTAAGTAAGTAGATTAACAGGGGTATATAATTCTGGATGTCGCTTCACCTTTAATAAGAACCATATTTAATACTTGAAGTAAATCTAAAATATTGTTAATTGGTGAAATAGTGAAAACAGAGATGACCAATACATAGACAGGTGTGAGTATTGCTTTTTAACCTTGACTCGATAAAGGCGAGTGTGTAAAGCCCACTGCAGCTTCTTTGAGCCTGACAAAAACGGTGCCGAATGTTGTCTTATGTCCCAAAGTAATTTTATCTCGTGTGCGTTTTAAATTAGCACAGACTCAAGCTTAATATTACTACTTACCCCTGATAAGGTGATTGAAGCTATCAGAATATCCTAATAATGCTTTTAATGCTGGTAACATTTACTGAAGGACATTCACTGGCTTCTTGTCTGAATTTCCCGTTCTACCTTAAATGGTGCAATAATAAAATGTAATATAACTGCTGTATCATTTAAGATGTAGCAGAAATATTCAAACAAGAAGCTGATTTCAGCCTCGCTACATGAGAGGTGACAGCAACAGTGTTTTTCACTGTTTGCACATCGCATTATCTGCATACTGACGGTAATGACAATACTCATACCTTACAAAGAATTTCAATCAGTGTACAGAATGAACTGAAATCTCCCACTACTACAAAAAATGTAGGATATGGGCCCTTTGAGTGATTAGGGTGTCATTAGTATGGTTGTTTGCTTGGAAGTAATGGGTCTCTTATCAGTTTAATCTCTCTCTCTCTCTCTGTCCACAGGGTCTACCCGTTTCTTTGCAGAGCAGTGCGCCACTTTGCCCGTGACCATGGAAACATACCACCATCTAAGGAGTTTTATGTGGCCTTCTCTGACTTTCCTTCAAGACAAAAGTTAGTATTTCACATAACACAAGCTCCTGGAGTTAGAGAGTGCTGTGTTATGACGCTATTGAATTCTGTGTGGAATGTGCTGTCTTGGCTATGGACAATCAGCCCTGTCTGAACATTGCTCCAAAACCACTAAGAGTCAGGAATCATTGTCCTTCCCTTTTATATGCAGCACATACAAGTATGTTGATATTACAGCAATGTTCTTCACTCTTCTTATACTCTTGACAAATTAGCTTCTTTTGACCAGGATCCGTGAGCTGTCCACCGCTCGCATCGGCACTCTGCTTCGGATCAGTGGTCAGGTGGTGCGGACACACCCTGTTCACCCAGAGCTGGTCAGTGGAACTTTCCTCTGTCTGGACTGTCAGTCAGTCATTAAGGATGTGGAGCAGCAGTTTAAATACACACAGCCCGCAATCTGCAAGAACCCTGTCTGCGCCAATCGTCGCAGGTTCATGCTGGACACTAATAAGTCCCGCTTTGTCGACTTCCAGAAGGTAATCTGAGTACATCTCAGGCAAAAAATCAAATTTGCACATTTTCTCCTCTTAACACCACAAGTAGGAAATCAGTCAAGATGCATATTGTCTGAAGTTTTCATCTTTACTTTTGTACTGGTGGTACAAGGCTAACTTTGCCTACCAGTAATGGAAATGCATACCCCACCCATTAACAATGTGCAAACTGCATGTTGGGGTTGAATGACTGATCATTTTTATATTGCAATTACAATATGAAGCAGTGTCATTTTTCAAATCACAAGAGCTGCAATTTAAATGATCCTATACTATCAACAATGTTGTTTTAAGTGGGGAAATTCTAAAATCTAATGTCATGGAGATTGTGAACAGCCTGTAGATGATTTAGACCAGTCAGAAGCATCTAGACATCCATGTGCAATGCATGTGATGACACAACTCTAACTATATTTCATTTGAATAAAATAATTGCAGTTTTAAATTGCATCCCAAGAAAAATCACAACTAGGAAAACTATCTAAATCATTCAGCCTTACTGTACACCTCAATCAACTAAGTTGTTGAGTAATCTCAAATAGAATTATTAATGTGGTTTCTAACACTATGACTTACTGTTGTCTCTGAAAATGGACAGATATATGGGAGGGGGGCCAATGTTGTCCAGTATCACACTAATATAATAATAGTCTATTAGAATTATGTAAAAGGGAATTTCACCAATCTTAAACATTTGTGCTTAGTTCAGTCACTGAAATGTACAGTCATTGAGTGACTTGATGTGAAATGGTTCATTGTAGAGAACATTACATGTTGGCACAATGTCTACAACATAAATATATCTGTCTTATTTACTATTGAAAAGAACCAGTGAACCTACACATGAGTTTTTACATGTTATATTGATGATGGTAAAATAGTGGTGTAATAGCTTTCTGAGAAAGAGGTTTTGGGTGAATTCAATGCCTCTAACCACCACTGTAAACAAATCTGGCTTGGTAAATTTCTCTACCGCAGGGTACTTCACATCAAACCACTCTGAATGAGTGTTTATACTGTAACAATTTAATTATGCATAGATTTTGAAAAATCCGTGAAATTACCCTTTAGTTGATGCAGTTTGAGGAAGGTGTGCGGTTTAGGCATTTTGTTTGTACCATGCTAACTGGTGGCTTTAAGGTTGTTCACTACATTAGTTGTGTAGCTCCAGTACAAATCTAAATAAGCAAACTGAACACCAATAAACTGCTTTAAGAACTCTGCTGTGAACTTTTTCATAAAGGAGAATGTGGGTTACATGTAAAATGTAAGCATTCAGGCAGAACTTTAACACGATAGGCTAAAAGTGTCATTGCATGTTTTCGTCTCAGGTACGTATTCAGGAAACGCAGGCGGAGCTTCCTCGAGGCTCAATCCCCCGCAGCGTGGAGGTGATCCTGAGGGCTGAGGCTGTGGAGACCGCGCAGGCTGGGGACCGCTGTGATTTTACTGGCACTCTCATAGTGGTGCCTGATGTTTCTGCCATGGCGCTCTCTGGTATGGTTTGCAATTAGGTGTGGATTATATGGCAGAAATATAACTTCATGATAAATTTCAGTTTTGAGGGGGTCCGTAGTGGCACAACTGTCTAAACATTGGCCCGATCATTAGGAAATCATGTGTTCGATCCCTGGTGATGCTACAGCCATCCATCACTGGGAGTCTAAGAGAGCACAATTGGCTTCACTCTCTGGGTGGGTAGGATGGCCCCCGATCACTTGGCGCAATGCTAGCCAGCACAGGTGTCTGTTAGCTGTTGTAATAGATCTGGCGGTTGGTGCTTTCCTCTGAGTGCATTGTGCGCTTGGGGAAGTCCTAACTAGCTGCTGAATTCGTGTGCATCTGTTATGCAGGTACTAGAGCGGAGACCAGCAGCAGGGTGACTGGAAAGGAGGGCTTTGAGGCGGACGGGATTCAAGGCCTAAAGGCTTTGGGTGTTCGAGAGTTGTCCTACAGACTGGCCTTTCTGGCCAATCATGTTGCACCTACAAACCCCAGGGTGAGGGATCACCATGTGATTGAGTTTCTTACAGTGACTGTAGAGCTCCACATTGTAGTACAGCCTTCATAAGGACATGATGTTTCTAGATTGTCTAAAATGAGAACAATAGTGGTACTTTTAACAAAGCTTAACCTCCATTAATCTGTCTGTTCAGTTTGGAGGTAAGGAGCTGCGTCAGGAGGACCAGACGGCGGAGAGTGTGAAGAACCAGATGACTGTGCAGGAGTGGGAGAAGGTGTTTGAGATGAGCCAGGATAAGAACCTCTATCACAACCTCTGCACTAGCCTCTTCCCCACCATCCATGGTGGGCTCTAGAACACTTTTTGGGTGTTCTTTTAATGCTGGAGTACACAGCCCTTCTCCTTTATGTGTACTGTGCTGTTGAGTTTAGCTTCAACACACCTGGGTGTAAAATTCAGATTCTCTTAAACTTGGAATAGGTGTGTAAGATTACAGATGGAACTAATTTCTTATAAGGTGGAAGGACTCCAGGAGCTACTGTGACCGCTCAATTAAATTCTTATGATATTTGAGAACTTTATAAAAGCAAAAAAGTTACTATACAGTATTGAATGTAAATAGCCAAGAGAGACATTTCAAATATTTTGGGAGCAAACAGAAATTCAATCACTGATCATAATTTAAAAAAATAAATAAATAAAGTCAGAGTTTGATGTGAGATGGTGTATTTTAAAGAAAGACTTTTTTTTTATTTAATGGTGTGGTGATGGGAAAACATGAATAGAATTAATTTATTGGCACTTCAAAATGACCAGTGAACCTAACTGTGGCTTTGGAGGCTTTTCAGGTAATGTTGATGATCCTAATGATTTAATTGGTTTCCTAGGGATTTATATTGGTAAAATTCACTTTTAAATGAGCATTTCTATGCTATAATTGCTTTGCAATAATTTTCATAAATTGTCTGCCTTGATATGATCACTTTTGATGACATCTGGCATTCTGGATATTTAATTGTATATTAACTTCATGATGCACAGTTATCAGTCATTTTGAATCATCTCCAGCTTTGTTCGTCATTCTGGATCTAACTAGCTTCCTACTAGGAATGTAAGCATCACAAAATTCATTATTCAAACTGATACATTTTTCACTACATAATGAGTAGCTGAAAATGTGCCTTACATTAAGTTATGCTTTGTAGTGTCCCAAACTAACACACTGCAATGCAATTTGATATAGTATGATACGCTATGCTGTTCCAGCCCTACCTAGTTGTGAATGTTTAACATATTCAGTTTTTTATACATTATATAGTTTTTTTATATTATATAGTATTTTTTTGTTACAGAAAGTTGATTCCGGACAATTTATTTCCTAGGTAACAATGAAATCAAGCGTGGCATTTTGCTCATGCTTTTTGGTGGTGTGGCCAAGACAACCATGGAGGGGACCTCTCTAAGAGCAGATATCAATGTCTGCATTATTGGAGACCCCAGCACTTCCAAAAGCCAGTTCCTCAAGTATGTTTAGCACTTAATGTTAAGCACAAAACGGTTAAGGAATAACGTGACTAGGACTTTTTAAGTGTGTCTGGCGTGTTTACACGTTCTGTCTTTCTCAGGCATGTTGAGGACTTTGTGCCCAGAGCTGTGTACACCAGTGGTAAGGCCAGCAGCGCTGCTGGTCTGACCGCTGCTGTGGTCAAAGACGAGGAGTCTCACGAGTTTGTAATTGAGGCTGGAGCTCTCATGTTGGCTGATAATGTAAGCAGTTTAATTTGAGGTCTTTGGTGTTTCTTCAGCTTAAAGCAAACATAAGATTAGTGTATATTTTGATGTATGTGTGTATATAAAATCACAACTTCTCCTCAGGGTGTGTGCTGTATTGATGAGTTTGATAAGATGGACCTGAAAGACCAAGTGGCCATCCATGAAGCCATGGAGCAGCAGACCATCTCCATCACCAAGGCTGGAGTCAAGGTACATCATCATTCTAACATTTACAAAGATCTGGGTCATGGGTGTTTCAAATATCAGGATTAGCTGGATAACGTAAAACCCAAGTGAAGTTTTCCCAGAAGAGGCCTCTCACTATTAATGGATTTTGATAATTGAGTAATCTACCTGTTATTTTGAGGGATTGAGGGATTTCTTTTTTTTTTAAAAGACCAAACAATAAAATGGACTTTTGACAAATGATAAAAGTAACATGCATAGCCTTTCAAAGAATGAAAATTGTACTTGAAAGATCAGCTAGGAAGGCTTTAAAGATATTTAATTTGTTTAAAAAAATGGTGTTGTGCTTGTATGGCCAGTCTGTGTGTGCGCTGTTTCTTAGTGGAAGAGAAAACAAGTTTAAAATGTACATTATCATAATGTAACTTGCCAACTCACATTGAGCAGGCTGAAGATTCGTCACAAGGGAGTGCCATCAGCACTGCAGTAGCTTTTGGTGTTTTATAAAAGCAAGGCTGCTCAGCATCAGTTAGATTGAGCAGTATTGTTTCACAAATTGATTAATAAAGTCTAAGTGACTAATTGTCACACCCACAGTCCAGTATGACTTCTCTCTCTTCCTATTGGGCAGGCTCTTGGAACTCCTCTGGATAACGTAACCCTGATTTGTGAAAAAGCTGCCAGAATACTTGTTAAAACTGATCATTTACCCAAGATGAAGATTTTGTGTTTCTAAAGCTGTATTCTCTTGTTTCAATGGTATGAGGTGGGTAATCAGTGAAATTTGTAGTGACTTATACAGAAACTGAAAAACTGAGTTTATTGAAATCCATAAACATGAATAGCTTGCAACCACTGTTTGCTGATTGACAAGCATCTACAAAGGGTGTATTCACACTAGGACGAACCATACCATGCCTGAGCACATTCGACCGCAGAGTCCAGTTATTTTGATCATTGTAATTACTCTGTACTGGGCCAGCTGGAAGAAATGTGCTCAGGTACAATTCGGTACGGATCCGAATGCGTCCAGTATGATCCCTAACCTTGAGTCAAACATGGTGTTAGTGATGCGGCTGTCCCACTTCTCAATTCGTTCAAGGATATATGGGGTAATAATGGGCCTGGTTTCCACCTTACTGAAGACTGTTCAGTTGTAGTTCAGCTGTCTCTGTAAAAATCCTATACATGGAGTGCAGTGAACAGAAAATCGCTGTGTTGCATGATCAATAAATCTGTAAGGCATGCAAGAGTGCTTTTCTTCACCACAAAAAGTTGCATTGTGATTTAAACATGCTCACATCCAGAACTGTGGGCACAGGCCAGCAAGGAGTGAGGAGGAGGGACAATCATGTTTGGGCACAGTGCAAAGCAATCTGGCATAATGTTGATGCACCGTAAGACATGCAGTACAAATGTTAACTTTGCATTCTTCTGGTAAACAGAATTGTGGCATTGCTGCAGCTTCTGCTTCTGGATGGGGCCTTCAGGAGAACATGGTTAAGTTCAAAACAGTAAAATGACTGATCAGTAAAACTTTGTGCTTATTTAGGCTACACTGAATGCCCGCACGTCTATCTTGGCAGCAGCCAATCCCATTGATGGCAGGTACAACCGCGCCAAGTCTCTGAAGCAGAATGTCAACATGTCCGCCCCCATCATGTCCAGATTTGACCTCTTTTTCATTCTGGTGGATGAGTGCAATGAGGTGAGGGCATATCAGAATTTTTTTTTGTGGAAAGACTACCTGCAGAGCTTGTATCTGGTTGCCTGAGCCTTCTTCTAAGCTAGTTTCAAATATTTAATTCAGGTTTTTAAAAAAACTACTGTTTTTAATAATACTCTTCCCCAGCTGCATTGCTTGGCTGAGGAATTCTGTAGCTACACCATCCATTTCAAACCTGCTGTAGATCTTAGTTTAAGATGAAACTTTGTTATACCTCAGACACTGTGGCGTCCAGAGACAAATGTCTGATTTAAAGTGCCACAGTAGTTTAGTAGTTAAAGTGCCCAAGTTTAAACCTGAGGTGCTTTTTCTTTTTCTTTTTTTTCTTTTTTTTTTCTCCTTCTTTCTTTCAAGAACACAGGAATGGAGTTTAAGGAGCCATATTACTAATTTAGGTTTAGACTTGTACGAAACTCTAAAGAGGATGCAGTGGATCTGATGTCATTGTCTTCCTTGGTGCTCCATAAGTGGTACTGTAATTTGTCTACCCAGGTGACGGATTATGCCATAGCCAGGCGAATTGTAGACCTCCATGCCAGGAATATAGAATCGGTAGAACGTGTTTACGCCGCAGAAGACATCCAGAGATACATACTTTTTGCCAGGCAGTTTCAACCAAAGGTAAGACTGCCTGGCCTTACATTTTTGCAAGTCAATCTTTGCTTGCTTGCTTGCACATTTAACCAGGAAATCATTGCTTTCATACATAAATATACAAATGCTTTTCATTTCACACTTTTTTGAAGCAGCTGCCCTTTTCATTGTATGAAAATGTCATGATGTAAATTAGGTGGTGGGAAATGTAGGTCTTGCAGCAGTGTACCTACAATACAAGCCAATGCAAGTAAATATTAGAATAAGGTTGTGAAACTATGGAATCTGATACATTTTTTTTTTTTTTTTTTATCCTTTTGGCAGAATGTTTTATAACAGCGGCAAAATATTGTTGCTTGTCTGAGTACAGAGTACATGTGAGTGGGATATGTATATTCTGACCCATATTGCCAAGTGTGTTCTAGATCACTCGGGAGGCACAGGAGTTTGTGGTGGAGCAGTATAAACGCCTGCGGCAGAGGGATGGAGGTGGTACTACTAAATCTGCCTGGAGAATCACAGTGCGGCAGTTGGAGAGCATGCTGCGTCTTTCCGAGGCCATGGCCCGCCTCTATTGCTCAGATGAGGTCAGTGGAGTTCCAGCCAATCACTTCATGTGGCACAGAAGCTGAGAATAGCCCAAAATAATTGTCATGCACTGCACTTATGTGCATAATAACATTAAACTTGAATTGAATAGAGTCATGAATAGTGTAATTATTAAGCCAGTTGTGGAGCAGGTTGTCTTTCTGAAACTAACACTTTTAACACTTTTTTTTTTATTTTTTTTTTTTATTATTATTATTAAAAGGTTCATCCCAAACATGTGAAAGAAGCATTTAGACTTCTGAATAAGTCCATCATTCGTGTGGACTCTCCTGATATCAACTTTGACCAGGAACAAGATGATAATGAGGATATGAATGGTAAGCATGTCTGTGCGGTTTAACCCATTTTTATGCAAACTTTAATTCCAAAACAGTTTGGAAAATAAATTTTATGGATTTGTATAAAATGACCAACAATCCAAAAAAGATTTGATCTTGTGAGTTTTGAGTTGGTGAGGTAAATATCTTTTTTTTTTTTTTTTTTTTTTTTTTTTTTTTTTTTTTTTTAAACAAATTAGTGCTTTTGTTTTTTATTTCCAGTTCACATACAAGCAAGTTTGTAATGATTTAGTTTGCAGTTTGCACAGCGCTAAGTTCCAGTACTCGTTGGTTACAATTTTGAAGTAGCTCTAGTGCAAAACTCCATACACCAAACATGTTTTTGTTGATTCTGTGCAAGGGAAAAATTATGTACATTTACAGGGATGTAATGGACTCTGCCTCTCTAGATCAGAACGAGCTGTTGGCTGGGGAGGTGAACGATCAGAATGGAGCTGCTAATGATGCAGTGGAGGCCATGGACACTGGTGAGGCCGAGCGGCAGGAGAAAACGGCCACAACCAAACCAGCTCTGCGCATGTCCTTCGCAGAGTACCGCAGACTCTCCAACCTGCTGGTGCTACACATGCAGAAAATGGAGCAATGTGAGTCTCTCTGACTTGTAACCAGTTTTGTCTTTTAGAATAAAGCATTATTAAAGCTGGAGGAGTTTTACAAGGAAAGGCTGTGTGATGTAAAGTGAGATATTTCACTGTTCATTAGATAAAGGATAAAGAATTTGTTTAGTTTCCCCAAATTCCCACATCTTTCCTGTATTGAAAGATCATAAGCCATATGTTCATGCCACCACTGTATCACAGGACATGCTCAATAACAGCACACTGTACAGCTGTGTCTGAGCAGTTTTACTTTGTTACTGTGAGGTGGATTGGCACAGGAATTTTATTAGAAGTGAGCAATATGGGAAAAATCCAATACTCTGATGCTTCAAAAAAAATTACATTACTATTTATTTTTTCAGACATCTGATTAGTTGGAACAGAGAAAAAAGAACCAGCAGTGCTACATTTTAAGAGAGGATTTTTATTCAGTATTTGACCTACTGTGCTGCACTAAATCCAGTTGCACATGACTAATTTTGCTTTGTGATGAAAAATGCTGACAATATCCTCAATATGTTCAGAAGTGTATATTGTGGAATAATGTATTCGAATACTGTCATATTGCCCAGCCATAATAATAATTACTCTTACTACTCTTGGGTCAGCCATTTACAGACTATTCACACCACAATTATTGTTGGACTGTAAAAAGTGCATGTAATGCAGAACAAAAAAGTACTTCAAATTTCACTTTTTGTGCACTTAAAGCAGTGCAAATTATTTCTTTCAGAAAATAAACAGAATTAGCTGTATTAACTCATATTTCCAATATATTGACATTTTTCTTTGAAGCCAAACCAAGTTGAATTGAAAAAAACGAAAGTAGCTCTATACACGTGAAGGGGTCAGTGCCAACACTATCATAGTATCATATCAATATTGCTGGTCTTATGGTCTGAGGCCCCAGGCAATCAGAGGCCTGCCTTATACAACTGATTTTCGGTTTTAAAAAAATGTATAAAGTTGTGGTGGTTGTTGTTGTTGTGGTGGTTATTATTATTATTATTATTATTATTATTATTATTATTATTATTATTATGTAATGCTGCCATCTATACCCTAATTGAAGTCAATGAAGACATTGCATTTTATCAAATGAACTGTAACGAAACCATTGTTTTCCTAGTGGATGAAGAGTCCTCTCTAAAGAAGAGTGAGCTCATCAACTGGTACCTGAAGGAAATCGAGAGCGAGATCGAGTCTGAGGCTGAACTCATCACCAGGAAGTCTCTTATTGAAAAAGTGTTGCACAGATTGATCCATTATGTGAGTTTAGTTATACTTCAGTAATTTACATGGATAGAACTTTAATTTTCCTGAATTGAAATTGCAGACATTGGTATTCTAATGTTGAATAATCTCTGCTGGTGAGTTTTAAGTGTTTACCTTTCAGAGAGACAGAGATTTGCTTGACAGAGAGATGCTCTCCATTTTTATAATGGCAAAAAAAACCGAAACAAATATGAAATCTTCAATGCTACTACTGTTTGCTTTAAGGTTATAACGGTTAACATGCTTTTAATCCAATGTGACTTTTTTTTGTATGCAAAATAATGGTTGTTAAAATGTGATTATTAATGGGTTTTATGTTGCAGTGTATCTTTAAAAATGTCCATTTAAAATAGTACATTTTCTCCAATCGTAGGACCATATCATCATAGAGCTGACAAAAACGGGCCTTAAGAAGGTCAGTGACGAAGGAGAGGAACCAGTCATGGAGGAAGACCCCTTCCTAGTGGTCAATCCCAATTACATATTGGAAGACTAGAGGAGTTTGTGGTTTCTTGTTTTTGTATTGTCTGCATAGTATTTATAAAAATAAACAATCTTGGAAAATGGAGCACATGTGCTTCCTTACGCATCCACTAGGTGACAGAATTTATTTGTTCCACTGGAGCAATGGAGGGATTTGGGTCAGCTGCTCATCAGTGAGGCAAATGTGGTTTGTATCAAGCAGCAGAGGTTCCTGTGCAAATATAATGGTCAGTTTTTTAAAAGTCTGATTGTTTTTGTACTAAAGTTCTGTATAATATAAACTCTAACCTCTATTATAACCTATAAACTTTCATACAGTAGTTCACTTCTGGTTATATATTTGTATATTTCTTGGTGTGAAATGGCTTTAAACTCATTGACCCTAAAGCATGTTATAACCATTAAACCAGTTTTGAAATCTTGAAGTGCTGTTTCTGTCTTGATGGGATTCAAGGATGCATAATGAATGTACTGTAAATTATATATAGGCTTTGGTAAACATATCAGTTCCCCAGAGACTTTATTGACTGCACAAAAAGGCTTTATATCTGGATAAGACAGCAGGAATTGGAAATGGCAGACAATACAGGCAGAAAAATGTCTTTGCAGATGCAAATATATTGTGATTAAAGAGGCAGGAGGAAAGAGTTGGTCAGGGCCTGTTCTGGGAGGTTTATTCCCATTTTTAACCACAGATTCAGGGATGGGTAGTAAAGTGTGTTTACTTAAATTACATGTACATTGTGTTCAGAGGTGTGTAGCAACTGCCCACGTTTATTTTCAAACAGTACTTTTAATCAAGTTTATTTGTAAGGAAAGTAATTTTCTGGTCATTTTAGTCATTAACAATTTGTGTATATATATATTTTTTTTTTCTCTGTTTGGTTTTATGTTGGTGACCGCATCTGTTCTGCCTTGTGATTGGTTTAGCATCCAACTTTTGAAGTTTAGTTTAAGCCAAACGTGTATTGATAAGAACTGTAGCACCTAACAAGCTGATAACTGAAGCTCCTGTTCTCATGTAATAAAAAGCCAAGTAGTACTTAAATGACAACTTAGTTTTTTTACTTTATTTTTTTATTGTTTAAATCTACTCATGCTTTAATCGTCATTTAACTTGTGTAACAATATTTGTACACCTCTGGTTACCTTGATAAGAGTTCTTTGAGTATCATAATACGCAAGTAGGAAAGGTCTCTACCTTTTCCCACACAGTTCATTCCTTTTCTTTTCTTGGCCTTGATTCTCTTCTGTTCTGGTGCCGACAGCATAAATCCATTAGATTTGGAACCATGTACAGCATGTTACTGCTTCAAAATCCAAGTATATTTAAGAAAATTAACTAAATAATGCCTAAATATTGGGAGACCATGCCGTGGGGATTAGGGGGTATGCCACACTCCCGGCGTAAAGAGAGACGTTGTTTGTTGTTGTCATTATCAGTGAAGTCATTTGTAGTGAACTGTATCCAAGGACGGTGGGCTGTGTGTGTGTGTTTTGCATCCTCCCATGTTCTTCCCTCTCTTTCTTACCTCCTAACCTTCTATGAGGAGCTTTCACAGGCATTCCCCTCACTAACACTGAAATGTCGTGACTCTGCAAGTTTGTCTGATACAAAGCATTTCACACCAAACCACTATGAATGACCATGTTTACATCATAACAGTATAAAGGGGAACTCTGCCAGGTTTTCAAAATTTCTGCATAATGAAGTAGTCGTCACGTCAACAAAATCGGAGTGGTTTGGTGCGAAATGCTTTGTTGTGGAGTCAGAATCGTTCACAGTGGTGGTGATGGGATCCAGATGTCTGAGGAATGAACACCACTAGACGCTCCCTCGCAAAGTTATCACATGAAATAGTTATGAATGCACTGCCTGAAGTCAGGGGCATGGTTTTACAGTAGTAAGAAACTGTTGGCCTACAACTTATTTTAAGCAATTTACTTGAAATCATTCACGGTGGAGGGACACATGAAGGAATGGTCAACTTTTTCAAATTGGTAACTATTTTACCATCATCAACGTTACAGAAAAAAAACCTAGAGGACATAAGTAGGTTCACTGGTGGTTTTGGACAGTAAATAAAATGGCTATATTTGCACTACAGAGATCAGGAGCCTGGTTCCTCTCACCAGCACCTTAAAGAAATGTGAGTCGGCAGTTTCCTTAGCAAGCGGACCATTTCATATAAAACCACAGTGAATAACTGCAGTTACACAGAACTGAAAACAAACTGAAGGAATTCCCGTTTCTGTGAAAATATCGGCAACTCGGTGGAATTCTCCTTATAAAAATATCCTCAATATCTCCTCAAAACTACGGTTTAAGTGTTATTTTTAAAATATATAAGTATACTTTTACTTACATGTAGGCCTATGAGTGAACGTTACTGTTTACTTTAAACTCTCTTTTCACCTCAACGGCAGACCGCCGACCGTTAGAGCCTGTAACTGAAATGGAATTCTGGCGAACTCAACCCGCTCGTGCTGATGGACGCCGAGGCTTCGGATTGGTTGGTGCAGCTGCCACGTGCGTCTCTCTTTTGTGCCCTGACGAATTGGATGCGTGCGCGAGCGAGCGAGCTAGTAACGTGTGTAGCGTAGTGTAAACTGGGCGCGTGCGTGAGAGGATGTCGCGCGAGCTGTGCAGCGTTGCGTGCGAAGCGCGAGTCCCTTTTGTGACCCAGTGATGGATCAGTTCGACTCAGTTCAGCGAGCCGATTCCTTCGGACTCTCTGCTTCATTGAATCGAACGTCTGATTCAACGGTTCGTTTATTCACAGAAATATCTTACATGCTGTGGCACTTGGTTCAGCGAGCGGTTACAGAGAAAACCTCAAATTCAGAGAGGTTGGTGTTTTAGAATGTATACGGTTAGCCAGATTTAATTCAGTTGGGCTTGTGAATCGATTCAAAAGAACGGACTCGTTGACGAATCTTATATCGCTACTTTTGTCTCACTGAGGGGAATCCGCATCTAGCACCTGAGACGCTGGCATGTGAAACGCCACCCAGCCGGCTATAAAACATCAAGCACAACGGACCTGTTCACTTATACACTTTTGGTTCTGTCTCCTTTCCAAGAACCATCGTGTTGGATGTTGGTTTAGTCCTTTTTAGGAAATAAAATATCTCACAGATAGCCCACATGTAATACCCGTTTGGTGTGGAACTGTGTGGTGTATATTCGCCCAGGAGGAGAAGGAGACAAAGTTGGATTACCTCAGAGCCCCTAGCCTTTGGTAAGTAAAACGTTTTGTTTGTGCTTTTAAACATATTAATACGCTTATAATTATGCCCCTCTAATTTACACACACAGTTAAGCCTGGGTTTTTCTGTGTTTTATCTCTGCATTGCTGTCATTAGCTAACACATTTAAGCTAATGTTGTCCCTGTAACTGAACTGAGCGCTGTTTCACATCTCTCTGTTTCTTGCTTTTGTAATTTGTGTGTTTTTGGTCTTTTAACTGAGGACTGGTTTGACTTTTAGAACTTTGCCACTCTTCCTAAAACTTTGCTGGCAGTTTCCCTGCCTTTCAGTGCTTGAGCGTGTGCTGGTTTTTAGTGAGGATTTTAAACAGGTGCCTGATGGTTCTTTTATTTAGAGTGAAATTTCATCAGCTGCTCTATAATCATGATTCCACCTGGAGACTGTCTGTATGCTGGGAGGAAGAGGAGGAAACCCATTCAAAAACAGCTGAGTATTTTTGCTTTACAATATCCTTGCGTTTATTGCGTTCACCCTCATATACAGACACACATAGATGTAGCAGAATACAAATATTGGGAATTCAGAATACAGAAATTCTGACCCAATTCAGTCCAAGTTACATTTTGTAAAGGCAGTATTCAGAATATATTTACATGTTTAGGAGAATGCTTTAAGAAAACCTATCCACTAAATAAAGTAAAATAAACATACAATATTCAAAAATAACACCATTATTACTTGTTCAACTATTAGCTATTTACACCTTAAATAGCCAGGCCCACCAGCAGGCTCAGTTTTATTACAAGTCTATAACCTAAGAATAACTCAGGGGGGGTTGCACTGAAGTCCCTGTAGTTACTGAATAATAATACTATTAAAATATTTTAAATGACAAATTTTAGGGAGAACCTCAATTAACAGCTTCTTTACAAACACTGATGTTCATGTTAAAGCCTGAGTGGACTGATAAATCACTGTGATAATCAGCTATAAATCTCAGCAATCCTGAACTCTTTTTTAAGGATGATCAAACTGAGCAGTCTCCTCTGTAGTGGACATTTTTGTGGGTGTTGCATCAGTATTGTCCTCTAACGCTCGGGGGATTGTAGGAGCAACAGTGGACTGACGCAGGTGGTAAGAGAGAAAAAAACCTCCGAATTTTTGAAAATTGAAATGATCAGCAATTTTTTTGTGAAATATATTAACAGAACAATTACATGGAGAAAGATGTATTATAATTGTACCCTAATGTATTATAAATGTATTATGTATTGTCACAGAATACATTACTGAATACATTTAGTACAGTGTCATCACTACTTTGCCCAACCTTGTAAGTATGTAAGTATGTGTGTATAGTTATACAATATCATAGGGTTCTGCTGTTGTTACAAGTCATAAATAATTTTTTTTTGGTATATTCTACTCTCTTAGCAAAGAGTTCTAGGTAGTAGTACCAACAAAAAGGTTCATTGACAGTAGTGGAACCCTTTCTGGTTCTATATAGAACTCTTTTTATGGTTAAAATAACCATACGCAATAATTTATCCATCATAGAGAAGAACCATTTAACTGTACCCATTAAATCCCATTTAAATATTCAAAGTTTTTTTGTGATGTCATGGTCCTGTATATAACCCTTTCTAAACAACCATTGAAAAACCTTTTTTTATGTAAGGGTGGTACTCTCCAGTTTGAAGCTGACATTAGTAGTAATGTTTATGTACTGTTATTGTTCTTTTTGTTTATTATGTTCTCTGAGGCTCTCTCTTATGAGCCTTATTAATATGTAATTGAGAAAAGAACATGGTTATGGTTTAAGATCTACTTAAAGAATACTTAACACTAATAAAACTGTACATTGCCTATTCATTTCTCTTTAAAATCACATATGTATTGTTTATTTTGCTGAAGGCAGTTTTCAGGGTTTTAGTTACTGGCTCTGACTGTTGTATACTCATTTTGCTGTTTAATTAATGACTGTTGTTTCATCCTGAGTGCTTAATGCTTTTTTCATTATAGTTCATAGTGCTTGCTGTCAGGAAATATCCACTACAAAGAACGAATTTGTTGATGTGCCTTTGAAAAACTAAACATCTCCTCAGTGTCTCACATTCTAGACTTTATGGCTCTCATTGTTTTGAAATTCTGTCTCTTGGCACTCGCATTTCTGCCCACTGTGAATAGGGCTATGATAAACACACAAAACAATTGAAAGCCTGAAAACAATTTCCTGTGCATTCCATGCAATTTTGTGGATGACTCATGAAGTCTTTTAGCGTTCCAAGCTTTTCATTTAAGCAGAGCAAGAACAACTGAGATTAACTTTCAGATTTGTAATCCTCATTTAGTGCTTGGACCCCTTGATCATGTTCTGAAGCTTCCTCTCTGTTCAAATAGAAAAGCAACAGCAGCGAACCAGAAGTCCAACCCGTCCAAAAGACATCGGGACCGACTGAATGCAGAGCTGGACCGGCTGGCCAGCCTACTGCCGTTCACTCCAGACGTCATCTCCAAGCTGGACAAGCTTTCAGTGCTGCGTCTCAGTGTCAGCTACCTCCGCGTCAAGAGCTTCTTCCAAGGTAAGACCAATGGCTCATTTTAGCATTTATATGGTGTAGTGAATGTTTTTTACTGAGTTAAAGGGAAATTCTGCCACTTGTTTTCAAAATTTTTGTATGAACATAATGTTGAGATGTAATCAGAAGCCATTTCGAGTGGTTTGATATAAAATGGTGCATTGTACATACTGACTTGCTCACCAATGGTGGAACCAGGAGTCACGATGTCTGCAATGCAAATATAGCCGTTTTGATTACTATGAGAAATGATTAGTGTTCCTACATGTGTCTGAGATTTTATGTAACGTTGATGATGATGTTGATAAAATAGTGGTAAATCTGAAATAGTATGTTTTCTCAGGGACTATTTTGCCTTACAACACTCTGTTTACCCATCCACCATGAACATGTTTTAAAAATATGATTCAAGCCAGAACCTTCATAAACCAATGACTCAAGCATCATGCAGCATATTTGTAACTATTTCATGAAATAGGTTTCTGTGATTTAGCGTTTGTAGGCATTAAAGGCTTTAGCCATCTGGTTCCTATCATCACCACTCGATAAGTATCTCTGGAACGGTGAATTTCACATCAAACCACTCTGAATGATTTTGTGTACATCATATCCATTTGTTATCGTGGAATTTTTGGCAAAAATCATTGGAAATCAGTCTTTGGTTACTGATAAAATGGCAGTAGTTTGTAAATCATTTTACAGGCTTCTTGCGAAATATACTGTAGAAAATTACAGACCCTCTTAAACATACGTTCCAAGGACGTATCACCTGGTGTGAGTCTCATATTAGGAGTATCAAACGTCTCTTGTGTTGAAATGCCTGTGAATAAATGTCTGTGTTTGTGTATTTAGCTCTTTGTGGAGACCAAAAGTCGTCAGAATGATGAAAGCATGAACGTTTTGGCATTGTGGGGCATTGGCTGTTCACCATGAGGAAAAATGTTTTTTTTTATTAAATTTGCAAGAATTATTAGAAAAAGCAAAGATGGTCCGAGCTGATCTTTTGGTTGCTGAAGTCAAAGTTGGAGTTGTGTGGAGCACAGCAGTGTTTACACACACTCATGCAGAAGAAAAACCCACAAAGAGAGGAATACTAACACTTGTGTCTGTGATGTAGTGAGTAAATAAATGAGTGAGAATGAAAGAGTGCATGAGGGACGTACTATGAAATGCAACATTCATGTATATGTAGACCTGCCACGAAGTTTTAGATAATTAAATGCTGTATGAATAATTTTAATGTTTAATTTAGGGATGCGCCAATATCTGGACTGTGGGTTGATCCTAAGATCTGGTATTTTTCATGGACATATTTGCAGATGCATAAACTGTTATAAAATGTAGCAAATGAGAGAAAAAGTAGTAGAAAAAATATTACAGAAAAATAGAACGTTTATAAGATTACTAATGCAGTAAAACAAATAAAATGCAGACATTTTATCACAACAGCTCATCTAAACATTCTTCTGTTTCAGAGAACAATATATAAATGATAAAATATTGGGTTGAAATATTGGCCAAATCTAACAGCAGTGATTGTATGCAGTTATCTACGAGTAATGATATGGTGCCCATATCATTGTGCATCCCTAATTTATTTGAATGCAGCTATTAAAGTGGCTGATTAGCTTCCTAACATTTACTTAGTAGCTCCCAACTGGTAACAGAAACAACCCAAGCTCAAGTGAACAAATGTTACTCACCACTGCCCCCTAAAGGTGTTAATAAGCATCATATAGTCACATATTACTCACTGCCACCCTCTAAATGTGTGATAGCACCAGTCAGAAGTTTGAACTTTGATTTCATAAGTCCCATGACATGCCTCAGTGTATTAGCTTCAGTGTATTAGCTTCATTCTATTTGCTTTGACATAAACATGTGAAACCGAACCGTGGAAATAAATGCAGTCTGCTTGAACTATTGCAGTCAGTTGATTATGGAATAGTAAACAGGTCTAAATATGCTTTGATTTTGCTGTTTTCATCTGTATAATTAAATCTACAGATGCTGAGCACTAACCATTCAGAAATACATTGATAAAACATTTCTGAGTTGTGGGAAGATCAACAGATTACCCATATATTCCTGCGTTCGCATGCATTTCAGTGCATATTCCTAGATGCAGAGGCCCTGCTCTTGTTGTCATCTTGTGCGGAGTGATTTACTTCTGTAAGCACTGTAACAGGTAGATCAGCAGGTGGCAGTTTTCTTTCTTTCTTTCTTTCTTTCTTTCTTTCTTTCTTTCTTTCTTTCTTTCTTTCTTTCTTTCTTTCCCCTCTAACCCTCTCTCTTTTTTCTTCTCTTACCCTCTCCCTTTCTTCCTCTCACTCTTTTTCTCTCCTCCTTCTCTCCTTCTTTTTTCTTTCTCTGCCTCCCTCTTTTTCATACTTTATTTTTGCTTCTCTCTCTCTTGCTATTTCTGTCTCCCTCTCTTCTGTAGTTTTTGTCTCTCTAATTCTTTCTTTCTTTCTTTCTTTCTGTCTCCCTCTCTCTGTCTGTATATGTCTGTCTGCCCCTTACTCTCATTCTTTCCCCCTCTACCACTCTCTCCACCCTGTGTTTTCCTCTTTCTCTCCTCTTTTGTGGTATCAGGTCTGTGTTTTGTGTGCTGTTTTGAAACTCTGCCATAAGTAGCACTATGAGTCAGCAGGTGGATTCAGTTAGGAGAAATGTGTTCTTTCGTTTTAACATTATAATGTGACTGTATTGGATGGAGTGTGAGGATTGACTGAGTGTGTGGTTTTGTGTGTATATGTTTATGTTGGAGGAGATTAAAATAATGAGTGATGAGTGAGGCTGGATGTGTGTATATGCATGCTGGTGTGTTTGTGGATGCACTTATTTGTGTGTTTGGCTGTTTTTCACCCATGTATTTTCCTATTCTGACAGCCTGTGAGCATTTTGGATAATGAAAGTCGTAAATGTCAGAAGCGCCTTGATATCGTCATTTATATTACACATGACCCTGGCTATGCTGATATTAAAAATCATGAATAATGGGCCTGTGATAGCCTTGATCTTTTGCCATATGAATGATTGGTTGTCATCGTATGTTTGAACATCTCAGCTAGACTCCACTTTTCTAGCAAATTTGTCTTCTCATGGTCAGCTGTGTTTCCAGATTTCTCTTCCTCATTTCCACTCACCTTGATCCAAGCACTAAAACATGTTCAGGTGGACGGAAAATGTATTTAAAAAATAAATAAATAAATTCAGCTACTCATAAGTATAGCAAATACTGTACTGATTTGAAAAGACCTGACAAGGTTTAAGACAGTGGCATAGTGGTGTAACATCCAGTTAGGTCCTTGTTACCATGCAGTTGTAGCCTCTTTCTTCAGGCCATCTAGTGGAGATTCTGGCACATATTTGTAATTAATATAAACAAAAGTATTTTGCCTGTAACTCTTAGCAGACTAGGACACTTGGCTGTCTGTGTGAAATGAGTTTTGTTGAGCTGCTAGCGAGTAATGAGGAATGAAGGGAGAGCGAGAACCTCCTGCTGTGAAAACAAATTACATATCTCCACAAAGATGGCTATGCTGAGATAAAACAGACATTAAACAGAGATAAAACTGTCATTTTTCAGTTTTTCACATCATTTGAAAATGCCTCTTGCTCTTTACATTATGTATAAATTCCATAATGATTGGACCAAAAGCAACACACCAGAATGACTTGGAAAAATGTCTGGATCCATTGACTTACATTAAAAGTAAAGTATGTTTTTTCATTCTCCTGTAAAGTTTTAAAAGTTTCACACACACACACACACACAAACACACACACACACACACACACACAAACACACACACACACACACACACACACACACACACACACACACACACACACACACACACACATATATATATATATATATGTGTGTGTGTGTTTGTGTGTGTGTGTGTGTGTGTGTGTGTGTATATATATATATATATAAATAGTTTCTGAATGTAGCTCTCATACCATACAGCTGTAGCAGTGTTAATTAGTGGAGTGCACTGAAACAGATTTTTAGATGAAATTTCTTTCATGTATCTTCTCAGTTTATGGACATAGCATAACCATCATGTCTCTACGTTTTTTGCAGCTTTTTCCAGAACGTCTTTTGCCCTGGCTTTTTTTTTTTGTTGATGAATGAGGGTCGATATTTCAAACAATAACTAATGTGTCTGTTGTTCTTCACGACATGTGACCAAATTGGGGTTAAATGTTTTTCAGAACATGGCGGCCATTTTTCTCCAAAGGCTGAATGCATTTTTGCTTCCGTGTTGGTAATTGTCCATTTTCCCTCCGATGTTCTGGGCCAGCGCTTGGTTTTCTGTCTCTAATGAATGGTCTTGCTTGAGTAATTGTGTAGATTGGCCATGCATGACAAAGGCCGTAAGTGAATGACCCCAAACCGTGCCTGGTCTAGACGCGCAATGTTTGTGTGCGCTGCCGCGGTGCTGAGAACACAGCGGGATGCTCTGTGAAACCCTTTGTTGGCACAACACCATAGTTGGGTGCTCGTCCCATGCAATTACGATCAAACCTTGAATGTCGCACCGCAAGGCGAATTCTTTCGCCCCTCTGTGTGCGCTTCTGGATCCCTGAGGAGAGAAGAATTCAACTGAAATATTAATATTAAGAGTCTGTGTCATCAAGGTCACAGTTGCATAAATAGTTAATAAGCTATAGTTAGGTCTAGTTTTGCTAGTACTGAGAAAATAAATCAGGAAAACAAAAGGCTATTGTTGATCATTGACACCCTTGTGTTCTTGCTCTTTGACCTACCTCATATTCTTCTTAATGGAATAGTTTGGCAACAAGATCACATCCTTCTTAGCTTAAGTCAACTGGGACACGTTTGGTGTCTGAAGGTTCTTTCTTTAGTTTTGCCCTGGAGCTATGAGGCTAACATAGCTAACAGCTAATGGAAGTTTGTAGTCTCATCACTTAGTGTAGTGCAAACTGCATATTGAAATCATCACACATTTGACTCGGATAGCCTCATGTAATCTAAAACTGACTTATTTATGTTTCTTAAATACATTAGCATTTTGCCTGAGCTCAGAGTTTTTTTTTCATGAACAGCATCGGGCTTGGGCTTGTTTAATAATGAGTTCATCTTTATGTGGATTTGTTTTTAATTTTGTGAAATGTACATACACTGTAAAAAATGAGAGGTCAGCTCAATTTAAAATGATTTAGTAACTGATTTCATGGCTTTTCTTGAGTTGAGTCAACTTGAGGACACCAGAGTTGACACGACTCAAACTTCTTAGTTGAGTCAAAAATTCTCCAAGCTACTGTTTCTAGATCTGCATTTCGATTCAATAAACTAAATTAAATGTGTTTTTTTACTCAGTTTCCCCACTAGCTGGCACTCCTTCTATCACACAGTCCCGTCTGGCATATTCTGTTCTTGAGTTTCCGGATAGTGGACAGCTGCGGTATTGCTGGGATTCAAACTCACAACCTCCTGAATGTCTTGCAGGATGGTGTGATGGAGAAAGTCTTGGCTGGTGAGGAAATTGAGTACAAAAAACAAGTTTATTTTATTTACATAACTGAGATGCAGAACTAAAAATGAGTCATGGTCATCTTCAGTGTGGAAACTTTATGACCCTGTTGTTAGATCAGATAAAAAGCACACTGGTCATTTATGTAGAGCTTACAGTATAATTATGAGGTACTATAGCAGGAAGACTGGCACATTGACTCTTAAGCAACACATTTACTGTTGATGCAGCCGTTCCGCAGCAGATATTCGCCAGAAGCAAATGTCAGAATTCTTCTTTACATCAGTTAAGTTGGTGTCAGCTACAGCAAAAGCTTGGCTTTTAGATAGGTTTATAGTTTGAGTAGATTTTTTTATAGTTAGTAGCAAAGCACTATTAAACAGTCTGCGCTAATCCATTTAAACTTCAGATTTAGCAGCACCTATTAGTCCAGTTGGATTGAGTCCCAAGTCGCAGGTATGGGTCAGGTTTGGGTCTCATGCTTGTGGACATGTTAGCTACCTTAGCCTTGTAGTTCTGGTGAATAACAAAACAAGCAAATTTCAGACACCAAACATGTCACCACCAATTGGCTGCATTTGGGGCAACAAATAAACCTGCACATTAGACAAAAGTATAGATTTTATAGATTTTAGGTTGCAGGATGGCAGCTATTACACTTTTTAACTATGAAATGTATAAATAACAATCTTCACATAACCATTTCTATGTTATTATTACTTGATGTGATTTGAGGTAAGCGTGTGATAATGTGCGTGATGCTGGTGGGTAGAATAAGTTTCCAGTACATTAACTACATTATAGCCTCATAATAGCTTCATACCGCTAGAGCAGACCAAAAAAAGCGTGTTTTTGCTGATTGACAACATTATGGGGGGGACAAAAGTGGCATACTTTGTTGAAAGAGAGTAAAAATATTCAGCATTTTCTCTCTTTCTATTTCTATCTCAATGAAGCCATTAAGAATGACACAGTTTAATTATGGCAGAGTGACCTCCAAGTCCTCTGAAAGATTAGGCCAAGTTCCACCACGTGCGACTCTTCTTCTTGGCTACAACGCTGCCTACAATGAGCTTGGACACAGCCGTAATAGGATTGAAACATGCAGGCAGTGCGTGGCCATGTGTAATGGCCCGAGTCAGAAGATAGAAAGGCTGCAGGGTGCAGCCAGCTGGAGAGAGCAGTGACGAAGCAGAGAATACGTGAGTAATGGTCAGATTTATATACTCAGTTAGCGGTTTATGTATGGGATGTGTGTCTTTGTCATGTTCTGAATGGGTGGGGAGGGAAGACTCTGGGGGCAGGGGTTAATGTAGAGAACAGATTTATTCTTTTAAACACAACTTAAAGGCTTTTCAGCCTGTCACATTAACGTCTCGTGGACTCGTTCCGTTTGGCTCCCTCTCGCGCCTTGCCGGGGTCTCCTCTCTCGAAGCTCTGCCGCCTACTGATGGGAGAGATGACTATAAGTAGGCTGGCAGAAACAAGGCACAGGTGAGCATCATCAGCTACTTAACCCACTGGTTCAACCGGACCGGCCTCTCCATCCCACATTCGACCCTCGGCCACGCCCCCTTCTCCACAGTCTTACACTCCAAATCTACTATATAGCTTTCACAATGTATAGTGTACTAGGCCAATATTTGAAGAAATGGTACTAACTGGTTCCATGTACTCAGTTACACATACTATTTACACATGCCAATATAACAGCTCCGTTTGATGAGTTTCTTTAAAATGCTATGCTACCAACTATGTTGGAAACAACAGCGCCATTGCCACCCTACTAACGTGTACTTCAGTTACATGACAAAAACTACATCCTTTCTTTCCTTGCAGTGTGACCTTTCACACACACATAAAAGATAAGTATTTTTTTTAATATAACACACTTATTACACACATTTTGACAAAATTACTAGTTGGGCTATGATTTCTCATAAGGTTGATTGGGATTTTGTCGACAAACTGGAAAGCTTGTCCAGTCTCAGAACAGTAGCTGCAAAAGAACGTGTTTGGGTGGAGCATAGATAGATCAATTCTTTTTTCTTTTTTTTCCATTGTTGGTCCTAAACTACTTTGCTATTGCTCATCCCTTTCCCTTTAGAGCTTTAGCAGTGTATTTTAGACTAAAATAATTCCAAAAAGAGAAGAATAATGTCTTACAAACTTACATAGTGTAGCTTTAGTCTTCTTGCTTGAGCGTGAATTCAGGCTGCTCTACTCATCTCTGTGTGTGGAGTTGTAGCCAATACTGCCTTCAGTTCAACTGCTCTTATGAACTATTGCTCATCCATGGTTTTCAAGGGCCTCTGTACTCATGCAACCATTTAGATTAACCATTTGACAGCAAGAGAGAGGTTATTGCTTTTAGTGTGTCAGCCACTTTGGGCAGACGTGAGTGATTTGTTGAATAAAACATTTCCACTGTGCGTCTGACGAGATCCGATTACTTACACTACATGTGTATTTCCCTCTGGCTTTATGCCTGCAGACCCACATTTAAACAAAGCTTTTGGATGGTGCTAAGTAACAGCAACTGAATGAGAAAATAACTTGAATTCCCAGACTTTTGCCAGGTCTGTAAACACTAGGACTACACAGTATGGAC